>NC_068358.1:68478797-69078797 GCF_020536995.1 Dreissena polymorpha | reverse complement strand
AATTAGAAAAAAAAGTCTGATAAAGAGAGACAGCTCAAAATCAAAATGTGCATTGTTACTGATTGTTCATAGTTACATAGTTGTTTCAAAATCAATCTATTTTTAGTTGTGGCAACCTTGACCTTGGAGATATTGACGTAATTCTTTCGCGCACCACACCGTCCAATAATGGTGAACAAATGTGCCAAATGGTTTTAAAATGTCACAATGAATTACATAGTAATGGCCCCGACAAGCTCATTTATGGCCATTTTTGACCTTCAAACTCAAATTGTGACCTTGACCTTGGAGATATCGACGTAATTCTTTCACGTGACACACCTTCTTATGATGGTAAACAAATGCGCCAAATGATTTTAAAATCTGACAATGAACGACAAAGTTATGGCCCGGACAAGCTCATTTATGGCCATTTTTGACCTTCAAACTCAAATTGTGACCTTGACATTGGAGATATTGACGTAATTCTTTCGTGCGACAAACCGTCTAATGATGGTGAACAAATGTGCAAAATGATTTTAAAATCTGACAATGAACGACAAAGTTATGGCCCGGACAAGCTTGTTCCGCCCGTCAGCCCGCCCACCAGCCCTCCCGCCGACATCACAAATCTAATAACCAGTTTTTTCCTTTGGAAAACCTGGTTAACAACAGAACATGTACTCTCGTTTGAGTAATATCCAAATGTATCTAGATTGCAAAATATATGCAGGGCCTATGGGTGGATTACTTTGAAAATTAATGTCTTTCATGCCTGCAGTAATTCAGTAAAAGTTTTTTTGTAAAGATTAAAAATGATCATTTGTTACTAACTTAAATTTGTCAAACGGTCTACTGACAAAATTTCCCAACATTAATGTTTGGTGAATGACAATGATTTCAAACTATACCATAATACGAGTCGCGTTCTGACAAAACTGGACATAATGCATGTGTGTTAAGTGTCGTCTCAGATTAGCTTGTGCAGTCCGCACAGGCTAATTAAGGACAACACTTTCCACCTAAATTGGACTTTTGCTAAGAAGAGACTTCATTTACACGAAAAATGTCATAAAACAGGAAAGTGTCATCCCTGATTAGCCTGTGCAGACTGCACAAGCTAATGTGGGACGACACTTTAAGCCCATGCATTATGCCCAGTTTTCTCAAAACGCGACTCATATTCTCCTTTTTAATCTTAAGTATGAAATGTACTTGTTACAATAAATCTCAGTAACTTTATTACTCTAAAAAGTGATGACTAACTTATTTGTAGACAGTTGCACAGATTTTCTCTGTGTTGATTCCAGAACCAGTTGAAAGCTGACGGTGGACAGGTCATCCACAGCCACAAGCATGTCCTCTAGCATGGGTATCTCATCTCCATGGCAACTGAGAAGGCCTTCTATCTCCATGACAACCCCCAGAGTTGCCAGCTGCTCCAGCACTTGCTTGTTGTCTATCAGGGCATTCAGGTGTAGGACCAACCCAGTTACGAGACTGGTTAACTGAGGATATATTTATGCATTAGGATGTAGGACTATATTTAGAATTATTATGCATTGAAGTTTATAAACTATAAATGCACTAAATGATATCAACGGGTTTTAATCTAGTTTAAGATCAATGAAAATCTAGATGATAATTGCCAAAAGCCATGACCTACATATGTATCCTACTAATGTACAGGTTAAAAAAGGCCAACCCTACATATTTTAACAAAATTAAAGACTGTTGCAACCATATAGCCTTGTTGAAAACCTTATCCACTGCACGGCTAAGCATCTTGTCACTGTACCCGAACGCCAAAACGTCACCTCATCATGATATTTTGTAATAAAATTGATAAATAGGTGTGTACGGTAGTTTACTAGAAGTTGAAAATATTTATCTGTTTATTAATCACACTTAATAAATAATATAATAAAACCACGGATTAATGCATACGTGTTAAGCATTTTCCCACATTTGTCTGCACAGTTAACACAGACTTTATCTTAAATGACACTGTGTGTGTTATTTAATTTTTGTATTAAGTGATGTGTGTTATAAATATATCTCCACCCCATCCCCAATGACCCACAAATCCAAGGATCTAAGGATTGATTCCAAGTCCCGCAAAAAGTGTGGGGTTTGGTCAAGAAGAGAATTCTTTTAAGACCAGTCTCCCTAACATTGACTCAAATAAGGCAATAATCTGTATCTGACATGAGTATTCATATTACAGGTAAACCAACCTACCTAGATAAATATGTAATTAGGTTAACTAACTGCCGTTATGTAACCGAAATACTGTTAAATACAGAGAAAACCAAAACGACAAAACAATCTAGCAATCTTATATTGATAAAGCAACTAAAATGTTATTATTATTTCAAGTTAATTTAGTACTGTAGATGAAAGATAATTTTACCATTGATAAATGAAGGGGACATTATATTTAGTACTTTTTTGTGAGTTTTTACCCATATTGGATACAGAAAACACTTTTCAAAATTACTAAACACAAAAGGTTGTTAATGAATTTTGAACCATAAATATTAAATTAATTTATGTTGTTTTATTTTATTTAGGAAACACATGAATAAGAAGGCAGACATTTAAGTTACTTTTAAGTTTGATGGATTCACCATAATTCAGCTATTTTTTTGTTTTACGACCTCAACCGTCCATTTATGCAATAGCAGAGGATTCCTGAGAATCTTGAAAATGTCATATGACTTCATTTAACATGTTGGACAGCATACTAATTTTTTTTAGAAGTAACACAACAGTATTTAAAGAAAATACTCAACTATACTCATATACCCAACACCAACCTACCATCTTAATGTCAATACCTATTGTCATATTGTCATGCCTTTGTAAGCTTTTAGTTTTTTTACTAGTTCCCAAAGACTAGTTAAAAACGTTTTGTTTGTATTTTATGCAAAAGCAAATAGGCATCGTATGACAGTGTTGTTTATATGAAAGCAAAAAGGGAATCTGAAGAAAAATACAAGTTTTTTTTGTTATATTTATTTTAAATCAAATTTGAGCATTACAAAAATGAAAAATTGAACTTACTGCTTGTGAAAAAACAATGTCTCGCCTGACTTTGATGCTGTGAAACAACTTGAGATTATCTTTGTGCTCCTGAAAAATTAAAGAGACGATTTTGTGTAATGATCATTCAGTAACATGATAAATTGAACGTTAAGTTTAGCCAACAAAAAATACATGCTTCACAAATGATGAGAGCTCTTGGACAATCGGGCTTAATGCATGCGCCTTTGCACAGACTAATCAGAGACAATGCTTTCTGATTTTATGGAATTTTTCGTTTAATGAAGTCTATTCTTAGCAAAATCCAAGTTTATTCTTAGCAAATACATGTAGTTTACATGGAAAGAGACATCCCTGATTAGCCTGTGCGGATGGCCCAATTATGCGGAAAACGCTAGTGTACAGATAATCACAGTGTAGGGAGACTATTCTTTTAATAGCAATCTGACTGTTTTTCTCCACATTGTACACTGAAATGTTATTTAAGCCATAATAACAGGATATAATAATATTTATATGTATTAAAGAATAACTATTTACACACAATACAGCTATAGTTTACAGATGCTGTTTGCTTGAATAACATGTACATTTTGGTTATGACGTTAATATTAAATTAGTTAGTGCTCTTTCATTTAAACTTGTGAAATTTTGGAAACCATAACGAGAAGAAACAAAGGATATTGGCAAGTCATAACTGCTATTCCCCTGTTAAACATTCCTTTACCATTTATCCAAGGTCTCTCAGTCATTTTTATAAAATCACTAGATCCAATTCTGCTGATGGACAGACTTAGAGACAGAAAAATGGAAAAATAAACATGATGGATGGAAGGTAAACCTATAGTCTCTTCCAGAGCAACTGGTAGGGGACTTACAAGCATGTCCTCCTGTCACACACTTACAATGAGATCCAAGAAGGACATGAAGTATGTCACTTTGCAACAGATAATCTCCACAAAGCTTTTCAGCTTGATGACTGCAGGGCTAATCTCTCCGAGCCATTTTGGTTGGTCGAGAGGCCCAGACTTGTTGAGCACGAGATCCTCTACCATGGACGTCAGACAGACGAGTGAGGCCTCTGTGTTCACCCGAGTCATGTCCTGTCAGGAAACATACGCACAGAGCAAAACCTCAGTAACACATATAACAATACATCAGTCACTTGATGCACGTAGGATAAACCAACACTTTTCACTTGATCAATTTCTCTGTTTTTATAATTTTCATATGTACACACTTTAAAAAACTGTTCTAAAAAGGTGCAATCTTAGCAAAATGAAAACATTTTTGTTATTAATACAACACCTTACCCAAGGCTCTGAGGTGGGGCTCTTGATAAAGCAGCTTCCAGTCCACCTCCAGTTCATTGCCTGGGGGGCTGATCCGGTGCCCGATTCAGGGCTGACTTGGGACTCCTGGCCCTGCCTTTGTTTGGTCTGCTCCTCAGCTAGGGCCTCACTGTCTTCATGAAGTTCAGTGAGCTGTGCCGCAACCTCTTGCAGTATGGGACTTTGACAATCAAGGACAAGATCTTTTACCTGCAATTGCATTTGTCCCATGTAAATGTATATGCTTATTCCTGCTAAAAGAATCATTTGAGATCAGGATGAGGTAATTGATGAAAGGGATGACAATGCTGAAGAAAATGATGGTGATAATCCGAAAAATGACAATCAACTGATTGAAACAATCACAAATACAAATTTGAAAAAAGATAGCCATAAGGCTTTAAAGCACCCCTACCAGGTTCAAGGTACACCAATGTTTAAAGGACTTGATGACTTAGTTTTTTTACCCATATATAAACATGACCTTGAGATTGACAACACACAAATTTTGACATTGTTTTATCAATTTTGAGTCATAAATGTGGCTTCTATTGTTGTTAAATATTTGTTTTTGTAGGATTTGACCTAGTTTTTAAATGCATGTGATCAAGACTCCAACTTGGCCAATATATTGTCATGATTACCATTCTTATCAAGTGTCATCAAGATTGAATCATAACTTAGGCCTTTAGAGCAGTAACAAGTTTTTTTTCCTAAGATTTGACCTATTGATTTTGTGTTTTGACTCATGTGCCGATGATTCAATCTCAGTCTAGATATTGTTAACATTTTGACCAAGTGTCAGTGAGGTTGAGTCACAAATGAGGCTTTTAGAGAAGTAAGAAGGTTTTTGAACAATTTGACGTGCTGACCTTGTTTTTGTTAACACATGACCCAAAATAAAATTTGGCCCAGACATGAAAACGATTAACTTTTTGATGAAGTTTCATGAAGACTGAGTGATAAATGTGGCCTCTATAATTTTTTTTAAAGATTTGACCTGGTGACACACATGACCTAGATTCAACTCAGGTAAGATATTGTCCAGCTAAACAGCGTTTTCATTAGGAGGCGGCCGATTTGACCACCTCAAATGTTATTTGGGCCGGCTCAAATTCGGAAAAAAAATCGGCAAATCATGCTCACGACGATGACAAGATATTAAGTATTCGTTTATAAACTAACTGTCTGAAATTGAAGTAAACAACCGTAACCGATATATGTTAACTGTTTTCTCATTGATCGTTTTGGTATAATTGTCCAATCGCGAAGCGGGAAACATGAGTGTACGACTTTGATTAAAGGTCACGAATTGACAATGTAAACATGTCTAAAAAAATATTAAAAAATGACTTTTTCTTTTGTGTTTCGAGTAAGAACGATAGTTCGCTGTTGAAGTTATTTTGTTCCAGTTTTGTTAACGTTTATCATTTACCGGCACCTCCGGATGAATGCACTTTCCTGTTACATTTCGGTTTTATTTTCGACAAATTTCGTTGATGGTTCCAATCATGCCGATGTTTGGTTTCTCCGCAGAGTTTTTAACCTCCGAACGGTAAGTGGATTTATTTATAACCACATTTTACATGAGAAGAGTCTTTCATTAGGATAAATGAAAATCTCGAGCCCTAAACTCTCCTGATATTGTCATGATTAAGGTTGGAGTTTGCTAATTATATTGAATTGGCACTGAAATGTTTAGCTATGTCCAAATTTGTATTGGAAAATATTGACCAAAAGAAGATTCCTCTGCGACATATTTAAATCCTACAATTGCCTAAGCTGGGGCAACCTATGCTTGATTTTTTTGGGGGGGAAAATCTGCATTGCCAAACTGTCAAATTTTCTTAAAATTGCTATGCTAGGAGAACCTATGCCCAATGTTTATGCATCTTTTCCAGAGGGCTACTGACAAAATATTAATGTCATCCATGGTCTTGCACATTGTCTTTTATAGTAAATGGGCCATTTATACTCTTCTTTAAAAACAAATAAAGTTCAAAAGTAAAATTTAATCTGAATTGAAGTTCAAAAGTAAAATTCAATCTAAAAAAACATGCTACATTTCCATATTGATTATTTCAGCAGTCAAGCTGTGGCTTGACATAAAATAGAGGCGGAAAATTCCCCCGAAGCAGCCAAGGGCCTCAGCATCAGCACCAGTTCTTACACTTGTGGATGCTGGGGTCCAAACCGATGTTACTGAGGGGAATGATGGGTTGAGCCTGATTAAGACAGCTGTTGATATAGCCATACCAAAACTTAACCTGGCATCAAAGGAATATGACCCAGAATCAGATTAGAATTACATCAAACTCTGTTTTATTTGTAAAATTAATTATTAAAAGTCGAATTGGTGTTACTTTCTTAATGTTTTTTTTTTATACATTTATATCTGTTTTTATTAAAATCTTGATAATTGCAGAGTTGATGTAAACTGAGTACTTTATGTTTTCTTTGCCATTCACATAAATATCCTCTATTTTAAATGAGCAAAATCATGTACATTATGTCCCGAAAATCGCTCAGAGGCCATGATTTGGCAAAAATTCAGGGGAGCATGCCCCCGGACCCCCTAGCAACTCGCACCTTCGGTGCTCGCACAAGTTGGCCTCCTCAAATAACTCAAAAGCCTGCTACAAAACATCCTAATGAAAACTCTGGCTAAATATTCTGACAAAATTATAGCCAGATCAGATACAAATGTGGTTTCTAAAATGGTACAGAGCTTAAGTGGACAACGCATGATGCACAACGCATACAGTTGGACCACAAAAGCTCACCATACACAGGTGAGCTAAAATCAACAGTGAAATATGAAACAATTAGTCAATTTGACAAGAAACAAAGTCTACAATAATTTTTTAAAAACAATATTAATTCCTCTTTGTGCAAGTTATGGCACCTTGGTCAATTACTTCACATTATGACAAAGAGGACATCTGCATAGCATCACATCTGTATTGGACATCTGTTTTCAACACAGAAATGTAATAAATCAATCTTAAAAAAAGGTGAATATTTTGGATCTGTATTCAACACAGAGAAATGAAATCAAATAATTGAGTACTTTGGATCTGTATTCGAAACAGTTATGAAATAAATCTAACAAAAAGGTGATTATTTTAGATATGTATTTAACACAGAGGTATGAAATCAATATAAAAGATAGGGGAGTATGTTGGATCCATGTGCAACACAGAGATATGAAATAAATCTTAAAATAGGTCCGTATTTTGGATCTGCATATGTCACTGAGATATGAAATCATTCTAACAAATAGGTGAGAATTTTGCATCTGCATTCAACACAGACATGAAATCAATCTAATAAATAGGTGAGTGTTTTAGACTATCCAGTAAATAGTGAAGCCAACAACATAGGCATTGAAATATAGAGCATGGTTTCTGTGACACAGCAACAAACAGCCACCTTTTGCTCCAGTTCAAGTGTGGCTGCCTGTAGAGATGAGCCGTCTCCCTGTAGCGCTTCGTGACAGACACTATCACACAGTGTGTTTATCTCCCCTTGTAGAAGGTGCACACAGTTTACCAGGTCACAGGCACGCTTGACTTTTGAGACTTTGCTCAATGTCCCCTCAGGGGTGTAACTCTCTTGCAGCTTATGGAGCATTGACTTCAGGCCTCCATGATTTCGAGCTCGGCGTGAATGGGCGACAAAAGCACCAGCTGTTATGACGTCATATGCTCCCCCTGGAAGGCAACAGTTCTATCATTTCTATATTTTTTATATAATACTTTCTGTGATGTGACTTGGAAACATGAACCAGAAAACAATTTTCCGAGATTTTTTCGAGTCTAGCGATGTCGATACCATTTCTAAAATCAAATTAAGTAAGGGGAATTTCTCTTTATGCACTAAAATATAATGGCAAAAACTCCTAGTAAAAATTATTGGTGAAGGAATCCAATATACTTACATGATTCTGTAGCCTCATTTAAGACTGTCATTCTTTGAAGATGAAGATTTAAAGGAACAAATTCCAGTTCTTTATCTGCCTTTTTACTGCTTGGCTTAAAACTGCAGCCTGAAAATGATCACAGTAGTATTTTTATTCAAGACACTTTTGACATTTGCAAAAAATGTGAATGCATTATTTTTTAATTGAAAAGGGTATTGAATAAGTATTCAGAATACATATAAATTGCTTGTAAAATAAAAAAATTAGCGTACGTAATATTTCCTTGATGTTTATTAGCTTACAAATGCAAGGAGAGCCTTTTGGCGCAATCTTGTAAATTATTACCCCTGTATTCATTAACTGCCACAACAAATACTTAACAAGAAACCGTCGGAGACAGGTGATGCTCCCCAAAGTTTTTTTTGGTCACAATATTGCACAATATATTCAGATAAAAGGAAACG
Organism: Dreissena polymorpha; assembly: GCF_020536995.1. Taxonomy (NCBI): domain Eukaryota; kingdom Metazoa; phylum Mollusca; class Bivalvia; order Myida; family Dreissenidae; genus Dreissena; species Dreissena polymorpha. The sequence goes on along the minus strand of NC_068358.1, from coordinate 69,070,056 downwards.
TCTTGAGGGCACAGTAGTTGGGATGGTTGGATGGTATTTCAAAAATAAAATTATAAAAATAAAAATTTGTGTTTTTTAACCATGTTTGAAAAAAAAAGAGATGTGTTTGTCAGAAACACAATGCCGCATATTGCGCCACTTTGAAATTATTATTTTATTTTATTTTTTACCTTTGACCTTGAAGGATGACCTTGACCTTGAACTTCCAACACTCAATATGTGCAGCTTTATGAGAAGGCCGCTTTGAAATATTATTTTTTTGACCTTGAAGGATGACCGTGACGGATGACCTTGAACTTCCACCACTTAAAATGTGCAGCTTCATGATAACACTGCTTTGAAATTATTATTTTTTTGACCTTTGACCTTGAAGGAAGACCATGCCGAATGACCTTGACCTTGAACTTCCGCCACTCAAAATGTGCAGCTTCATGATAATGCCGCTTTGAAATTTTTTATTTGTTTTTTGACATTTGACCTTGAAGGATGACCTTGACCTTGAAGGATGACCTTGACCTTCCACCACTCAAAATGCGCAGCTTCATGAGACCGCCGCTTTGAATTTATTTTTTTTACCTTTAAGGATGACCTTGACCTTGAACTTCCACCACTCAAAATGTGCAGCTTCATGAGATACACATGCATGCCAAATATCAAGTTGCTATCTTCAATATTAAAAAAGTTATGGCCAATGTTAAAGTTTTCAGACGGACAGACGCCATATCTTTGACATTTGACCTTGAAGGATGACCTTCACATTTCACCACTCAAAATGTTCAGCTCCATGAGATACACATGCATGCCAAATATTAAGTTGCTATCTTCAAAATTGAAAAAGTTATGGCCAATATTAAAGTTTTCGGACGGAGAGACACCATACATTTGACATTTGACCTTGAAGGATGACCTTGACCTTTCACCACTCAAAATGTGCAGCTCAATGAGATACACATGCATGCCAAATATCAAGTTGCTATCTTAAAAAGTGAAAAAGTTATGGCCAATGTTAAAGTTTTTTTCGGACTGACAAATTTTCAAGTATAAAGGGCCCATAATTCCATCAAAATGCCAGTCAGAGTTACATAACTTTGCCTGCACAGTCCCCTTACGATAGCTAGTAAGTGTTGCAAGTATTAAAGCAATGGCTTTGATACTTTAGGAAAAAAGTGGACCTAAACACAAAACTTAACCACAATTTCAATTTTATAAGTATAAAACTGGCACATAATTCTGTCGAAATGCCAGTCAGAGTTACATAACATTGCCTGCACAGTCCCCTTACAATAGTAAGTGTTGTAAGTATGAAAGCAATGGCTTTGATACTTTAGGGAAAAAGTGGACCTAAACACAAAACTTAACCAAATTTTCAATTTTCTAAGTATAAAAAGGGCACATAATTCTGTCAAAATGCCAGTCAGAGTTACATAACTTTGCCTGCACAGTCCCCTTATGATAGTTAGTAAGTGTTGCAAGTATGAAAGCAATAGCTTTGATACTTAAGGAATAAAATGGACCTCAACACAAAACTTAACCAAAATTTTCAATTTTCTAAGTATAAAAAGGGCACATAATTCTGTCAAAATGCAAGCCAGAATTATCTAACTTTGCCTGCCCAGTCCCCTCATGATAGTAAGTAAGTGTACCAAGTTTGAATGCAATAGCATTGATACTTTATGAGAAAATTGTACCTAAACGCAAAACTTAACCGGACGCCGACGCCAAGGTGATGACAATAGCTCATAATTTAAAAAAAATAAAAATAGATGAGCTAAAAATCATCTGACCAGAACCCGCTTATAATATGCACATCTCCTCTTGGTCGAGAAGCTTCCCATAAAGTTTCATTGAATTCCGGTTATTAGTTGCTGAGAAATAGCCCGGACAAGAATTGCACTATATGTAGTTAATGGAAAATTTCAAAGGGCAATAACTCTGTGACAAATCATCCGACCAAAACCCGCTGATAATATGCATATCTCCTCTTGGTAGTGAAGCTTCCCATAAAGTTTCATTGAATTCCGGTCATTAGTTGCTGAGAAATAGCCCGGACAAAAATTGTGCACGGACGGACAGATGGACGGACGGACGGACGCACGGACAGACAAAGCGGCAACTTTATGCTACCCCCAAAATAAATTTTGGGAAAGCATAATAAAGAGAAAGTGCTAAATGTAGTGAACAAGATATGTGTAGCCCGTAATAAAAATGTTAACAGCATGAGCTATAAAACGTAATAAATGCTGCCAATTAATTTACAAAAGATAAAATGTTTAACTATTCAACAAACTTCCAGCAAGATACAGCTTATCACAAGCACATTACCTTGATAAGAATGGAGGTACTTCATTTGTTGAGTATATGTAGTGACAGTTGACATGCATATATCTTGGTAAACAGCACATGCAGCTTTCCATTGCCCAGTTAACTACAATTCACAATGCTTAGAAATGAAATACTAATTAGGCCAGAAGTTTCATGCACTTAGGAAGACATTCCCTGGAAAAACATTTCCTAATGATAAAATAAAATGCAAAATACCAAATTATATAGTGGTTGGACCCTCTAGTTACCATAAAGACATAATTAAATTATGCAACTGTTACAATCAGAAATATATCAAATATGCAGGTTGTATGGAAAGTTCATTCACAACATTTGACAATATTGTATATCAATGAATTCAGATGACATTTTTATACATATACTTTTGAACCATTCTTAAAAAAACAAGGGCTGTTTGTAAAACAGGCATGCCCCTCAAAATGGGCTGTCCGTTGTAGCGGCAGCCATTGTGTGAATAGGTTAGAAACCATTTTACTGCTTCAGGTCACTGTGACCTTGATCTTTGACCTAGTGACCACATAATCAATAGGGGTCATCTGCCAGTCATGATCAATGTACCTATGAAGTTTCATGATCCTAGGCCTAAGCGTTCTTTAGATATCATCCAGAAAACATTTTACTGTTTCGAGTCACTGTGACCTTGACCTTTGAGCTAGTGACCTGAAAATCAATAGGGGTCTGCCAGTCATGATCAATGTACCTATGAAGTTTCATGATCATAGGCCTAAGCCTTCTTGAGTTATCATCCGGAAACCATTTGGTGGACGGACCGACGGACAGACCGACATGTGCAAAACAATATACCCCCTCTTCTTCGAAGTGGGGCATAAATATAATACCCGTAAAACACTGTTATAAATGGAAATGCCCCCCCTCATCCATGGGTTTGTGATTATTTGAAGTAAATCCAGAGGCTAAGCATGTACTAGTATTTAAAGCATGTCTGTGAGTCATCCACACATGGCATGCTAATATTAAACAACTGCAAAACACAGTGCACACCAAGTGCCAAACTATACATAACAAAGAACCCAGCTGAACATCATACATATCAATTTGTTGTCAGAAGCTCTCTCAGCTCTCTTTATTAATGTGGAGTGTCAGCAAAGATTCTACAATGTCAAGGTAACATTTTTACTAGAAATCCCATCTAGCTGCAGACATAGCAGGGTGGGAGACATGGCTTACTGCAGTCCAATCAAGCTGCAGACATGAAAGGGTAAGAGATAAGGCTAACTGTAGTCCAATCATGCTGCAGGCATGAAAGGGTAAGAGATAAGGCTAACTGTAGTCCAATCATGCTGCAGGCATAACAGGATGACATATATGGCTAACTGCAGTCTAAGAAATTGCTTCACTAATTACACATACCAGAGTTTTCAGTATCAAGGTGGACCCCACGGTGAATAATAATTGCTTTAATTCAACAACTTTGGTCAAAAAGCGACACAGCAGTGCCAAAACATAACAAGAGCACCACATAACGGGTGCCACGCTCGGCTGCGAAAGCTTGTCAGAATGTTTTTTTTAGAGGTCACAGTGACCTTGACCTTTGACCTAGTGACCCAAAATGGGTGTGGTGTGTAGAACTCATCAAGGTGCATCTTCATATGAAGTTTCAAAGATGTAGGTGGAAGCACTTTGATTTTAGAGGCAATGTTAAGGTTTTTGTTAAAGTTTTATATTAGAGGTTCCAGTGACCTTGACCTTTGACCTAGTGACCCAAAAATGGGTGTGGCATGTAGAACTTATCAAGGTGCAACTACATATGAAGTTTCAAAGTTGTAGGTGGAAGCAATTTGATTTTAGAGCCTATGCTAAAGTTTGATATTAGAGGTCACAGTGACCTTGACCTTTGACCCAGTGACCCAAAAATGGGTGTGGCGTGTAGAACTCATCAAGGTGCATCTACATATGAAGTTTCAAAGTTGTAGGTGGAAGCACTTGGACGAGCTGGCAATGACAATAGCTCGGGTTTTCTTCTAAAACAGCCTCGCTAATAAAATGAAGATGCCTTACTTAAATGAAAAATAACACTGAAACTGTGCATATGTTTGTTAGTGAGGCCGTTTACCAACAAAGATTAAGTGTTAGTTATGTACATTTGTAGTTAGCACCCTTCTGAAGGACTGCATCTATGTAACAAGTCAGAACATTGCTTGAATCAGTATAGGCAGATATGGTGGCAGCACGATGAGCAATGTCTGAGGCGACATAGGACTCCAGCAGTCTGGGTAACTGAAAATTGTGGAAACATCTTATATTTTCAACATTAAAATTTTGTGAAAATGTATGCAAAAAGCCTGCGGTTTAGACAATGACTTTTGAGTTTCAATTAAGTAATATTAAGAAAACTTCCCCATCCACAAGTCGTATTAAATTTTAATCACAGAACTATTTGAAAACAATCAATAGAGGTTCACAAAAGAAACATTGATGTGAATTTATTTTGAAATCCCAGTAAAAGGATAAGGAAAACTTACGCACCTTGTGGTGGCAATTTTTCTTAAACAAGTGAAATGTTCTTAAATAACTCTTGGAGAGGGTCACCAAACAATGATTGTGTCAAAGTATTGTGACATTCAGTCAGTGATTTCAGATAGAAATTCTATGTGCTCAAAATAGCCATACAAGGAAACCATTCTACTCCCATGATAACATCAAACAAGTTAAATAATTTAGATCAAGGTACATTTGTGTAAATTTATACAATACGATAATTATATAATCAAGGCAGAGGTTTCAGACAATAATATTTTTTATTTATAGATTTTTGTTTTTAAAGTTCTTGTTTGCCAAAGCAACCAAAGTTTTAAAAATGTTTATATGTTTTAAAAGGACCATCCCACAAACATATCAACTAAACCTGGTTTTCATCCACCAAGAGGTTGTTTAAGTAAATTGTTGATAAAGAAATTGACAGAAAACGGACAGTTACAGGCCATAAAAGCTCACCCATAAGAACTTTGTACTCATATGGCATAAAAACTAGTAATGTGTCCATTTAACATGGATGACCTCGACTTAGCAGCCCTATCTATAAGGCAACAGTATTTCATACAACACACAGATACATGGAATTTGATGTCATTAGATTTTGCTTCAAACACACTGTCTCACTACGCTCAACATTTCTGCAAAATTATTTGAAAATACTGGATAAAATTATGCACTTGGTGGCTTCAGAATTTATATTTCACATAAGACATTCACATGTGCTATTGACATTAGATATGAATCTGGTTCTTACAGACAAAAAAAAAAACTGTTTGACTATGCTCAACTTAACAAAAATACTGTTTGGTACGGCTTTATATTTATCCTTTGACCTCAGTCTGACCTTCACCTTGGACCTTGGGATCTAGTTATTTTACCATGCCAGACAACACCTAGTTATGGACGGGATTATTGGGTTTCAATCTTAAATTTGAGTATTGACCATCAAGAAGAATGACCTTGACCCTAGGGATATGGTTCGTTCATGTGAGACACCTGCTCAGCGGGTTTGACATTTATTTCTATATTATTTGAAAATTCTTCAATACTTTCGAAACTTATTGCCATGATAAGAATTGAGCAAACATACGTGTACCCATGTACAGGGTAAACTCTAAATGAAGCCACATCAATAATGGTCATGTACCCACAGATAAGGCAAACTCTATACAATGTATGTGGCACCCATTATTGATGGCATGTATACCCACAATAAGAATACCGGTAAAGTCTTTATGTAGCCCCCATTATTACTGTAATCTATATGCAGCTGTCTATCATTAATTGTTTGTATTCCCGCAGAAAGGGTGAACTCTACATTTTGCACCCATTATTAATTGTATGCATACCCAAAGACAATGTAGCTCTATATGCAGCCCCCATCATTGATGGTATGCATACCCACAGAAAGTGAAAACACTACATACAGCCCCCATCCTTAATGATAGGGGCATACAAAAATATGATCCAATGAGGCAATTGCAACATTGTATATTTAGACACAAAAAGCTGGTCTTGTACAATACCTTGTATATTGGATGCTTATTTTTTCATGGCCATAAAACATGTGTTCTTAGACCTCATTCAAACTCTAATTACCTGGCCTAAATCCTGCAAATGTTTTATTCTAGTTTTCTCTTCTTCGATCAACAGCTGTCTGCAAGATGGCAAAAGTCATAATTTAATTAGCAAACTAATCAAGTTTTCCTAAATTCTTAATTGAGATACACATAGAAGATAATAAGAAAGTAAATTTCATTTCCCAAAAGTTTGGTGAAGATTCTATGACAATTATTGCATGACTTTGCATGTTGAAACGCAATTTTTTTCACAATTTTTGTATAAATAAAGGGCAATAACTCTGAATTGCCTGGTGCCTAATTGATTGTTAACTAATTTGGCCTACAAATATATGCACATTTCTAATAAGTTAGGAGAAGATATGATGAAAACTGTACCACTTTGGGTTAACTTACAGTGTTTTTATTGGAAGGTCAAAGGCAAACTTGCTCTCTGCCATGTATTCATGGACAAGAAGTTTCACTGAGTCATTTGTTTCAAAGCGGAATGTTCTGGTTGTGATGTTTGCACACAAAGGCTTCAGAGTCTCGAGGCGTTTGGAACGTCTCTTCACAGACATTGTGCGGCCTCTAATGGTAGGTACTATGTTTGTAAAAACATCTTCATCCTAGAAAAAAAAAGATAATTATTAAACTAACTTTATCACGAAAAGTGACAAATGCCCTTTAAAGATGTTTTTTGATAAAAAAAAATACTCACTAGAAACTGTATAATAAGGAACAATTTCATAATATAATTAAAGTATGTTATTATATATTATACATCACTGATTTTGAAAAATGTAATACAATGAGCCACACTCTGGGTTAATTGGGTTTAAAGAATCTCCATGGAGTGTTTCACCTGAATAGCTTGTGCAGTTCAGGATCTCCATGGAGTGTTTCACCTTAATAGCTTGTGCAGTTCAGGATCTCCATGGAGTGTGTCACCTGAATAGCTTGTGCAGTTAGAATCTCCATGGAGTGTTTCACCTGAATAGCTTGTGCAGTTAGAATCTCCATGGAGTGTTTCACCTGAATAGCTTGTGCAGTTAGAATCTCCATGGAGTGTTTCACCTGAATAGCTTGTGCAGTTCAGGATCTCCATGGAGTGTTTCACCTGAATAGCTTGTGCAGTTCAGGATCTCCATGGAGTGTGTCACCTGAATAGCTTGTGCAGTTAGAATCTCCATGGAGTGTTTCACCTGAATAGCTTGTGCAGTTAGAATCTCCATGGAGTGTTTCACCTGAATAGCTTGTGCAGTTAGAATCTCCATGGAGTGTTTCACCTGAATAGCTTGTGCAGTTAGAATCTCCATGGAGTGTTTCACCTGAATAGCTTGTGCAGTTAGAATCTCCATGGAGTGTTTCACCTAAATAGCTTAAGCAGTTCAGGATCTCCATGGAGAGTTTCACCTGAATAGCTTGTGCAGTTCAGGATCTCCATGGAGTTTCACCTGAATAGCTTGTGCAGTTAGAATCTCCATGGAGTGTTTCACCTGAACAGCTTGTGCAGTTCAGGATCTCCATGGAGAGTTTCACCTGAATAGCTTGTGCAGTTCAGGATCTCCATGGAGTGTTTCACCTATATAGCTTGTGCAGTTCAGGATGACAGTTGTGGATGACACTTTCAGCATGTATGGAACTTTTCGTTTCAAAGAAGTCTCTTTTGAACAAAAACCCAGTCCAGGCAGAATGGGTTGTCCCTGATTAGACTGTGTAGACTTCAAACTTACTTTAATGCAGTTTAGTAAAGCCCAGTTATTCCAGTGCACAGATCATTTGAAGTACTTTTACTTTTGTGTTATAATCTGCCCAAGAAACGTGATTTACAAATGAATAATATGAGAAGTTTGCGCCCCCAAACTTCCTTCAGGGTCATACAAATATTATTAGAAGAAATAAAACAACAAGAGGGCCTGAAAGGCCCAAAGTCTCTCACCTGAGATAACAAGATATAATTGGGACAAATCTTCTGACCAAGTTTCACGAAGATCGGAAAATAAATGTGGCCTCTAGAGTGTTAACAAGGTTTTACTATAGCCATATAAGGAAAAATGCCCCGCACACTGGCAGCCATGTTTTTCAACCAACCGGCATCATTTTTTAACTCAACCAAGATATTATCGGGATGAATCTTCTGACCAAGTTTCATGAAGATCGGACAGTAAATGTGGCCTCTAGAGTGTTAACAAGATTTTACTAAAGCCATATAAGGAAAAATGCCCCACCCCTTGGCAGCCATGTTATTCAATCAAACGTAACCATTTTCGAACTCATCCAAGATATCATTACGACAATTCTTCTGACCAAATTTCATCAAGATTGGACTATAAATGTGGCCTCTAGAGTGTTAACAACATTTTACTATAGCCATATATTGCCATATAAGGAAAAATGCCCCGCCCCTTGGCAGCCATGTTTTTCAAGCGAAGGTTACCATTTTTGAACTCATCAAAGATATAAGTGGGACAAATCTTCTGAGCAAGTTTCATGAAGATCGGAAAATAAATTAGAGTGTTAACAAGGTTTTACTATAGCCATATAAGGAAAAATGCCCCGCCCCCTGGCGGCCATGTTTTTCAACCAACCGGCATCATTTTCGAACTTGTCCATGACATTATTGGGATGAATCTTCTGACCAAGTTTCATGAAGATCAGACAATAAATGTGGCCTCTAGAGTGTTAACAAGATTTTACTATAGCCATATAAGGAAAAATGCCACGCCCCTTGGCAGCCATGTTTTTCAAGCAAACATAACCATTTTCGAACTCATCCAAGATATCATTGAAACCAATCTTCTGACCAAATTTCATGAAGATTTGACAATAAATGTGGCCTCTAGATAGTGAACAAGGCAAATGTTGAAGTCACACAACGGACAACGCACGACAGACGACGGACAAAAGGCTATCACAAAAGCTCACCATGAGCATGTTGTGCTCAGGTAAGCTAATAAAAAATGTATAACGAATATAATTCGCGCAGTCTGGTTAGGAGCTACCCTGTCTGGTATAATAAGACCAAAGGTAACATTATTTACATCATGAGAAAGGTTGGTTGTGTTCCCATGGGTGTCGTTCAACCAGCTAACTATGCTCAGCATGCCCACTCTGGTTCCATCATTGCCACTGAAACAATGAGAATTCATGTCCTCAAACTCATGCATTGTAAATGTTGTTTTACATGAGTGAGCCACCTTCTGGAAAAACCAAGTATACTGCATGTGTGTAAAGGGTGGAAAGTGTCACCTCAGATTAGCCTTTATGGACTGTTCAGGCTGGTCTGGGACAAAACTTGACAGACATGCATTAAACCCAGTTCTCATAGAGCGCAGTTCAAACATAGATGCTTTTAAATAAACCAACAAAAATTAATGCTTTTACTATATAAAGTATGCATAATACTGCATTGCCCAATTTAAAGTCTATATAAAAACTGCTTTGAAGGTAAAAGTAAATTTAAAACAGGCTTCTTTAATGTTTAACTGAAAAATAAAACAAACATAAAAATAAACAATAGGGCCATAAAGGCTCTGTTATCAAATACAGTTGCACTGTCTGCTATAAAGTCCTTGCAAGGTTTAGAGGTTTCATTAGCAGACAAGGTAGCTCCTGACCAGAATGTGCCAATGCGCAGGCCTTTTTGGAGCTACGCTGGCTGCATATGACATAATACAAATTTCCACATAAAGTGAGTCATTATTTAACACAAATTCCTAAGAAACAAGCAAATTCATTGAATTGATATCCCCGCCAATATGATTCTGGACACAAAAGTGTTATATTTGACACTCAAAAAAGCATTTTTTCAAGATACAAAGGGCCATAACTCCATTATTAACAGATGGTGTACAATGCCATTTTGCATGCATCATCCTCTTCACCATATATATACTCATACCAAGTTTCAATGAAATCCGCCAAAGCACTTCCAAGATATGGCTCTGGACACAAAAGTGCCGGACGGACGGAAAGACGGACGGATGGACGGACAACGCCAAAACAATATCCCTCCGCCTATGGCGGGGGATAAAAAGTCTTACACAAGGGCTAATTTTAAAGACAAGTCTTCAGTTTGTAGAACGTCATTCAAGGTGAAAATGACCTGCCCAATCTGAGTCATCTGAAGTAGATACATATATGGAAATAAAACATTTGCAATGTATGATACTGTACATATAATATACACTTCATATCAACTCTTTTAAAATAATTTCTGTCTTTACAAATGTGCATCAACAAAACATTTTATTTAGCTCTTAACTCTTTGGGCTATAGTCGCCTCATAAACAGATGTTTGTTTTTAAACTCATGCCCCTAACAGAGAATCAAGGAAGTTTCTAGTAAATACCTTTCATAGTACCAATAATCATGCTCACTTGAGCTTTAAATACTAGCTAACAACCATAAAGGTTTAATATGTCAGCTAGTGTGTATACCCACCATTCCTGTCATTCTCTCTTTCACATGGAACACTGTGATCTTCACTCTCATTGTTGGTTCAAGCCCACCTGAATCCCCAAAGCCAATGGTCTTCAAGAAGTGGGGATTGTTGTTATTCTGAAGATAAATACAGCACATGTAGCATATTTTGTTATTAACACATGATTTAAAACAATACATTATATTAAAGGGACCTTTTCACGTTTGGTAAATTGACAACTTGGAAAAAATTGTTTCAGATTCTGTTGTAGTTATGATATTTGCGAGTAAAAATGCTACTGAAAATTTACAATGCTTTAAATATCTATTATATACTCATTTGACAATGTAAAAACCTGAAAATTATAAAGAGTTACAAGCACAAAACAGTTCAATAATTTGGAGAGTTCTGTTGCTATCATTATATTTTGTGACATATCAACGATTGCTTATATAATGTATAAAATACACCATTTACTACATGAGTACGGATGGCCAAGCGGGTTAAGTGCTGGTCTTTTACTGCAAGGGTCAGTGGTTCAAGCCAAATTTATGTTTACTTTTTTCTTTTTAAAAATTCATTCTTGTTTTTTTTTTTTAATGAAGCTACTTAGTTCCAATGTTTACATTTATCGATTTAAAGCAGTTAATGACAAACTTCAATAGAGGCCAAAATCTGTGAAAAGGTCCATTTAAATGCATAACAATTTAACTCCATTTTAGTAACAAATGTTACTCTTGGAATTATAATAGAGATCACATGTTTGGCAACATCTGTAAAATATTTTAATGCCCAAGTGCATGGTACTTCCGCATTAACACATTTTAATGGCATCTGCTAAAGGCCACAACCAAAAAAAGTTCTGACTGAGTTTGATGAAGATTGGAATAACATATGGCCTCAAGATTGTTAAAATGCTTTCTCTTTTATTTGATCAGGTGACCCATTAAAAAGGACCCATAATGACCCAGTTTCACACTCAGCCAAGATATAATTAAAACAACTTGTTCTGACCAAGTTTTATGCAGATGAGTCAATACATGTGGCATCTGTAGTGTTCAAAGCCTGGCTTTCATTTTAATTCAAGTCACCTAGTTTTTACCTAAGTAATATAATCTTTGACCCACATGCCCCAGTTTCCAACTTGGTTGAGATATCATAAGGACAAATATTCTAACCAAGTTTCATGAATATTGTGCAATAAAAATGACCCCTAAAGTGTTCACAAGCACCTGACTTAATTTTGCATAGTGAAAAACTTTTAGACTCCAAATGGTATACATTCAAACTCACCAAATATATCATTTAGACAAATGTTCTGAAATTTGAAATTACTTCATAAAGATTGGGCAATAGCACAGGCTAATCAGGGACATCACTTTGTGCTCTTAAAGAATTTCTCGTTAAAAGGTATTCTCTTCAGGGCAAAAATCCAGTTTAGAAGGAAAATGTTGTCCCTGATGAGCCAGTTCCCACTAATCTATGACGACACTACACACATGCATAAAGCCCTGATTGTCCAAAGTAAGGCTGAGTAAGGCTCATAGGAATGTTACGATCTATATAAAGTATGAAGTATATGTATTTATAAAGTATACAGTTCCAAGGACTGAAATTGAAATAAATAACTCGTATACTGTCCCATAAAAATGGAAATAACTATTTCAGGTACTTGCTATAACCCACCCACAAACCCTGCTTTGATGGAGACAGCAAACTTACTTCCACCATTTCTGTATGGTTGTGTTGGAGCCAGTTCTGTTGCTGAGGTGGAATGATGATGTATACAACTGCAAATGGGTTGGGTGGTTGGCCATTACTTTCATTTGGCAATCCTTCAATGGCTGAAAGACCCACATGCGGTACATACTAACCTTACTATCGTTATTGGATGAAACATTTACTTCATCAACGTTTTTCTTAATGAAGCATAAATAAATGGTTCATTTTTTCATTTGTAGGAACAATTTGAATAGGCAAAATCTAATTTAATCAATGCCCATTGAAAAAAGCCAACTGAAATTACAAGTATCTTATGTTTCCCCATTTTGTAACCATGGAGGGTACATACTAAGGGTGCTGCAAATTTGCTGCCATATTCTCCGATAATATATTGCTAATTTATTCAACCAAGTACACATTAATCTTATCAGAAATAAAACAGCATGTCCATCTATACAACAATTGTCATACTTAGACTCATTTCCATGGCTGGGTCATTGGAATCAATGTTGCCTAAAGTCTCAAACTCCATTCCGGTGTCAGCGCGCATCATCTGACTGAACGGGTCCTGCCCAGTGCGCAGCTGGACTTGCTCGCGCAGGCTCAGCAGCTGCATTTTCAGGCATTCATAGCTGGCAGTGTGTAGAGCCTCAATCCAGCCATCTCTCTCTTTTTCTGATGCCGCCAAAAATGTGTAGGTTTCATCATCTCCCTCAAAAACTGTTAAAATATGGAAACTTAATGAGCCATGTTAAGGGAAAACGGTGCTTAATGTATGTCGGCAAGATATCATAGCAGATAAACCTTTGCAATCTGCACAGGCTAATTATGGACGATACTTTCCGCGTTTAAGCAATTTTTCATTGATAGTAAGTCTCTTAAAATCCATTCAAGGCAGAAAGTGGCATCCCTGATAAGCCTGTGTGGACTGCACATGTTAATCTGGAACAATACTTTACGCACTTGCATTAAGCCCCCATTTACTTGCATTAAGCCCCCATTTACTTGCATTAAGCCCCCATTTACTTGCATTAAGCCCCCATTTACTTGCATTAAGCCCCCTTTTACTTGCATTAAGCCCCCATTTACTTGCATTAAGCCCCCATTTACTTGCATTAAGCCCCCTTTTACTTGCATTAAGCACCCATTTACTTGCATTAAGTCCCCATTTACTTGCATTTAGCCCCATTTTCTCAGAGCGAGGCTCCATTAAATTTGTGTTGCTATCATATTCTGCAAACCTGGCTGTGTAACATGACAGTCAACAGGCACTGAGACTTGACAAAACTTATCAGTTCAGAGCAGGTTGTATTGACAAGTATTCACTTTAGCATTACATGTATAAAGAAAACTAGCCTTTTCCCTGGTGGCAAGACCAGAAACATTGTCATACTCGTTAAAGATTTTAATGAGAACAAAATAATGACATGAGCGAGGTTTCATTAAGATTTGGCAAAAAGACTTGCTGAATGTTTTAAATGTTTCACAATAGCCATAAAAGGATATCTGACCCACCCCCGATGAATGAGAACAGTCAAGATCATTTGATATCTAGTTAAAAAAATGTTTTGCACATGTTCAAGAAGGTTTGTTGGTTTACTTGGATTTTTCACCATTTTTCAGTAAGTATTTCAGTGCTATCACAGCAGTTAGTTTACCAACTCACTACCCTCTGATGTTTTTTCCAGTGCTCTACCTATTGAGCTGAGCAAGTTTAAGGAAGATTAGGCAAAACATGTGCCTTCCAAAGTGTTAAAAGACAATGCCACTAAGCGGCAGCATCAAAATATGCACACTTTTCTATATCCGTATTTGATTCAATAAATAAATAAAATGCAAAACTTGCCTATGATAAAAGAACAGTCTGTTGAACTTTGGCTATCTAATTCCACAGTGCATCTCTCTAAAACTAGGACACCTTGTGGCTCTTGTTTCTGCGGAAAAATTAAAAATCATACACTAACGAAATATGTCATACCTTAAATTAGTGTTGTCTTTGTCTGCCCTTATAAAAACCTCAGAGATTTTTTTTTTTATTCATTAACAAAATATAAAGAGGATACTTGTTGGATTTGGTGGAATATCCATTTTAATTCACAAGTGATCATTAAAAAAAAAGAAGATATTATACCATATGTCAAGGGATATGCACCCATCCATAAACAAACTTTATTTGGTCGGGAATATCAATTCAACGAATATGCTTGTTTACCTTAGTGATCAAGAACAAGTTTCAAACTCAGCAGAGATTTAATTGAGACAAATATTCTGACCAAGTAAAATGAAAATCGGGAAATACATTTGGAAACAAGGGCTGTTTGTAAATCATGCATGCCCCCCCATATGGACTGTCAGTTGTAGTGGCAGCCATTGTGTGAATACGTTTTTGTCACTGTGACCTTGACCTTTGATCTAGTGACCTGAAAATCAATAGGGGTCATCTGCCAGTCATGATCAATGTACCTATGAAGTTTCATGATCCTAGGCCTAATTATTCTCGAGTTATCATCAAGAAATCATTTTACTGTTTTGAGTCACATTCACTGTGACTTTGACCTAGTGACCTAAAAATTAATAGGGGTCATCTGCCAGTCATGATCAATGTACCTAAGAAGTTTCATGATCCTAGGTGTAAGCATTCTTGAGTTATCATCCGGAAACCATTGTGACCTTGACCTTTGACCTAGTGACCTGAAAATCTATAGGGGTCATCTGCCAGTCATGATCAATGTTCCTATGAAGTTTCATGATCCTAGGTGTAAGCATTCTTGAGTTATCATCCGGAAACCATTTTACTGTTTCAAGTCGCTGTGACCTTGACCTTTGACCTGAAGATCACTAGGGGTCATCTGCCAGTCATGATCAATGTACCTATGAAGTTTCATGATCCTAGGCGTAAGCATTCTTGAGTTATCATCCGGAAACCATGTTACTATTTTGAGTCACTGTGACCTTAACCTTTGACCTATTGACCTGAAAATCACTAGGGGTCATCTGCCAGTCATGATCAATGTTCCTATGAAGTTTCATGATCCTAGGCCTAAGCATTCTTGAGTTATCATCCGGAAACCATCTGGTGGACAGACGGACGGACCGACATGTGCAAAACAATATACCCCCTCTTCTTCGAAGGGGGGCATAACAAAAGTGTTCACAAACTTTTTTAATTTTACCCAGTGGCATAGTAATCCCCAACATGACACTGGTTTAATCTTCACGATAACATTTTTGGATAAAGGTTATTTTTCTTTCACTTGACTTATAGACCAAGTTTTGATGCTTCATTATCCAATTTGAAACTGGGCTGTTCATCAGAATAAATACTCTGACCTAACATTCTGAAAATTGGGCAATAAATGTGACCTCTAGTGTTCATAAGCTTTTTTCATTTACCAAGTGATTAAGGTTTGGACCCCATGTGGCAGAGTTTTGTACAAGGTCTGGATGTTATTGGGACAAATGTTCTTAACAAAATACATAATGAGTGGACAATAAATTTAGCCTCTAGTGTGTTCAAAAGCTTTGTCTTTAATTTGATCTGGTTACCTAGTTTTACACAACATTTGCCTGATATTTCTTTTTTGGAATGGTATTTTCTGACCAAGTTTCATCCATGCTGGGAAATCAATGTAGCCTGCAGTAAAGTCACAAGGTAAATGTTTACGGCACATGACAAACGACGGACAAAAGGAGATCACAAAAGCTCACTATGAGCACATTGTGCATAGGTGAACAAACACTTACATTGATGCTTTCCTTTGATTTGAAGTAGAAGAGAAGATTACCTCGCAGCCTGAAGAATCGTTCGACAAAAGCTGAAAATTTTAATACAATCATTGTGTTTTCAAATGATTAACATTTCAGCCAGGTTCTACATTTCAAACTAAATCTGTCATCTTGTGTCTGAAATAACCCTTGCATGCAAATTTGTCAGAGGGCATTGGAAGTTTAATCTTAAGAACTTTCTAACACTGCAAGCTTCCTTCCAATGAAGTTTGATCTTGATACCTAATATTATACATTGTCAAGATATACTCTTTCATCTGTTATTACAATATACACATGCTTTGTTATCTATTCACACTAGAAGATGATATATTTCTTTTTTTATAAATATTTTTTTATGTTTTTTTCAACACACAAGTACATTTAATTGTAAAATTTACAAGATACTTCACTAACGTATATGCTTTGTCTGAAGTTGACTACTATTATATACTGTAAACGTACAGAAATTCGTCGGTATGAAATTTCGTGGTTTAATTAAAAACAACTAATTCGTTGACACGTAATTTCGTGGATTTCAAATTTTCGGGGAAGATTGACAGTCATAATAATTAAACTTTTCTTAAAACAACCAGAGTAATAACGAAGAATAATCTGCTAATCTTTGTTGACAGCAAGGCTTGAGGTTTATGTGCACTGAAGCATGAAAGTGTTGCCGATAATTGTCGACAAGAGCGAATAAGCGACGATCTTGTGGGTCCCCGCTCGCTAATTGCTATCAATGTTGTTTTGACAATATTTGCAATTCTCTGCTCAATCGGTCCCCTAGTAGTAACAATTGAGTAATAAGGTCCCCAAAATACACGTGTGAAAACAGTTATGTCTCTTTTAACTTTAATTGGCACTAATTGACATATGTGATAAATCTGCAAACTGTTAATTTGACGACGTCACGTAAAAGAGAACAATCGTTGATGTACAGTTTAAATTCCGTGCTTTATTTAAAGTAACATTACTACTCAAAATCAAAGAAAATTGCGTACAATTGTGCGTAAAATAAACTTAAACAATTAAAAATCAGTGTTCCTTATGGCAATTGCCAAAATTTCAACGCCAGATGTGGTCTGGTAAAATAGATGTTTGTAGATACAAAATGCTCGTTTTTATTATTGTTTTGCATCATCTATTCATACGACACATGAACACTACCATGGTGTTTGTGTGTCGTATGAAAAGATATATTTGCGGGAATTAATTGTGGCCACAAATAAATAACAAGAGCACCGCCTTGCGGGTGCAGACCGCTCATCTATTTTCTTTTTAAAGGTGAAGGGACTCTCATTTTCAATCACAAAAAGGGAGGGGTGGAGTGAAGAGGGGTGCATTGTGTGGGGGTGTGGACATTTATTACATTATCTTCCAAAAATGCGAAAAAAAAGAAAAAAAAAAATCGGGGGTGGCGGGGGGTGGGGGGGTGGGGGGGGGGTGGGGGTGGGGATTCTTGGGTGCGATGGTTGGACGGTATTTCAAACATAAAATAATAAAAATAAATATTTGTGTTTTTAACCGTTTAACAAAAAAAATTGGGGGTGGGTGAGGTGGGGGGTATAGTGTGAGGGTGTGGTGGTAATTTGTGAGATGATCTTAAAAAAAAAAAAAAATTTAGGGGGGGGGGGGGGGTTTCGGATGGGGGGTGGGGGGAGGGGGGGTGGTTTGGGTGGAGTCTATTGTGGTATGTCAGGTAAGAGTAGTTTTGTCAAAGTATCAATCAAATCTAATCATAAATAAAGAAGTTATGGCAATTTTAGCAAATTTTAATAATTTGACCTTGAGAGTCAAGGTCATTCAAAGGTCAAGGTAAAATTCAAATTGCCAGGTACAGTAACCTCATGATAGCATGAAAGAATTTGAAGTTTGAAAGCAAAAGCCTTGATACTTAAGAAGTAAAGTGGATCGAAACACAAAATTTAACCATATATTCAAAGTTACTAAGTCAAAAAAGGGCCATAATTCCGTAAAAATGACATCCAGAGTTATGCAACTTGTCCTTTTACTGTACCCTTATGATAGTTTGCGAGTGTTCCAAGTATGAAAGCAATATCTATGATACTTTAGGGGTAAAGTGGACCAAAACACAAAACTTAACCAAACTTTCAATTTTCTAAGTATAAAGGGCCCATAATTCCGTCCAAATGCCAGTCAGAGTTACATAACTTTGCCTGCACAGTCCCCTTACGATAGTTAATAAGTGTTGCAAGTATGAAAGCAATAGCTTTGATACTGTAGGAATAAAGTGGACCTAAACACAAAACATACCCAAATTTTCAATTTTCTAAGTATAAAAAGGGCACATAATTCTGTCAAAATGCCAGTCAGAGTTACATTACTTTGCCTGCACAGTCCCCTTATGATAGTTAGTAAGTGTTTCAAGTATGAAAGCAAAAGCTTTGATACTTAAGGAATAAAATGGACCTAAACACAAAACTTAACCAAAATTTTCAATTTTCTAAGTATAAAAAGAGCACATTATTCTGTCAAAATGCACGCCAGAGTTATCTAACTTTGCCTGCCCAGTCCCCTCATGATAGTTAGTAAGTGTACCAAGTTTGAATGCAATAGCATTGATACTTTCTAAGAAAAGTGGACCTAAACGCTGACGCAGACGCTGACGCCAAGGTGATGACAATAGCTCATAATTTTTTTTCAAAAAATAGATGAGCGTAAAACGAGCATTTTGTATATACAATAATCTATGTAATCATACCAGATCTATTTTGGCTATTGCTACAAGGAACACTGATTGTTAAGGTGTTAACTTTATTTTAAGAAATACTTAACGAAATTTTCGTAGATTATGAGCGTTATAGAGACTTTATAAAGTATTATTAACCAAACACTTGTCAAGAAAACAACATATTGTATTACCTAGCATATCTCAATCAAATATCTCAGATAACCGAAAACAATAGAGAATGTTGGAAATGACATTCCGAAAGGACCGATTTCGGATTAAAAATGTAACAAGGGAAAAAAGTGTCACAAAACCAGGTTTTCATTGTGAAAAAAAAATCTGATAAAGGGAGAAAACTCAAACTGAACTTTTGAAATGAACAAACAAAATTAACCCCCTTTGTAAGTTTGCTTTTTAAAAAAATCTATTTTTAGTCGTGGCGACCTTGACATTGGAGATATTGACGTGATTCTTTCGTGCGACACACCGTCCCATGATGGTGAACAAATGTGCCAAATGATTTTAAAATCACACAATGAATGACATAGTTATGGCCAGGACAAGCTCATTTATGGCCATTTTTTACCTTTGAACTCAAAGTGTGACCTTGACCTTGGAGATATCGACGTAATTATTTCGCGCGACACACCGTCCAATGATGGTGAACAAATGTGCCAAATGATTTTAAAATCTGACAATGAACGACATAGTTATGGCTCGGACAAGCTCATTTATGGCCATTTTTGACCTTTGAACTCAAAGTGTGACCTTGACCTTGGAGATATCGACGTAATTATTTCGCGCGACACACCGTCCAATGATGGTGAACAAATGTGCCAAATGATTTTAAAATCTGACAATGAACGACATAGTTATGGCCCGGACAAGCTTGTTCCGCCCGCCCGAAAGCCCGCCAGCCAGCCAGCCCACCAGCCAGCCCGCCCGCATTCGCCAATCTAATAACCAGTTTTTTCCTTCGGAAAACCTGGTTAAAAATAATCGTTGGTACTTGAATTCGTGGTTCAGCGGAACAACGAAATCCACGAAAATTCGTACCACACGAAATTTAATGGTTTTACAGTATATAACTTAAGACATGTGTTGGATGCATGGCACGTTTTCTCTTGATGTTTTCTTGTGTCTGAATGCAAAATTCATATTGTATGTGTATATTGTCTGCAATCGTAAAATAAACTGTGTGAACAAAATACCCTGGAAATAATTGCAAACATAGAGAAGGGCAATAACTTTATATTTTTTAAAGCAAGTCATCTTATGCACTACCATATAATAATCTATAGGCTACTCTGGGATGACACTTTCTGTTTTAAAGCCACACACCTTGAAATGATAGTAAATTTAAGTATAAATATGAAAAATATTTTATCTATGCCAATTAGAATATATCTGGGTTACAAGGTAGAAATCCGTCTTTGTTGCGCTTTAAAACTTAAAATAATTGTGTTTGTCGAAATGGACATATACGTTTAGAAATCCTACTTTCGTTTTTAAAAGCCGTATCGTTTGAAAAATAATTAATTACTTGCTAACTAGGCTATAGATTTAATTTTATCTATGCCAATTAGAATATATCTGATGGTTACACGGTAGAAATCCGTCTTTTTGCGCTTTAAAACTTAAAAATAATCATGTTTGTTGAAAATGACGTAAACATATAGAAATCCTACTTTTGGTTCTAAAAGCGGTACCGTTCTTAAAAATAATACATAAATTACTTGCTAACTAGGCTATAGATTTAACGACAATTTTGCACACTTTCAAATTGCATCTATATGTATTGATTAACATGTATTTCATTTCAAAGTGTGTGGCTTTAATGGTATTTTTGGTTAAAATGAAGTCTCTTCTAAGCAAAAATCCAGTTTAGGCAGAAAGTGTCGTTCCTGGTTAGCCTGCCTGCACAGGCTTATCTGGGACGTCACTTTACGCAAATATGTTCAGCCTCTTTTTCTCAGAGTGAGGCACAATTATTTCACATACCTTCGCCTTTTCTGAAGAGTTTTTCATTCTTTTGTTTCATCTGTAGAATGCCTTCTCTATCAAAGTGACTACCATTTTGCTGTGCCAGATGGGCAAGTTCTTTGCTGTTAAACCTCATTTTTGTATCAAAAGGGATGCTAAAAATGGTTAGAAAAGTGCAATAATGACATAGCTGAACATAGAACTTAACAAAAAGTTTAATTAGACTTGTACATATATACATGAATATATACATGATCATCATCTTAATTACATACAAAGTTTTAATAAATGCGTTTAAATGTTCCTGTATTTCAAGTAATACAATTTAATCATACAAAAAACTAAGTTATTAAAACAAAAGCTGCGCTTGTGAAACACCATGCCCCCTACTGGGTTTTGAAGTCCCACAGCAGCTATTTCAGAGAAAACAAGGTCCATAACTTAGCCAAGACCGTAGCATCAGTTCTCTGCGTTAGGACCGCGCGATACTTTCGTACAAATTAATTCCTTATTTAATTTTATTTTTAAAATCATTTTTTCTATCTTATACAGAATTCTATTCCCCTAAGCAAGATGTAATTTTTAAAACTGAACTCCAAATATAAACGCTATAAATCTGTATAAAGTGAGAACATGTCAACCATAAATCTAGATTCTAAAACAGTGTGATATTTGCAACAGTTAAAGTTATAACTCGCCGGGCTGCCCAAATCAGAAGAAAAACATAATATATATTTATAGTGTTTTTCCCAGGCCATTTTAGCGTGGCGAAAAGCCACACCGCCCTACCAGATCGCCACTCTGCCCTTTTCAAAGGCAAATTTCGCCACGCGCCCTTATTGATAACATCTTTATTGCCTTACGACCTAACTTGGTCCGCAAAATCAGCTTCCTTTATTGTCTGTGACGCTCCGACTGTGCTTGATTTACTCGAGAGACGTCAACGTCTAATCGACTATATTAATCAAGTAGGTTTAATCTATAACAGCGCTCGATTTATAGGTAGTCATACTGACTGCTCCAAAGCATATGCGAGGGAGTATAAAACAGGCTCAATTAGAATGAAGTAATCTTTATACGCATCCCATAAGAAACATGTTCTTAGATCGATGCAAACACAAATTTCTGCTTTCGATAGGGATTCATGTTAAAATTATCATAAGTATTCACGTACAGTCGACAAAAACATGTTCGTGTTTAATCTTATGTTCAGTGTAAATGCACAATTTAATATTAATTATGTATTAACCTATGGCAATTAACTTACACACCTTTACCATAGTAGATAAACCAAATATACGGACTATCTAGCTAGAGAATTGAAAGGTGTGACAATTGCGGCTGTGTATTATAATGTGTGTCAATTCATGTATATGTCTTTCCTGCCAACACATGATGGGCTTCAAAAAACTGACTTTTTTCTAAAAAAAAAAATACTGGTTCTTTAGCTGGCGACATGAAAGGTGTGAAAAGGGGCCAGGGGTGGCGAAATCTCAAAAAACTCTACTTGTCCACGGACAACCATTTAGGAAATTTAACTTGTCCGTTGCTGAACTACACTTGTCCGTTAATGTTTATATAAATTATAAACGCATTTATTGATTAATGTAAAACAATGTGGAATATACTAAAATGAGTATGATTTGCTAGTTTTGTTTATAGTTGTATTTCAATAGTACATTCATTATAGCAGTATATTATAAACAATATAAAACTTTTAATCTTGCAAAGCTAGTGTTATTAAAACATGTGTTGAACATAAGTACATCATAATCTTAACAAATTAAACTAGTCCAATATGTCGACCTCATCAGACTGAGGCTCTGCGCCGCTACTGGTAGCAATTTGATTATCATCAACTGGTCACCATTGAAAATCTGTGAGCCAAGTTTCTTGAAAAGTTCTGGTGCATTTACTTAGATCATATTTTTTATCATAATCTTTCTTAGTTTTTTGGGAGGTGGACTGCTGAAAGCTTTGGGTTTCTGCTCCGTTGTTGAAGATTTAAAAAAACTAAATGTTCCATTTTTACCATTAAAGTCGTCTTAAATAACAAGGTAGACAGTGTTTTGATTATCTTACTTTGATACTTTTTATTTCCGTCTGATTGTAAAAATAAAGAAACCAGTCTGTACACTGTCTAACAGTCGGGCCGAATGTTTAAAATGCGGCATGCTCCTGGTCTCTTATAGAATAAGGTAGATCACTGCGCAGGAGAGTGCCCGTATTTTAGCTTGATTGCTCCGCAAATTGCACTGACAATGTAATCGCATGTCAACATCCGGTTTTGTTAAACTTAATTACGGCTTTAATACAATGTATTTTTTGTATACCTGGACCCGACTTTTAACAAACTTGTTGTCCACAGACAACTTAATTGAAAAAAATCAGTTGCCCAGACAAGCAAATGTACGACTCGGGCAACTCGGACATTTGATTTCGCCACCCCTGGGGGTGGTGTATTAAAATGCGTGTCAAATGTAACTTACCTGCCAAAGTCTATAGGGCTTCAATATACGAACCCTTTTATAAAATACCCCATTATGTCATTTCAGATCGCCCTGCACCGAAAGATTTCTTTTTAATCCCACTTTAATCACATCTCTACGTCTGTAAAGAAGTGTTGATCAGTGCATTTTGGAATACATAAATATATAAAAGACTCGTGTTTAATTTGAACAATTTATTATTTAATTGTAAAGGCGTGTTGCTTATATTTGTTAAAGACTGAAAATGCCGTTGTGTAAACGGAGGTTGGCGCAAATGGAGAAGGAAAATGTGAAAGTGGCTTAAAAGGCACCACGCCTATGTCTGCCCTTTTTTGCATAAACCGCGTGTTAAAATGCCCTTTTTGAATTTCTGCAACATGCCCCTTTGCCCTCCTGGGAAAAACACTAATTTATATATCTGAAAACTATGTAAAGTAGACTTTCTTAATGATATATAATTTGTCAAAATTGGCCGAGAAATGAAAGTATAATTTTAAAAAATGACGTGAGTGTGTACATCAAAATTTATAACCTAGGCGCTTCGATGTACCAGTGTTTTAATTCACCATTTTGGGACTGGGGCAGGGTCCTTTTGGATTGGGAAAATTCGCAGTGTTTTGACTAAAATTGGGAAATTAGTGTTGCTATTGTTTGCTAACAAATGCTTCAAAATTGAGGTTACAAGTGTGTCCAGTATTATATTTACTAAGGTTAATCTTATGTGGAAGAGAGATGAACAAAATATTGGTCTTAAAAAAAAAAAAAAAAAAAAAAATCCATTGAGAATTTGCAGCTCCCATTTGGGAAAAATAAATACTTTTTACCATTGGGAATGGGTCCGGTTACCAGACCCGATTTTGAATGAAAAAACCCACTGTGTACGCTAATCGATAGCCACTGGTAGCGTTACAAAGTATCGACAAGCTATTTGCCAATACGGTCCCGTTTCATATCCGTCTCATCTAGAGTCCCTGAGCTGAATGAGCCTGAAATTGGGGCCGAATGAGCCTTAAATTGGGGCCGAAAGAGCCTGAAAAAACTGGGGCCAAAAGAGCTTAGTGCAGAATGAGCAAACTCCCGAATTTACTTTATGCTTTAGTTGAAGCGAATAACAAAGTTCGCAAAGATGTTGCCTAAAATGAATATTTCATGACGTTTGGAAAATACTACAATCCAGAAAATACTTGCTAGCTACTAGTATAAACTAGGCATGTAGGAGTATGAGTAGCCTTATGACTATGAGTAATGTCGGTAAGCTTACATAAAAAACGTTAATCTGTTGTTTTTAAAGCTGATCCATTGATCGTCCATATATTGCAACTTATCCACTGAATGCATCAATGGCATACTCACTCAAATAATAACAGCTGGTACGGTGTGTAACGTTCAAACAATAGTTAACAAGGATATAACAATTAAATATTTCTTTTCCTGTTTGATGCAACCATTTTTACACTCTAGATCAGCAGACGATTTATTGCACTTAATCTTCGGTTACCGGAAATACCGGAATCTACCAAAATCTACCGGATATACCGGAAACTAGCCAAACACTACCGGATTAACTGAGGAGTGATCTGGTATATAGTCAAAATCGTCAAGTACAATATTAATTGAGTCTTATACAATAAAATCACATTTATTACTGGTTCTACTATTCAGATCTCCTGTAACAAAGACACTACCAAGTTCAGAATAATATGAAACATCATTTTCTAAAATATCAAAAAGATCCACGTTAATGGTATTATAAACTGGAGAATCTTCTCCCCATACATAGCTTCCATATATTTATACATATCATTAGCAGTATTAAAAAATCATGTTTAAGTTTTAACCAAATAATAGTGTCGTGATGGTTACGAACAATTTCGATGCCATCTTTCAGATGGTCTTTAAAATAGATAACAATTCCACCGCTGCATCGCCGTGCATTCCTGTGTTGAAATTTTCTAAAAAAGTTAAAAGATTGATAGCCATTGATTGTAATGGTACTAGAAGCTTTGGTCCATGATTCAAATAAGAAACATATATCAAAAGAACATATAATATTTGCAAACTCAGCACTAGATTTTTTACATTCACTCAGTCCATGTACATTCCATGATAGTATGGATATCTCACTGCCTTCGTGCCCCTACGCTCGCACCGCGTTTCCGTCGATGTAAAGAGTATCGAATACCAGGTACGCAAGCTTACCCTGTCGCCTTGCCTCCTTCATCTTAGGCACTAATTTACGCCGTTTTTCGATGACGTCCTGTGGAAATTGTTCGAAAACACGGTGCACAGTCCCATCTAACTTATAACAAACATTTAATGGAGTAAAAACAATCTACCTTTGTCAAACTGAACATGATCTGTTACTCTTTACCACTAGCAATAATGCCCTCCGATTCAGATGCAATCGATGAAATAAGCATGATGAAACAAATGAAATAATTACCATGCACACTTTCGTATCCGTGCTTGGAAATCAAACGACCCCGAAAACGAGACATTGTCATGTAAGTTTTTGGGCACTCTGTACACTGGTAGGCACCCACTGATTCGATTGCTTTTGTCACGTTTACTGTCTTACACGGTTTAACATTCTCAGAATCATCACTGTTACATGTGTAATCACCTAACAATTCGTCTAAATCTAAGTCGTCATCATCCCAGTGAAAAAAAATCCGATTTTGAATAGTTGGACATGATGCACTGATGTCAAAATACGAAATGATCTGCGTAACACCGACCGTGATTTTCAAGAATCTCTAAATAAGTTTAATTAATTGATAATTTAAGGTACATCACCTTTCATATCATTATACGTAATAACCTCTTTGATAATAAACAACAAACGAATGTTTTTCAAACCCACTTTGTTTGAAGTGTACAAAGCCGAAAATATCAAGAGGGTCCGCTATATACGAGGTCTCATATAAAATTATCACCCTTTCAGTATTATAAACAAGAGCTGAAATCGTTAATTTATTAAGCTTCATTAATAGTAAGATTTATTGGTATGTTTCGTGAACAATATATTCGATAAAAAATATAATAATCCTGGCAACGGAAATTTAATGGTCGGTATCTAAACAAAAGCATTATCGCCAAGACCGCAGCATCAGTTCGGAGCGTTATGACCGCGAGCTACTTTCGTACAAAGTCATTCCTTATTTACTTTCATTTTCAAACCCATTTTTTCTATCGCATACAGAATTCTATTCTCCTAAGCAAGATGTAGTTTTAAAAACTGAACTCCTAGTATAAACGTTACAAATCTGTATAAAGTACGACCATGTTTAGCGTAAATATAGATTCTAAAACGGTATTATATTTGCAAAAGTTAAAGTTATAACTCGCCGGGCTGCCCAAATTAGAAGTAAAACTTCATATATATTAATATATCTGAAAACTACGAAATGTAGGCTTTCTTATGATATATAATTTGTCAAAATCGGCCGAGATATAAAAGTAAACTTAGAAAAAAGACGTTATATAGTGGGTACATCAAAATGTATACATGTAACATCGGCGCTTCGATGTACGCTAATAGATTACGTAACTGGTTACGTAACAAAGTATCGAGACAAGGTTAAACGCGCGTGGGTAAAACATAAAATGTGTATTTCTCGTGTTAAACTCGCTATACATCCATAAATAACAACGGAAATATACTAAAAATTATATTTTTTGAAAGAGGAATTAATAAGCAACAAGATAACGTATACACCAATACAATCGGATGATTAGTTGTTGCATAAATTTGAATTGACTACAGCAAAGACCTATAGGTCTTTGACTACAGTAAGAGTCAAATACTCGTTTCAACTCCTGTCAATATACGCTCCGTGGTATTGAATAATAACGTTGATACACTATTTGCATACTGGAGTGTGCATAATGCGCATATAAACAAAGTAATTACGAACGTTGACACGCTTCGAAATTCCATTGTGTTATTTAAAGCGGAAATGTTGTTAAACATTTGTACAATTATATAGCGTTCATAACATTTGAGGCCTTTAATATTGAATATAATGTGCTTTAACAGCAAAGTTGATGTTTGGGTATGCGGGTTCTTTTATATAAACTAATTAAAAAGATAGCAAATGCATTTATAATAATATAGAAATAACACGTGAAGATGAAGTGAAATTACTTGGTGTAAATCTAGATTTTATGTTAAATTTCAAATCTCATGTATCAAGTATTTGTAAGAAAGCTTCTAGACAGCTGAATGTATTGAAACGGATTGGTAGACATCTGAATAGATTAAGCAGACTTACTATATATTACTTTTGTTATGTCAAACTTTAACCATTGTACTCTGACTTGGCACTTTACCAATGTATCTAATACTAAAAAGATAGAGAAAATACAGGAAAGACCTCTGAGATTCATATATGATGATTTCTGTAGCAGCTATGATGAATTACTTGAAAAATCTGGTTCTATCTCACTGGAAGGTTAAGATCTATTGCCTTAGAAACATACACAATTCTTAATAAAATGTCCCCAGAGTATCTACATGATTTACTGCATCTAAAAAAAATTAATTATAATTTTAGGCACTCGAGATCTAATACTGTTGAGATACCCCTACCAAGGACAGAAAGATATGGTAAGAAATCTTTTAGGTATGCTGCTGCCAAACTATGGAATGACCTTCCATAAAACTTCAGGAAAGCATCCTCTTTTAACCATTTCCGATCTCCAGTAAATACTTGGCATGGAGAAAACTGCTCTTGATCCTCGTGCGATGTCACATAATTGTCTTTTCAATAGCCTTGGTAGCGATATACCTGGATTTCTGTCATTTCGTTATTTTGCCATGTTATGTTGCCAGTTTTCCTATTTTATTTTGTTCTCTGTTGCTCTAGTTTATAGTTCATAAATAGCTTAGCAAAGTCTAGAACGATTAGTTGCATGCTCATATCAGCTTTATTAGTCTGCAATGATTTAAATGCTTTTCATGTGCTTGATTATATGTGCTAAATACTAGTCTTAATCATATGCGCTTAGTCATACTTGCACTAGTCTATGTCTATTATGAATGTCCGGTTTTAACAATGTGCTATCCTTGCTTAAAGTGCATAAATTTAAGTATATGTATACTCTGTCATGTGAGGTACCTGCTGCTTAGGTCCTCACAATCTAATTTGAGGGGACAGTCGATCTCTTACTATTTTTTTTTCTTGTCGCACTGTTGTGTCCATATTCGTCTTTCAGTGTTTTTACTCTCTTTTATGGCGGTTTTTAGAAATTTAGTCAAGATCAGCAGCTACATCACAAGTTTAAACTCTGTAATACTCGTATAATGTTTGTAGGTCAGGTTTTATATGTTTAATGTATCTATATCCTACCTAGTGCCTTACCTCTTTGATGTACTACAATAGCATTATATTAACATACATATATATAATAGTGTATGTGATAATACATGCATTATTTAGTTTGTTTGTCTTAACATTATCTTAACAGTGATCTTAACATGCTTTTTGTGTATGAATTTATATGTACTTGTAAGTTGGTTTAAAAAGCTCATTAGAGCTTATGTTACCTGTTTGTGTATCCGACTTTGTAAATAAAATTTACTTGACTTGATTTATATATTGTGATGTTGTGATGTGAGCTTACGAGTAGACAAAAATATATACATTTACAATATCTCCACGAGTGGCGCAGCCACGAGTGAAAATATGTATTTTTATGATCACGATATCGATATTTTTCACTGTTATTTTTCACTGTTTAAAACAGTGAAATACCAGATTTATTTCACTGATATTTCTCTATAAACTACCGGAAAGCATAAAATAATGTGTACATAATACACAGTTATATATTTTATAATTTTTCAAAGATTAAAGATGTCTATTTTGTCATATAAACATGAATAAAAATTAATACATTAATGCTAGGTAAGTATACAATCGAAGCGTGAGACTTCGTATAATAACGGAAGACATCCTTGTATTACCGGTAATTGAGAACATGTTTATGGCGCGCCTGTTGAAGTGTAACATATCCTGGAAATATCATTTTGACAATGCACAAACTATTGTTAATGTAACATTTTCACACCTGCGAAATACTCTCTACTTAGCGTGCTTATAAGTCATTAAATTACGATTTGGCATCATGGCACGTAGACATTTCATAACGAGGGCGTTCGTCCAAATTGTTGAATAGAACAAGAGGGAGCAGTCTTATAGCCGATGCATAACGAATAACGATAATGAGTATACTATTTAGATTCAAACATTATTAATTGCATTCATTTTTCTATGATATGTTCCTGTTTTGCACGATTACCGGTAAATTGACAAAGATTAATTGTGTTTATTGTTTAAAGTAAGTGAAACATGAATCATGTCAACAATACATGCTAAGTTTTAATAAATATAACGCAATGTTGCGGCATTTATGTACATACGCATTTTATATGTAAAGTAATTGCCATTGACAATGCACGTGTGCACTTTACACTGATTTTAATGAAACATAGCTTTAATAATTCTAGATTTATTATAATTCAATACCAGAAAAAATCTTTATTATTAAACATAGTGAATTTGATTGTAAATATACCGAAGTCAACATACAATATAGCAGATGCAGGATTTGCATCAAAGATCTATTTTAGATGATTATCAATTATGAAATCGATATTTCATCGTTTTATATCCAATCAAAATTATGTATTTTGCTATTTTGCTATATTACAATGTTGTTGTTTTTAAACTTTCAGAAAAACAGATATTATAAACATTTATAAACACCACCAGAAATAAACAGTTATCTAGTATTTTGTATATGAATTTTGCTGAAACGAGGGAAAATAGTAAGATTGCTCATTTGATTAATACTTTAATAGTAGATTAAGAGACAACATTTACGTTTGAAAGGACTTTGCAAATAAAGTTTACATAAAACATTTGATCTTACCCAGGATTTTTCACCAGTGT
Organism: Dreissena polymorpha; assembly: GCF_020536995.1. NCBI lineage: Eukaryota > Metazoa > Mollusca > Bivalvia > Myida > Dreissenidae > Dreissena > Dreissena polymorpha. Next base: position 69,039,625 of record NC_068358.1, on the reverse strand, counting down.
CATAATCTGGGCAGAATTTGTAGAGGAACACATAACGATGTTACAAACCAAATATTAAATCTTAATTTTACGGAAGCTTGTCTATATAATGTTCAGTATGGATGTGTGTTGAGCGTGCATACGCTCGCGTGTGTAGATTTTGAGTGTGTGTGTTTCAGAGTTTATTTAAGGGTCCTACTGGCCTCTTCACGAGGTTATGGTAGCCCGACCTGCCCCTGTGACCTCTCAGGGGAAAAAGATTAATTTAGAGCCAAAGTAGGTCAAATTTACCCCGGCTTCCCGGGTATTCGCCAAATGATTTTAATTTTGAGTTCCGCCATGGGTCTTTAATTATCCGGTATGAAGCACCTACTTCACGGCACCTCGACATAACGTTTGACCCAAGAGAGGACTAGTGTATAAAGTTATCAAACACATACGCATTATACAATCAGCACATTAGCACTAGACATCGAATTCCGGATGAAACACGATTATCACGATTAAACTCAATATCAGAAAAGTTGGGATAAAATACCACGATTCGATCACTAATACTGGACATGGTTTCAGCCGTGTTGCGGATCATGTAGTCAAGCATTGTTCTTCAGATCTTTACACGTCTTAACAGAACGTGAAATTTCTCGGGAATGCGATGACAACATTGTGAAGGCAAGATTTCATACTTTTTGTGGCGCTTTGTTGCGATGCAATTATGTCTTATATGATAATTTATAAACTGGCCAATCAAAAACATTATTACAAATGTTTGTTGAGAAAATGTGCGATTCTACCTGACTTATCTAGATATAACGCATTTTAAACTATTAGCTGTTTGGTTATCGAAATTTCTTTAATTCACAAAAAACCCGGCTTCAATTCCTACTCTTACTTCACGTATGGTTGGTGGTCATAATACTGAACGGCTGAGGTTTCCTCTGGTTACTCTGGATCACCCCCACAGCACAATACCATATTCTAATACAAAGTCTTTAAATAAAGAATTATATTCAAAACATATCATAAAATCTGTCGAAACAAAACAAATAAAACGTATATAAATACAATCTTAAAGCCATCATTATCGGGAATATATTCGACCGACCGAGATAAGGACATGCAGACACAAATAGCTAAAGGGAAACGGGAGGGATTAGGGACTATACGGCCCATGGACCATACGGCCCAGATTCTAGGACCATATGGCCCAGATTATCGGACTATACGGCCCAGATTTGCGGACCATACGGCCCAGATTTACAAAGCATACGGACCATGTCTTAATTAATATTTCTTTTGTGTTCCTTCAATATTGTATGAATAAATTTATGAAAATATTAAAATTGTAGTAATTCATGTTAATTCAAGCATGTTTTATATTATTTCATCGTGTAAGGATTATCGGACTTTACGGCCCAGATTCGCGGACTATACGGCCCAGATTTGCGGTCCATACGGCCCAGATTTGCGGTCCATACGGCCCAGATTTTCAAAGCATACGGACCATATTATATACAAACAAACAAACAGATATATACATTTTCACTCAATCGTTAACACTAGCAAACAAACAAACACACGTACACATTTACACAGGTTCATATAGTCTACAGCACTCTTTCAGAGAAGCTCACTCGTACTAATTTATTTTTTCCCGTACCGGTCCCAAGCCGCGCACAAACGCCCTTGTGTGGCACGTGTTTGCCGACTCTGATGCCGCTGCAATTTCTTTTCCTTGATGAGTTTGCACTGCATCGGTACTTCATTCGCATTCACATACGAAATAAAATAAAATTGAATTGAATTGACGAAACGCAGTTCATCCTGATTACGAACCGCTTCGTCATATACCTCTTCCGATATTCCGGTGTTTCCACATCGGATATAGTGCCAACGTTGGCACTTGTCACAAGTGATCGCTCTTGAGTTGGAGTAAATTCTCCTTAAACAAAATAAACACGGAGGCGCAGGCATTTTTCATCGAATATGGTACGACCATGTCCATTCTTGATATTTATATTGTCTTCAATTTTAACGATTGTCACACTTTACCTTTAATTAGTAATTAAAGACATGCTCACTTTATTAGCATTAGTGTAATTATCAACACCAATCAATATTTATGTTATAAATAGCGCACCAGATGTGCAAACATAAGCCGTTGTTGTATACAATTATAACGATTATCACACTTTACCTTTAATTGGTACTTACAGACGTGTTAATCCATTAGGGTCTATTATCAATTACTGTAATAGATAAGATCAATCAGTAGATGTCATAAATAGGACGTATCCAATATACAAGCGTACAAGTCACTTATTCGAGTGTCATACCCCTATTGCAATTATAATATATTTCATCACGCGGCATGTATTAAATTTAATAATTATGTTATAAATTTTTATTACCGTTTTCACCACGCGGTATGTATTAAATTTAATAATTATGTTATAAATTTTTATTACCGTTTTCACTACGCGGCATGTATTAAATTCAATAAATATGTTACACATTTTTATTGCCGTTTTCACCACGGGGCATGTATTAAATTTAATAATTATGTTATAAATGTTTATTACTGTTTTCATCACGCGGCATGTATTACATTTAATAATTATGTTATAAATTTTTATTACCGTTTTCAATACGCGGCATGTATTAAATTCAATAATTATGTTATTCATTTTTATTGCCGTTTTCACCACGCGGCATGTATTAAATTTAATAATTATGTTATAAATGTTTATTACTGTTTTCACCACGCGGCATGTATTAAATTTAATAATTATGTTATAAATTTTTATTACCGTGTTCACCACGCGGCATGTATTAAATTTAATAATTATGTTACAATTTTTTATTTGCCGTTTTCACCACGCGGCATGTATTAAATTTAATGATTATGTTATAAATTTGTATTACTGTTTTCACCACTCGGCATGTATTAAATTTAATAAGTATTAATTTACAACTTTATTAAAATATATTCTGTCGATTAAAGTGAATGTTCGCGTGATGTGTACTGCTTACATAAATAGTTGATGACAACATTAAAATGAATTTAAAATCTGAGAGAAATAATAACTATTTCATTTCCCGTGTTATTTATTTACAAAAGCGAAACACATACTAGCATGTATTTATTTTTAACACATTCATGGTACAATGGTAGCACAGTATTGTAGTGTAGTAGTGTTTTAGAATAATGTACATGACGTAAAAAAACATGTGGGCCGTATGGTCCGCAAATCTGGGCCGTATGGTCCGCAAATCTGGGCCGTATAGTCCGCTAATCTGGGCCGTATAGTCTGGGCCGTATCGTCCATGGTCCGTATACCAACGGGAGGGACCGAAACAGACAGACGGACGGGCTGACATACAGACAGACACAATGAGATTCGTACGGACAGATACTAGAAGTCCAGAAGAGTTCTGGGGCACACTCTGCGTTCTCACATAATGCTGAGTCAGGCACTGAAAACCCTCATGAGCTTGAAATACACACACTTGACTAATTTCAGTTCTAGCATAATGTTCTATATGTATGTATGCTTTTACCTCCGCATTGGAGACATGCGATATCGCATATTTTATATATCCAGACTTTTTAACAGTTTAACAAAATGACAATTTTATAAGAAAACTGTCATAGATTGGAAAAAAATATTATGGATGATATTCAAACAATAATAATACATAATTTTGACTAGCAGTAACACACATTTGTCAAAATTTTATTTTTTAAATGAATAATCATAAATCAAAATTGGAATAAAGCATATGCAACCATTTACTTATAGTTTGGCAAACGCATGTCTTACTGAAAGAGCGTTTAAACTACCATTCAAATAAAAAAACCTGTGTGCTTTAATTAAAGCTTGTTCTCTATTGGTTCTAGTGGTCCCAGGTTGTGTGTGCTTTAAGTAAAGCTTGTTCTCTATTGGTTCTAGTGGTCCCAGGTTGAAACAAGCTTGTTCTCTATTGGTTCTAGTGGTCCCAGGTTGAAACTTGAGGGAAGGCACATTTATTTTTATATCTTTTTTTTCCTTTTTTTGTACAAGTTTAAACACTATTTCAAATATGATAATTTAATAAATTCATTTTGTTTTTAAAAATTACGAAATCTGTGAACAAATCCATTTTTGTGCATGCCAAGAATGATGTCTTTAAAGCCTCAGTCACCACACACTTTCAAATAAATCTACTGCAGAATTGATAAATCATTTTCCTAATATTACAAAAGGGCCATGGTCCCTAAGGAGCTTACCGAGAACCGTAAGAAATAACTACTCTGAGATAGTGGAGTCAAGATTAATTAAGTACTAAACAAAACATAAATATTTAATTTCTAGGCACATTCTTATGTTCAAAATCGACTGAGATTTTATTACAAGAATAATGGCCCTGTAACGCTCCACTGTTTTTTTTATGCGAAAAAAGCGTGCAATGCGCATGGGTTGAAATGTACTCAAGCATGTGACTTTCACTTCAATTCCAACACCTTCTCAAGTTTGAGTTTAACATGCAGTATCATATATTGAAATAATTATGTTCATGGAAGTTGTGTTTTTAAAATCAATAAGTATTTTTTCAGTAAAGTGCAACCGCACGTTTGTAATATGAAGTCCCCACACTGATCAGACACTTTTCTAACCGTTCAAATGCGCGACTGCACTTTACTGAAAAAATACTTGTTTGTTTAAAAAGATCATGATACCTATAGAAAACTCTTAGGAATGAGCGGGCTCTCCACTTTATCCCATAAAAAAATGGTGAAATATTTGAGGTCCTTAAAAATCACGTGGAATAGGCACCGTGACTATAGCCATAAAAGGAAAACTGCACTGCCTTCAGGCAGCCATGTTTTTCAACAGAACAGTACCACTCCATACCAATTTGTTATCCTACTGTGAATACATGTATAGGTCTCATTTTGGTGAGTCCACTTGCAGAGAACTCCATATTGTCATCACAATGGTCGAGTGTATCCAAACAGGAAAATCAGGAATGACACTTTCTGACTTTATGGTATATTTCCTGTCTCCTGTTTGCTCAAATCTTGTTAAGGTGGAAAGTGTCATCCCAGATTAGTCTGTGCAAATCAAAAACGAAATCCTATAAGAATACAATCATGAGCAAACTCAGTAAGTTTGCTACCATAAAGTTTAATTTAGACAGGACAAATTAAGTGATCAATGAAACACATTTAAGTTTTATTGAAGAAGAATAGCAATATAAAAATATGATTACACAAAAACATTTTTTGATGATAGAACACAAAATTAAATGAAGAATATGGTATTTATATAAAGATAAGTAAGACAATTGTTTAATAGTTTTTAACAACATAATGCCACAAAGATTACACCTTACATAACAATTCTTTTTTTTGGCAGATATACAAGTCAAGTTATACAAGACATTTCTTTGATTTTTAAATATTATTTTTGAAGACCAATAATTTAGTATATTGCCGAGAGCAAATGGGCATTTTTTGTGACGTTGCACACTGAGCTTTAAGTGGTTTGAAAGCGCAGTTCTAAGGTGTTACTTTAATATTTAACATTTAACTATGATTGAAATTTACTTATTTATATGAAGTAGTCTTGAACAAATATTCATTAATAAAAAAATAAACATGCAATAAAAACTCTCGAAATTTCATGAAATAGAAAATAAATGGTTTCACAGTAGTTAAGCTGTTGCCAGTCTGGCCTAGAGCGCTGCACTCAGACAGTGTATCCAGTAGAATGATTGCACATGAGCCTGAGACCACATGCACCAGTGTGACTAGACACTGCCCCTGCTGTGAGCAGCCCCATACATGCTTGTGGACTCAAGCGGTTGCACACCAGCTGACGGCAGCACAACCCAACAACAATGCACTAGTTGCTATCACAGGCAGGTACACTATGTCAAGTACAGTAATTATTCAGTTTGTGAAGGAAATTATAACAATATTGTTTATAAATACTTTTCTTCAGAGGTTAACCCATAATAACAACAAATAAGTTACAAGTTCACACATAAGATAGAACGAATAATAATAATAATCCATACTACCACTTCTTTGCAAGTGTAGAATAAAGCATAGATTAAGAGCCTTTTTTGCCAGGATTGTAGTGGCAGGCTAGTAGATATGGGACTCCTCTTCACTGAAATGCCCACTCCGGATGCCACCACCCTGTGTCACACTGGCCCTTGCTTTCACGGCATGTTAGCTACGGATTGGGTAAAACGTGGCATTGGAATGCAACTATTTCAAGCAATGTATCAGAATTGAATTTCCTTGTCACAAGTGGCATCACGCACATATGATGTGAAGCGCTTCAAAAACTTTGGATACTCTCTTTTGTAGACTGCTCTAAGAACAGAGGCAGGTGCCCAGCCGCCAGGATTCACTGAAATTCACGGTTAAAAACAATGCATGACCCTTGCTTGGGGAATACAGATGCATAATACATGTGCGTAAGGTGTCAGCCCAGATTAGCCTGTGTAGTCTGCAGAGGCTTATCAAGGAAGACAATTTCTGCCTAAACTGGATTTTTGTAAAGCAGATACTTCCTTTAAACGAAAAATGCCATAATAGCAGAAAAATGTTGTCCCTGATTAGCCTGTGCAGACTGGTGCAGACTGTTCATGTACACATTGATCACAATAGTTCTCACTAAATATGCCTACAGACAACTCGCCAAGTCCTGAGTTAAAAATACCATGTACATTGTATTTTTTAAAATAGAAATTCAATATTTGAATTTCAAGTACTCAAAGAAACAAGAGGGCCTGAAAGGCCCAAAGTCGCTCACCTGAGATAAAAAGAAATGACCTGTTCTTTGCAGCCCAAGATTTCAATGGAACAAATGTTCTAACCAAGTATCATGAAGAATGAACAACAAATGGCCCCTTGGAGGCCATGTTTTTTTTAACAGACCTGAACCATTTTTTAACTCTTCCAAGATATGTCAAAATTTCATGAAGATTGGGTAAATAATGTGTCTTCTAGACTGTTCACATGTTGTCACTTTATACATATAAAGAAAACTGCCCCACTCCCTGGCGGCCATGTTTATTTCACTGATCACGACCATTTTCAAACTCAACCGAGACATCCACATAACTAATGTTTTGACAAAATTTCATGATGATTAGGCAATACATGTGACTTCTAGAGTGTTCACAAGCTTTTTTACTATATAAATATAAGGAAAAAGACCCCTGCCAGCCATGTTTTTTTACCGATCCAAACCATTATCGAACTCAACTGTCCTATCCAGGTGTGGTAGTGCGGTCTCCTTCACTTACGCATATGAACCGGTCACAGGACGGTTTCAAGTTATGTAACTTTGTAAGCACTTATGTAATGCGGAAATATTTATTTGACAAACTCTTATTTCCGGTCAGGATGAATATACTGACTGGTTGTAATTCAATTAACTAAAGGCGTTCAGTCAGGGACGCCTAAATACACTCAAAGAATTTATTTATAAATGAAAACCAAGGCAGCTTTAACAAAAATAACTAATTTGTATTCCAAGAACTCGGAAAATGAAGAATGATGACAGAAAATTCAGAACAGGTACAAGCCAAGTCTAAAGAATCTTAGTATCTTTACAAAAATGAACAACATACAGCAAATACCTTAATGAATGTAAAAAGAAGTTCAAAATCTGTCAAAAAACTGATATAAATACAAGTTACTGTTAGTCTAGAAAGTGCTTCAAAAATCTAGTTTACAAAATAGGTCCAATTTAATCTAAAGAACAATATTTATGGAGATTAGGAAACTTCAGTGAATCAAATGTAAAAATAAGAAAAATTTACTACAGTTATTGAAATAGAATAGTCTTTCTAATTTAGAAAATGCCAAATAAAAATAATCTAAATAATAAGAAGAATTTAGAAAATAATGCCAAAATGTCTTGATGCTGGTGTTGAAAATAATTTAGAGTTTAATTATTTCAAAATTCCAACCTTTTTCAAGAGCTGTTAACTTTTCAAGAAAGCATCAAGAGGTGTTTTAATCAGCCAAAAACAGCTTATTTTATACAATTCAGAAGAGATCAATGGCAGAGTAGTCAATTTTCCCTCAGAACAGTGCATTTATCAATGATCAATATCTTCCCTAATTCCAAAGCAGAACTAAAAATAGATTACTGAACCAGGTTAATCAAGGGAGATAAATACTGCATAAATACTGCAAAATCATGTACATGTTGTCTTTCTTTCAGTTATCTCTTAGTTGAAAGGCTTATCATAAGTGTTAATAACTAAAACAGTTATGATAACTATGAAAATTCTGTGTTATGAAAAATTACATAACACAGTTAATGTCACGTAATATTGACATAATAAAACCAAACTTTACTACACAGGAAACCAATGTTCTGACCAAATTTCATGAAGATTGAGCAAACTAGAAAGTGTACAAGATTTTACTATCGCCATACATGTATATAGCCATATAAGGATAAATGCCCCGCCCCTTGGCAGCCATGTTTTTCAAGCCAAGGTTACCATTTTTGAACTCATCCAAGATATCATTGGGACAAATCATCTGAGCAAGTTTCATGAAGATTGGAAAATAAATGTGGCCTCTAGAGTGTTAACAAGGTTTTACTATAGCCATTTAAGGAAAAATGCCCTGCCCTCTGGCGGCAATGATTTTCAACCTACCGACATCATTTTCTAACTCGTCCAAGATATCATTGGGATGAATCTTCTAACCAAGTTTTATGAGAATCGGACAATAAATGTGGTCTCTAGAGTGTTAACAAGATTTTGCTATAGTCATTTATAGCCATATCAGGAAAAATGCCCCGCCTCTTGGCAGCCATGTTTTTCAAGCAAACGTAACCATTCTCAAACTCATCCAAGGTATCATTGAAACCAATCTTCTGACCAAATTTCATTAAGATTGGACAATAAATGTGGCCTCTAGAGAGTGAACAAGGCAAATGTTGATGTCGCACAACGGACAACGGACAAAAAGCAATCACAAAAGCTCACCATGAGCACGTTGTGCTCAGGTAAGCTAAAAATGTTGGCAACTAATAGGTTGATTTTATAAAATAAAAGGAAATGAAAGGATTTCTTTTCATGAAAAACTCTTGATACTAGGGGTTTCTAATCTTTTTAGTGGATCAAGCGTTACAACAGTGCATATCATCTATTTCATCATCTGTATGGCTTTGCAGGTGATGATAGTTGCGCAATACACATTTCGACCCATTGCTATTTTCATGATTGGAAGACATTTACCTGAACTGAAACTAAATAATATTTGGTTGAAATTCTGGTAAAAACCCCTTATTTATTATAATATTTTCTTTGAAAAGGCATACATAAAGATTCACAAACTCAACAAATACAGAACTATATTCAAGAAATAATATAATACCTTCAGCAGTATATGATATTTTACACTTGATGTTGTCGCGTGTTATTTTACCATCCACGGGGGGTTCAATAATGGTCTGACACACCATTGCAACATTCATCCCAATACGAACATACTTGTTGGACTGAAACATACACAGATGTGATAAAATTCAGACATTCAAATTAGGCAAACAAAATTGACATTACCACAAAGATATATCTGTCAAAGTTGTTTTGTTTTTAGGGTCAAGATAAAACGAAAGTCTGATTTGATTACTTTTATTTTATCCTTGACCTACAATTGTGACCTTGATTTTCAACATTTGGCCTTGGTGAATTTCACGATAGTTTGGACTTGATAAAATAAAATGACTTGTGTAAAAAAGCTTTTCAATATGTTAGCTGACAATAACTATTTTTGTATAGGTGTGCTTTGAAGTAAAAATAAATAATTATGAAAACAAAGTTGTTTGTGGCAACATATTATTCTGATGTTGTTTGTATATGGTCTGCTCACTTTTGTATTTAATTGCCTAAACCATTTAATAAATCATTGTGTTGAGTATTACTACAGTCACAAAATGATTAATTCACATCAAATTATTTAATAAAATTGCCCTTAAAACAAACTGTCCCAAAAAGGTCTCAAGGCCAACCATATACATGCCAAAACTAAGCAAATCTTTAGCATTGTGTGTGATTTTTTTTTCGATTTGTCTTATATATTATTAATACATGTAATATGCCCAAAACAGAAAGCCATTTTTTGACCAGACAGCTTAAAATCTCATCCCCAGCCACATATACCGTATTTGCCCTCGTATAGCGCGTGGTTTTTTACCTCCAAATTTCAAATTAAAAAGTTTGTGCGCGTTAACATTGATACAACGCTATCCTGGCTGCTTAATTGCAAAAAAATAATGTCATAATCGTAAATATTCATAATAGCCGCCATTTTTTTATTCCAGAAAACTACACCCAGGCTGTCAAGTGACCTTTTTTCAAAAAGTAGGAAAAAATAGGAACTACTTTTGCAAGAAAAGTAGGAAAAAAGTAGGAAAAAGTAGGAAATTTTCCATCAAAAGTAGGAATACATAATACTTATTTTTTAGACACAGGTCCAGGAAACATAGCTTGAAACAGAGCAGGAGTGCCATCACATGTTCTGTATGGATACCCACTTGAAGCTACCTTAAGGGCCCAGAAGATTTCAGCCTTTTGTACCTGTTCCTTGTGTGATGGATGTACTTGCATACAGATAGATTTATCCCCACAACCCTGAGAGCTGCTTGGCTTTTGGGCACTTCCAAACAAACGCTTTTGTGAATTATCATGCATGTATTTCATGTTTTCCTTGTGTTTTTATCCATCTGCATGACTTATAAGTTGATTAGCACCAGAATTACTACAAGATGGACTTCATTCAGACAGTACAATATCTTGCAAACTCATTGCCGGTATCTCTCTTGCACCATGATCCCAGTGTTTTTCCACTGTTGTCCAACTTCTCCATCCATGAAGGGTTAAACTTTGTTTTCCCACTAGGAATTTTAGCACTTATAGTGTATCTATGATAATTAAGTTTCAAGCAAAGCTACCCTGATAAAGAAGTATACATGTAATTAGATTCTGTTCATTTTGGTGTATCATCAAATAAGTGGTTAGAGGTCTTCTGTGTATCAATATAAAAATGGTAATTATATTGTGCATGTTATATCCTTAAGCAGAAGTCCAAATTTATTTAGTGATACACCAACTTGTTGTACAAGATTAATACTAGTATATAAAGCAGTGTAAATGCTCTGCTACAGCTACATTGTGAAACCTTTAAATTGACAATAGGGTGCAGTTATAATGACTTAAGTTACATTCAAAATGACTGGTCATTGCAGAGCAGATTATGCAACTGGAGATAGGACCTTATCACCTGACATCTTTTATGACAGCATTGACTGGGCAATGAAACAGTTGCACTACATTGTTTATTCCAGTTTCAAATAATGGCTTTTACATTATTGATGACTTTGCGGGAGTGTAATAATGCCGTTTAATAATTTTAATACTTCGCTTTAACACCTTGAAGTTACCCCACTAGCTATGGCATCATTAGACAAGAATTGTGTTTGTCCGAAACACAATGCCCACTATTGCGCAGCTTTGAAATAAAATTTCAATATATCATTTGGCAGGTTTAGAAATTATCTCCCTTTTAAAGCTTATTACTTCCCTTGGATTGTATTTTTTAACTTTTGACCTTGAAGGATGACTTTCACCTTTCACCACTCAAAATGTGCAGCTTCATGAGATACACATGCATGCCAAATATCAAGTTGCTATCTTCAATATTGCAAAAGTTATGGCCCATATTAAAGTTTTCGGACGGACACACACACAGACAGACAGACAAACGGACTGTCAGTACAACTGCAATATGCCACCCTACCGGGAGCATAAAAATGTCTCAGGGCATTTAGGCTCTGTGCATTTATCTTTAATTACTAAACATGATGTACCTATGATATCAATAGAACATCATATCCGTTGTCATGTAATACAGAATTTATTACATTATATTTGTAAATGATAAAAACTCGGCAAAGCATCAGTTTTATCTTTTTTCCAATAACTTGTGTAATAAATTCCATATTACATAACCACTCATACAAAACATGTATCTCTATATCTCTACATTCCAAACAGCAATATCATGTAAACATGCATAAGGTTTGGTCAAATTGTTGTCAATGGAAACAAAATAAAACTGGAATAAACAATGGGTTCCCTCAGCTCTTGCATCACTGGGAACTGTGTAAGGCAGTGAAGTCTGCAGTGTACAAATGCTAAGGAAGTAAACAAGGCACTATTGTTACTTCAAAAAAAAACTTGTCAATAATTTTAAAACTTACATAAGAAATAAATATTTATGCTCCTGAAGAGGTGCTAGCAGACAGTCAGCATGGGTTGTTAGGTCTCATCTAGATGAATGCACATTAACAGGGATACAGTCATGCCATAGATTCATTCATCCTGCAAGTTTACTAAATAAACTCTTTAAAAAAAAAATATTCTCCATTGAAAATGAAAAAGTAGGAATAGTAGGAAGATTTGGTAAAAAAATATGAAAAAGTAGGATCCTGATGAAAAAGTAGGAAATAGTAGGAAAAAGTAGGAAAAAGTATGACCGCTTGACAGCCTGTACACCCTATGATCTTACAGATTGAAGGGGCCGTTGTAGAAACAACAAAAAGTCGGCAACGGCAGATATGAACGGGGTAGCATTAGTTATTTACAAAAAATAAAATGTTAAATAAAGTATGGGAACATTTATTTGTCTGTGTTTGTGCACTTCAACTGCCATTTTCGGTCCGATTAGGCAGCTTATGTCAGACTGGTAAAAGTATTTAGTCTTTTTTGCAGGTAACCGTAGGTGTGAACAGGGACTTCCTAAGTGTTTTCCAGTTTGGTCCAGGTTTTTGGCGCCTTCATTGTTCATCACATTCATGCCTTTGTAGTGCGACAAACAATAACCCAACTTGTCCAACATAATAGACTGCCATTTTTACGTCAATACTGACATACATGTATCTCAACAACTGTAGCCCTGTCTCCCATGCGCCACGAAAATTTTATTCAGCATTCAAATTTAAAGCCCATGCTTTCCCCAAGGAAATGAACATGAATTTTTATTTTCTCACTTTTTTCACGAAATGATGGTGGTCTGTTAATCTGTTGCTAGAAAATTACAAAATTGTCAGAAAAGTATAGTGCTATGCAACTCATGCTCCTAATCATAATGACGCTTCCTATGTTGAATGCTTAATTAAGCTTTACAATGCCCCGGATTATTGGATTGCGCAATAGTAGAATGGCAGCCATTTTTGGTCCGATTTGGTGGTTTTATTGTTTTTTAAAGATTTTTTTCTGCATTTTTGCATTAATAAAACAGCCTGCGCGTTACACATGTTTGCGCGCTATACACAATAAAATTCAGTATGTTCAGTAGGATGCCACAATTTTAATTCACATTGAATGCCTTTCCAGTACTTTAAGATGCTGAATCTGTACAATAGCCTTGTTGTAATACATACTTATCAAAAGATACATTACAAACAATTCTTGTTGTCAAAAAATGCTATGTAAGTTTTCTAAAAGATCTTTAGAGATTATCATCAAAGCAGGCATTTAATCCCAACCATGTAACACTAAAAATCAACAAATATTTCGTAAAATAAAATTAACACATAACAAATCAATGTTTCTTATAGCTTAGCCAAAATTTCAATGCTAGATGGGGTCTGGTAACATACCGGTACATAGATTTAACTAGATTCAAAATGCTCTTTTTTTCTTCTACAATTTCCAAACATTTACGAGTGAACGCGAGATTGGCTTAGGGCAGTGTCTGGAGCACGATGTAGTTCTCATGAAAAGCACCAGGTTTCCACACTGCCCGAAGCCAATTTGGCGTCCTATCGTAAATGTTTGGATATTTTTGCAGGAAATTAACATGGAATACGTTGTCACACAAACACTAACAAGAGCAACGCATAACGGGTGCCACGCTCGGCTATGGGTGCAGTTTTGAATAAATGAAAGCTTGTCAGATTATTTTTTTTATAGAGGTCACAGTGACCTTGACCTAGTGACCCCAAAATGGGTGTGGCGTGTGGAACTCATCAAGGTGCATCTACAGATGAAGTTTCAAAGTTGTAGGTGGAAGCACTTTGATTTAAGAGCCAATGTTAAGGTTTTAGCACAACACGGACGGCGGACGTAAGACGACGAGCTGGCTATGACAATACCTCGGGCTTTCTCCGAAAACGCCGAGCTAAAAATGACCATTTTGTATCTGGATGAACCTATGTTACAATTCCACATCTAGAATGAAATTTTGGTTATTGATTAAAGGAACACTGATTTTTTATGGATAAACATTATTTTACTAAATATTCGTTGATTTTGAGTGTAAATGAGGCTTTAAAATGTAATTCAACAAAGCCAAAAAGGGTGAAAGCTTTTTTTTCATGTACTGTAGATTGTGAAACAGTGCCAAATTTTTTATTTTATTTTTTAAACAAGACATTTATACACTTTTCAGAGCGATACAGATTCAGCTTCTTTAAATAAAACAAGGGCTGTTTGTAAAACATGCATGCCCCCCATATGGGCTGTCCGTTGTAGTGGCAGCCATTGTGTGAGAAGTTTTTTGTCACTGTGACCTTGACCTTTGACCTAGTGACCTGAAAATCAATAGGGGTCATCTGTGAGTCACGATCAATGTACCTATGAAGTGTCATGATCCTAGGCAAAAGCGTTCTTGAGTTATCATCCGAAAATCATTTTACTATTTCGGGTCACCGTGACCTTGACCTTGTGACCTCAAAATCAATAGGTGTCTTCTGCGAGTCATGATCAATCTACCTGTTAAGTTTCATGATCCTAGTCATATGCGTTCTTGAGTTATCATCCGAAAACCTTTTTACTTTTTCGGGTCACCGTGACCTTGACCTTTGACCTAGTGACCTCAAAATCAATAGGGGTCATCTGCAAGTCATGATCAATCTACCCATGAAGTTTCATGATCCTAGGCGTATGCATTTTTGAGTTATCATCCGGAAACCATTTTACTATTTCTGGTCACCGCGACCTTGACCTTTGACCTAGTGACCTCAAAATCAATAGGGGTCATCTGCGAGTCATGATCAATCTTCCCATGAAGTTTCATGATCCTAGGCGTATGCGTTCTTGAGTTATCATTAAAAAACCATTGTACTATTTCGGTTCACCGTGACCTTTGACCTAGTGACCTCAAAATCAATAGGGGTCATCTGCGAGTCATGATCAATGTACCTATGAAGTTTCATGATCCTAGGCCCAAGCGTTCTTGAGTTATCGTCTGACAACCACCTGGTAGACGGACCGACCGACAGACCGACATGAGCAAAGCAATATACCCCCTCTTCTTCGAAGGGGGGCATAATAACAAAGCAAACCAAAATAGCGAAAAACTAGAACAGTCATCAAAGATGAAAATACCCCCACCACGGCTAGTAGGTGCACAACTTGAGTATTAGTAAAATTAGTCCCAATATTGTTTCATTCACCTATTCAAATTGAGCACACAGATATCTTCATGCAGACTTTCTTCATTTATGGGGGAATAATGAAGCTCATGTTGCATAACTTACAGGAATTTTTTCATGTGAAGTAGAGTAGTTGACAACAATCCAGAGGTCTGGCTCCTCATCCGTGTCGCCCTGCACGTGGCGAATATGGGTCCAGAACAGGGCGTCCCGCTGTGAGGCCGGCCACACTCGCTTGATGATGTTGTGGCACAAAAACGTGTCCTCTGAGAGCCACTCCACCACTGAGCTGCTGTCCAGAGTAACTAACAAAGGACCAAACATTAAGATTGAGTTCTGAGAAAACTTGGCTTCATGAATGGATGTTAAGTGTTTTCTCAGATTAGCTAGCGCAGTCCACACAGGCTTATCAGGGACAACACTTTTCGCTTTTATTGTATTTTTTGTTTAAAGGAAGGCCTTTTTTCAAATGAAAATCCAATCAAGGTGGAACTTTGGTCCAGAGCCAACACTTAACACACATGCCTTAAGCCCAATTTTCCCAGAATGCAGCACATATAAAGTACAGTTGTGCCACATGACAAATTACTGAAGATACATACCACACACATCTTCACTGTAGTGTCAGATCAAAGTTGCCAATCTATTAAAAAAGTTACTGCAGAAGCACTTCAATGAGCATGGTACAAATTTGCATGATTTCAATGGCTTAAATTTTAAAGTATTTGAAAGTTGTATGACTACCGGTAGTAACTTTTTACCAACCATACATTCGCGGCCATAAGTCGACCTAAAAACGCTCCCAAAATTGGCCTTAAAAGTCAACTTGACTTACGGATGAGGTACTTAATAAAAATATAAAAAATCCATATTTCTGGGCTGTTTTTTAAGTAAAAAATCTCCAGAGAAGTGGAATGATATGACTGTTTATGGTAAGGCGACTCATCTTTTACTTAAATGTCCGCCGATAACAAAATACTCATGTTTACATTGGTTTTTATTTCACTAATCTTCGTAATAAGTCCAAATAAAAACATGTAAAAATAACTTCGTAAATATTGATTATTTGTGACACATGGTAAAGTGGCGAATATTATACATAGCAATTAGTTGTGTTGATACATTGTACCTGGTTTACTAAGAACAAAAAGAAAAAACGAGCCGCTGACCCTTGTACCCATTTAAAGTTAATCCGTGTAAATACAAACTGTCAACAGGTGCAGGTGTCTTAATGCCACCAATTATTGCTTCTTGGCCTTTTGACTAAGATTAAAGTGTTAAGTGTCGTGTTGAAATCCTTTTGATCATTTGTCTTTATTGAGTCACGCCTAAAATAGTTATCCGATAATGATATATACAAAGGTTCTGCTACAAACTACTTCTGACAAATCAAAAATAATTACTCGATCATTGGATACGCCTTTGACCAATCGTTATTGTTCAACTTCACATGGGTTTTTTTTTTATTGAATGAAGGTGTGGTTTCGTTAACTTATTCACAACTGTCCCACAATTAACGCATAATTGTATCGTAAATAAATAGATCTTATCTGAGTGCAGTTTTCATTCATTGTTTGATTATAATAAAATTGCGCACTCATCCTGGATTATTAAAAAGTTTGATTGAACATGGATACACAATAACTTTGGATTATCTGCTAAGTATTAATCAGATAAGACTTTTTTCAGAATGCAGAAAATATTCCTCAGGTATTTAATGATAATAGAACTAACGCATTTGGCGACAGATTACTGGAGTCATGTAAAGCTCGTGATTTACGAATATGTAACAGTCGAATAGAGAGCAATGCGAGTGTTGGCAAATTTATGTGTTTCACGCGTAATGGCGAAAGCGTTGTTGATTATTTACGAGCAAGTTACAATTATTTTGACCATGTAATGAATTTCTGCATTCAAGATTTTACCGAATTTTCGAATCAATACCACTAACATTTGAATACAAAAATATCTGCTCATTATATAAATGCTGAAAGTTATAACGCTAAATGGGATAATAATTTTGATTTGTGAAATAAATATATTTGTTCTAAATAATGAATGACATGTTATTATAATTTTGAACAATAAAATATATTTTTCATGATAATACATGATTGAAATAATGAATGTTTTGTTTTATATTCTTATTAATATTATCCAAAAAAATGTCAACTGCCAGTACAAAAGCCCTCAGAACCATGACTAAAACATCACTTTAACATGTCCAAGATATTGAGGAAATTTACCCATTCAACTTATGGCAGAGTCAAGGGAAAAAACAAAGTTTTTCTAGCTACATTATACCCCTCCACTTATGGCCGAGGTAGACTTATGGCCGCGAATGTACAGTATTTGAAAAGAATAATCAGACAAATTACTAACAAGAGGGCCTGATGGCACTTTATTGCTTACCTGAATTCATAGACACAAATTGTTACAGAATTAACCTGATAGAAGGTACTTTATTAACAAGAGAACAATAGGATAGACAGGAATTAACAAGAAATGTTTCCATAGAGTATGGATAGCCCCACACTCCACTTTTAAAACGCTGCTTATATCAAACACAAGCTGTTTATGGTCAAATTTGATTTTTGACCTTTAAGTTAGAAATTGACCTTTAGAGAAAAGGACAGGTTACACACCTGACACTCAGTTTCTTCTAGGAAGTAATTTGTGGTAAGTTGTCTTAAACTTGAGTGATGAATGAAAACTACAGCCTGGACAAGCTGTTTATAGCCAATAAGCCCCGAAAATGTTAAGGTAAATATTCTAACAAAGTTGCATCAAAATTGGTTCACAAATGTGGCCTCTAGAGTGGTTACAAGGTTTTTTCTAAGATTTGACCTAATGAACTAGTTTTTGAAGGCACATGAGCCAGATAGGAACCTAGCTTAGTCATTGTATACTTACATATTCTGACCAGTTCGCCAGATTAAGTTAAAGATGTGGCCTCTATAGGGGTAACAAGGTTTTACTAAGATTTGACATGTAACCTATTTTGTAGACACGTGACTCAAATTTGAAGTTGGCATGGATATTGTCTAAAAGAAAATTGTGGCAAACTTATATCAAGATTGGATGAAAAATGTGGCCTCTAGAGTGGTAACAAGCTAAAAGTTGACAACACACGCCACACCTGACACTGTACGCCCCTGTACATATGGTGGTTACCGTAGCTCACCTTGAAACCTTGAGTACTTAGTGTTCAAGTGAGCTTATACAGAAATTTGTTTGCTTTCAAGGTAATACCATGAATAATTTTTTTCAGTAAAGTGGTAAATGGTTTATATTTTCCAGAAAAAGCCATTGTATTTTTATTTTTTTCACTTACGTAAAAAACAGAAAACAAACAAATGTCTTCTGTAATTGGCGAAAACAAGTATAATTAAATGTCTCCAGTTGCCAATTTTGACCAGAGTTGCATGATCTCAGCAAACTTTGTACAATACCTTTATTTCATTTAACTAACCAAATATCGCAGCTCTAGAACATGAGGTTCCAGTTATTTCAAAATTTAATTGCTTCTTTAAGTCTATATGACTCATGTGAACTCTGAAAAGTAACTCCAGGAGTGTGATTTGAATAATGTGTGTAGGGTACCACTACACGATGTTACATATATCATTAAC
This sequence comes from Dreissena polymorpha, assembly GCF_020536995.1. Taxonomy (NCBI): domain Eukaryota; kingdom Metazoa; phylum Mollusca; class Bivalvia; order Myida; family Dreissenidae; genus Dreissena; species Dreissena polymorpha. The sequence continues at coordinate 69,020,550 of NC_068358.1, read as the reverse complement.
AAGAAGAGAAAAAAGTTTCAATTTTGTCAAATATGCAGTGGAATATAAACATTTGACTAACTTTGACAGACAGTCATCTCAAGAACCTTACAGTTAAGTTTTACAAATCCACCAAACATATTTACTTTGAAGTCAATTGTAAATGACAGGATCCACAATAACCGACAGCCATCTGTTCTAACAGCAAGTCACACTCAGGTGAGATAGGAACATGATAAATAGAGCATAACAGGTTACTGTCCCAGCGTTTTGTAATATATCAGGCGAGGCTTAGAATAATATAACGGCGAGGCTTGCCGAGCCGTTATTTTATTCTGCCGAGCCTGATATATTACAAAACGATGGGACAGTAACCTGTTTTTCTGTTTATCGTACCACATTTTCCTAAAAATTTGTAAAACAATCCATTTTTTATATTTAAAATGTACGGATCCCAGCTGATTTTGCTGATCCAGCTTTTACACAATGACATATATGTAGCAACAGCGTTCGAAAAGACGACACGAATAATCGCCTTTTTTAAACATCATATAGAGCAAAAAAAGTTGTTTGCACTACGAATGGGAAGAGTACACCTGCTTTAATTGTAAACATCTTGAATTGGAGATAGGAATGGACTGCAGCAACATATTTAATCAAAGAACACACTTCACCGAATAGTTTGGAGACGCCATTTTGGAGATGTGTATTGAAATTGACATTTTGATGATGGTGTCAACTGTCAATATTGACATAAGCGTGTTAAATCGTTTGTTTAAATAGTTGAGGATTAGTATACAGAAATCATTTGTCTTGACTTTCTGTGCAAAACTTGCGAGTGCAATGACTATATCAATATTTAAGATTTATTTTCCCATTGATGACGTCATTTAACTTCTGTAGTGAGGGCTGTGGTGTTTTTAAAAAAATAAACGTTTTTGTGATTTATGACTTTAAACTAGAATAAAATATTATGTTCTTGGTATCAAATTGTTTGTTTTGTTGAACCTGATTCATGTTGATAGAAATTGTTGGCTTTATTGCGAATCCCAAGTATCTCCAAACATTGACTGATATAAGAACTTTCTGTTGACCATGATATAAACAAGGGACAAAATTGTCACAAAACCAGGTTTTCATTGTGAAAAAAAAAATCTGATAAAGGGAGAAAACTCAAACTGAACTTTTGAAATGAACAAACAAAATTAACCCCCTTTGTAAGTTTGTTTTTAAAAAATTATTTCGCACGACACACCGTCCAATGATGGTGAACAAATGTGCCAAATGATTTTAAAATCTGACAATGAACGCCATAGTAATGGCCCGGACAAGCTTGTTCCGCCCGCCCGCCAGCCCGCCCGCATTCGCCAATCTAATAACCAGTTTTTTCCTTCGGAAAACCTGGTTAAAAAATATATCAGGTAAGGTTATATCAGGCAGATATCAATGCCGTTGTATGATAATACATAGTATGCCCAAACAATTTGATGAAATGGATCAGATAAAACCTTCTTCTCTCTTCTTAAAGAGTGAAAACAAATTGTGGGCAGATTGACAAATATCAAAATACCAATTTACCAAGCCATCTCTAAGGGCATAGTTGAATAAGTTTACTGAGAATTACTATTTAACATACTGCACACAACAGACACACAATATGAATACATTAATTCTAGTCAATGTACAGTAATACAGTAAAGAGATGCTTACCTTCCCAATCCATTCTGTATTTGATATTCCAGAAATGTGAGCACACTTCGTGGCCAGTAATACCCTGCAACAAACCGAAAGAGCCTGACATCAGACATACCTTGGCAGGCCCAGCCAGCAAGCAAGAATAGTGTACACAAAATCTAGATAAGAAAGTCTGCATCAAAGCCGTAAGTGAAACCTTTCAGACCCCAACTTATATGTTTTAATAAAAATGGCTATTTCTTTTATCTGAGCCTTGGTTATATCTATACTATTTAAATTAAAAATACTAAAACAACTTTAAATCAATAATAAAATTAAGCTGCGACAGTTCGATATACCTTTTCTTGTCACATTACTCAGAAACAGTTAATTTTCGAATAGATGCACTACAAGGCATTTATATTGCAGAGGACACTTGGCAAGTACAGACTAAAATTTGACTCACATAAATGAACATCACAAATTTAGCGTAAGCCACTACAGAGGGTGACTATCACAACAAAATATTGTGTAGAAAACAACAGATGCAAGCTCTATCATTTGGAAGCCTTGTTATTTTATCGCTTTATTTCCAAAAATCTTGCATCAAAAATTGGTCTCGTTGCAATCAATGTTGCACACACAAAATTGTAGAATGAATTGTCAAAAATGCAAAAACAAAAATGGGGACAAATATCAAATTTCTTGAAATTTAAAGAGTACGAATCAAACTTTAATTATAATCTGCTTTCTGATTGGTTTAATCAAATATGGCACTACTTTCTTAGCCAATCGATGAAATAATGCATTTGTGATTTTTATCTTTATTGAAGAGTACTTGCTTTGTTTTCCACAATGCATTGTCTGATGCAGGAAAAAGTTTGGATTGCCAACTTAAGTCAATCATGGATATTGCGTTGATATGTTAAAAAGTGTATGAGCTTTTAATTGGAAAAATGTGTATATATGGACAGATTTTGTAAACAGACAAACAAGCAGATGTCCATGGTGATTCCAGAATCAAAGCAAAAGGCCAGGGGACACAAATATGTTAAAACTGCACTAGTCTTGCAGGAAGAGTGCCTTTTAATTATGTGTAAACAATAAATATTTTAAGGGTCTGATATGACTTATTATCCAGGACATCTGGTCACAAATATGTCATGTCTTTCAAAACAGAAAAGTGGATTAAGTTGTTGGTTTATGCCAATGTAATCTCCAGTTTAAGCAGTGAAGCATGTTACTACATGACAAAAAGAATTAATATATCTTTACAAATATTTTGCGAACAGCATGTTGTGGCCTTTTCAACTTTTTTATCTCTGACATTTTGCTGATGAAATTCTGACTGTCTGACATTAAGCAGAGAGAATTTATGTTGTTTACAAAAAAATCACCCCACGGTTAGATAATGCTCTAAACAACCAATACATTATAAATCCAGTATAACCCGCTTCTTTATAATGCGGAATCCAATAATACACCAGTGGGTCTTTAACATGGCATGTTTCATTTAATTGTTATTTATTAAAAAAATGTATTTAATTATTGTCTCCTAAAATGCAATTGAAAATGTATCAAGCAAAGAGAAATTAAATAAGAAATCTGGCCAATTCAGATACATTCAAACACATGATAAATTTTTTAACAGAAATTCATTTTCATATTTGCCTGTTTTTTACAAAGTCCCCAAGAGCATTTTCTTGCATGAATGCGTAAAAAGCAATAAAACATAATCTTGTATCATCTTGCATTCAATCCAAATTTAAATTCATTCTTCCATTGGTTGTTTTAATTAAGTCTGAACAATGCCAAATGAACAATATCCCATAATGCACTGTATACTTTGCACTTCTAAAAAATGGCGTATGTTTGTGTTTATGAAATTCTTGAGAACATTATCATCAATAGCTAGAATTTTTTTTTTAATTGATGATGCAATAATTTTGGATTATCAGATATAGATATGCACATTAAAAAGAGGTATGTATACAGCTATCGTATGGTAGGGTTTATGTGCATGTATTGGCAAATGACTACACAACATGGCAATAAATAAGCTCAGAACTAACAACAAGGATATGTTTATAACACAGTCTTTTGGCTTGTACCCCATATTCCACATTATGATTAAGTTACAATGTAGTTACATTGGATGCAGTCTGACTGTAAACAATCATAATCCATGTGCAAAGTTTACATAAAACAAGAGGGCCAAGATGGCCCTAGTTCGCTCACCTGAGAGGAGTCGGTTCATTCAATCTTTACCAAATTTCAAACTTGACCTAGATATTGTCCAGACAAACATCCTGGTCAAGTTTCATCATTATTTCATCTGTGAGTCATGATCAATATACCTATGAAGTTTCATGATTCTAGGCGTAAGCATTCTTGAGTTATCATCCAGAAACCATTTGTCTTAGTTGAGTCACCGTGACCTTGACAGCCATTGTTTGAATACGTTCTTTGGCACTGTGACCTTGACCTTTGACCTAGTGACCTGATAATCAATTGGGTCATCTGCGAGTCATGATCAATATACCTATGAAGTTTCATGAACCTAGGCATAAGCGTTCTTGAGTTATCATCCAGAAACCATTTTACTATTTCAGGTCACCGTGACCTTGACCTTTGACCTAGTGACCTGAAAATCAATAGGGGTCATCTGCGAGTCATGATCATTGTACCTATGAAGCTTCATGATCCTAGGCATAAGCGTTCTTGAGTTATCATCCAGAAACCATTTTACTATTTCAGGTCTACGAGTTATGATCAATGTACCTATGAAGTTTCATGATCCTAGGTGTAAGCGTTCTTGATTTATCATCCGGAAACCATTTTACTATTTCAGGTCATCTTGACCTTGACCTTTGACCTAGTGACCTGAAAATCAATAGGGGTCATCTGCGAGTCATGATCAATGTAGCTATGAAGTTTCATGATCCTAGGCATAAGCGTTATTGAGTTATCATCCGGAAACCATTTTACTGCTTTGGATCACCGTGACCTTGACCTTTGACCTAGTGACCTGAAAATCAATAGGGGTCATCTGTGAGTCATGATCAATGTATCTATGAAGTTTCATGAACCTAGGCATAAGTGTTGTTGAGTTATCATCCGGAAACCATTTTACTATTTCGGGTCATCGTGAGCTTGACCTTTGACCTAGTGACCTGAAAATCAATAGGAATCATCTAAGCGCTCTTGAGTTATCATCCGGAAACCATCTGGTGGACGGACCGACATGAGCAAAACAATATACCCCCTCTTCTTCGAAGGGGGGGGGGGGCATAATGAGAAAACTGCCCCCCTCCCAGCAGCCATGTTATTCAACTGACCAGAAACATTTTTGAACTCAACTCTCGTATCAAGGAAATAAATGTTCTGAGCCGATTTCATGAAAATTGGGCCAAAAATGTGACTTCTACTGTGTTCACATGTTTTCACAATATACATATAGAAAAAAAATGCCGCGCCCACTGGCAGCCATGTTTTTTCACCAATCCTGACCATTTTCAAACTTGTCCAATCAATAAAACCAATGTTTTGACCAACTTTCATGATGATTGGGCAAAAATTGTGACTTCTAGAATGTTTACATGGTTTCCTATAGCCAAATAGGGAAAACTGCCACTATATACATATAGAGAAAAATGCGCCGCCAACTGGCCGCCATGTTTTTTCACCGATCTCGACCATTTTCGAATTCGTCCGAGACATCAATTGAACCAATGTTTTGACCAACTTTCATGATGATTGGGCAAAAATTGTGACTTCTAGAGTGTTAACAAGGCTTCTCTATAGCCAAATAAGGAAAACTGCCCCGCCCACTGGTAGCCATGTTTTTCAACATGCAGGAACCACTTTTGAACTCAATCAAGATATCATTAAGACAAACATTTTGACAAAGTTACATGAAGATTGAACATAAAATTTGACTCCTACAGTGTTTACAAGGTTTTTCTTTTTTTTGACCTAGTGACCTAGTTTTTGACCCGGCACAACCCAGTTTCGAACTGGGCCGAGATTTTATTCGGGCAAAGCTTTTGACCAAGTTTCATGAAGATGGGACAAGGAATGTGGCCTCTAGAGTGTTTACGGGCAAATGTTTACGAACGGACGGACATACGACAGACAAAGACTGGTCAGAAAAGCTCACGTTAGCAATCAGGTGAGCTAAAAACAAATATCTACTCAGGACACAGTCTCACACCTTCTGCATGAAATTTGCAAAGACAACTTTGGGTTGATTTGAGTTCTACATTTGGAACAAATATGTGTGTTAAATTCAATGAAAAAGAGTCTGAATAGTCAGAAAATAAATGTTTTAACAACAGACAATTTTCAATCATCCTGTAGGTCAAGAGCTTTTGGGAAATTCAATCGTCCTTTCAAGATTTGACTCATCAATACGAACCGACAAGTGGAATTTTATCCACTGAAGGGGTGTAATAAAATAGAAAAATCTCGGTTTAAACTTTTGCTGGCATGCTTGTGAGAATGATGGGTCTTGACTAGCTTTTAGAGAAAGGCTAGGACGAGAGGGTGTGCATATGAGAGTAGCTCTTACAGTGACTGTGTGTACAGCCTTGAGGGGGTCCAGGACAATGCCGTCCACTTCCAGATTTCGCTTGAACACCTTCAGCTCCCCCTCCTCTGCTATGCACTCCCACACATCCTTGCCATCTGTAGTTGTCTCATACATCTGCTGTATGTGTGTGTTCACTACACGGTTGATCTGAATATAAAATACACCGATCAAATTGTATACAAACTACAACATTCATTGTCATTTTGTCAAGAAAAAAAACTAACAAAAAACAGTAATGTTTCTATTAAATTTTATATATACTTAAATTTTGAATTCATTTCCTTTGTAACCGGCTGTAGATCTACCATTTAGCAGAAAACTGACCTACTAGATCATGACACTAAGTACATATGTACAATAATTGAAGTATCCAAAATTTGCATAATTAAACAATTAGAACATACATACAATTTACGTCTTGTACTTTTAAATATAAATAGAGCCTTGTCACAGACGTGACGAATACCCCCACATGCCACATTGACACAGAATATTTTGCATGTTGTCTTAAAAAAAAACAACAGCGGACACCATGCTTAATGTTTAAAATGCACTAAGTGACCCCGTGACCTGGTTTTTTACCCTGCATGGCCCATGTTCGAACTTGACCTACACATCATCAAGATACAACTTCTGACCAAGTGTGGCGAAGCTCGGATGAAAACATCTTGAATAAAAGAGCAGACACCATGCTGAATGTGTAAAACGTAGCCCAGTGACCTAGTTTTTACCCGGCATGACCCATATTCGAACTTGACCTAGACATCATCTAGATGCAACTTCTGACCAAATTTGGTGAAGATCGGATGAAAACTACTTGAATGAGAGAGCGGACACCTTGCTCATGTTTAAAACGCACTAAGTGACCCCCTGACCTAGTTTTTGACCTGCCATGACCCATGTTCGAACTTGGCCTAGACATCATCTAGATACAACTTCTGACCAAGTTTGGTGAAGCTCTGATGAAAACTACTTGAATTAGAGAGAGCGGACAACATGCTGAATGTTTAAAACGCACTAAGTGACCCTAGTTTTTGACCCGGCAAGGCCCATGTTCGAACTTGGCCTAGATATTATCTAGATACAACTTCTGACCAAGTTTGGTGAAGATCGGATTAAAACTTCTTGAATTAGAGAGCGGACACTTAATACGGACCGACAGACAGACCGACCGACAGACAAGCTCACTCCTATATACCCCCCTAAACTTCTTTGTGGGGGTATAATAAACAACATATTTGTAAATATATATGAATAACTAAATTCCAGTAACATTATCAGGTAAGAAATTCATATAAACCCACACTAGTCTTCTTCTTAAGGAAAGTGACCAATTAAATAATGTTTGATACATAGAACAAAAAAAATGATTGAAGCTCAGGCGAACACAAATTCTCCTTGAATTAATATCTATCTTGAACACACAAAGATCAGAGGAATTTCACAAACCCGTGGACAATTCTCACGCCTGCAGTGTGACAGACCAAACGACTGATCAATCAACCAACAGGGCGATCTCAGCATACCTGCACAAACGTATTTTAAATGTACAATGCTACTGTACACCAGACCGTAACATACCTCCTCGTAGAACCTATTGTCAGGAGAGAGTGAGATTTTAGCAGGAGGTCTGGACGTCACTTTTCCCTGACGCTTCTGAAACAAACACACATGCACAGTTTTCCTAATAAATAAAGACAGTTAATTATAGATGAACATTATCAGAAATGTATTCTTTATTCCTGGCCTTTTTTATCGAAAATTATCTCACAAAACTTGTGGTAATGTTACCAATACCAAAAATAACATATTGGAAACAATACAAATATTTATGAAAATAGTCAAATGTTTTGTTTATAACACTAAAGAGAATGTAAATTTTATTAAGTAAAGGCAAAACACTACTGCAATACAAAATCCAATAACAATAGTAAGTGATGATTGTTCCCTGCAATAACATTGAAGATACATTACATCTTCCTCCTCCTTTTCCAGTTTGTCAAGGGATGCATCAATGGCATCAAAGAATTCATCCTCCTTGATCACAGAGTGTGGGCCCTCCTGTAAAACATATGTAAGCAATGTATACAGAACATAAAGCTACTTCATAGTGTGGGCCCTCCTGTAAAACATGTGTAAGCCATGTATACAGAACATAAAGCTACTACATAGTGTGGGCCCTCCTGTAAAACATGTGTAAACAATGTATACAGAACATAAAGCTACATCATAGTGTGGGCCCTCCTGTAAAACATGTGTAAGCCATGTATACAGAACATAAAGCTACTTCATAGTGTGGGCCCTCCTGTAAAACATGTGTAAACAATGTATACAGAACATAAAGCTACTTCATAGTGTGGGCCCTCCTGTAAAACATGTGTAAGCCATGTATACAGAACATAAAGCTACTTCATAGTGTGGGCCCTCCTGTAAAACATGTGTAAACAAGGGACAAAATTGTCACAAAACCAGGTTTTCATTGTGAAAAAAAATCTGATAAAGGGAGACAACTCAAACTGAACTTTTGAAATGAACAAACAAAATTAACCCCCTTTGTAAGTTTGTTTTAAAATATATCTATTTTTAGTCGTGGCGACCTTGACATTGGAGATATTGACATGATTCTTTCGTGCGACACAACGTCCCATGATGATGAACAAATGTGCCAAATGATTTAAAAATCTCATAATGAATGACATAGTTATAGCCCAGACAAGCTCATTTATGGCTTTTTTTTACCTTTGAACTCAAAGTGTGACCTTGACCTTGGAGATATTGACGTAATTGTTTCACCCGACACACCGTCTAATGATGGTTAACAAATGTGCCAAATGATTTTAAAATCTCACAATGAACGACAAAGTTATGGCCCGGACAAGCTAGTTCCGCTGCCCGCCAGCCAGCCAGCCAGCCCGCCCGCATTCGCCAATCTAATAACCAGTTTTTTCCTTCGGAAAACCTGGTTAACAATGTATACAAAACATAAAGCTACTTCATAGTGTGGGCCCTCCTGTAAAACATGTGTAAGCCATGTATACAGAACATAAAGCTACTTCATAGTGTGGGCCCTCCTGTAAAACATGTGTAAACCATGTATACAGAACATAAAGCTACTACAAAGTGTGGGCCCTCCTGTAAAACATGTGTAAACAATGTATACTGAACATAAAGCTACTACATAGTGTGGGCCCTCCTGTAAAACATGTGTAAGCCATGTATACAGAACATAAAGCTACTTCATAGTGTGGGCCCTCCTGTAAAACATGTGTAAACAAGGGACAAAATTGTCACAAAACCAGGTTTTCATTGTGAAAAAAAATCTGATAAAGGGAAACAACTCAAACTGAACTTTTGAAATGAACAAACAAAATTAACCCCCTTTGTAAGTTTGTTTTAAAATAAATCTATTTTTAGTCGTGGCGACCTTGACATTGGAGATATTGACATGATTCTTTCGTGCGACACAACGTCCCATGATGGTGAACAAATGTGCCAAATGATTTTAAAATCTCATAATGAATGACATAGTTATAGCCCAGACAAGCTCATTTATGGCTTTTTTTTACCTTTGAACTCAAAGTGTGACCTTGACCTTGGAGATATTGACGTAATTGTTTCGCCCGACACACCGTCTAATGATGGTTAACAAATGTGCCAAATGATTTTAAAATCTCACAATGAACGACAAAGTTATGGCCCGGACAAGCTAGTTCCGCCGCCCGCCAGCCAGCCAGCCAGCCCGCCCGCATTCGCCAATCTAATAACCAGTTTTTTCCTTCGGAAAACCTGGTTAACAATGTATACAAAACATAAAGCTACTTCATAGTGTGGGCCCTCCTGTAAAACATGTGTAAGCCATGTATACAGAACATAAAGCTACTTCATAGTGTGGGCCCTCCTGTAAAACATGTGTAAACCATGTATACAGAACATAAAGCTACTACAAAGTGTGGGCCCTCCTGTAAAACATGTGTAAACAATGTATACTGAACATAAAGCTACTACATAGTGTGGGCCCTCCTGTAAAACATGTGTAAGCCATGTATACAGAATATAAATCTACTTCATAGTATGGGCCCTCCTGTTAAACATGTGTAAGCCATGTATACAGAACATAAAGCTACTACATAGTGTGGGCCCTCCTGTCAAACGTGTGTAAACAATGTATACTGAACATAAAGCTACTACATAGTGTGGGCCCTCCTGTAAAACATGTGTAAGCCATGTATACATAACATAAAGCTACTTCATAGTGTGGGCCCTCCTGTAAAACATGTGTAAACCTTGTATACAGAACATAAATCTACTTCATAGTGTGGGCCCTCCTGTAAAACATATGTAAGCCATGTATACAGAACATAAAGCTACTTCATAGTGTGGGCCCTCCTGTATAACATGTGTAAGCCATGTATACAGAACATAAAGCTACTTCATAGTTTGGGCCCTCCTGTTAAACATGTGTAAACAATGTATACAGAACATAAAGCTACTTCATAGTGTGGGCCCTCCTGTAAAACATGTGTAAACCTTGTATACAGAACATAAATCTACTTTATAGTGTGGGCCCTCCTGTAAAACATGTGTAAACCTTGTATAACAAGAGATTGCCAAGCAATATGGTCCCCTACCATTGAAACTCCACAATTGTCAGTATTTTTTAGTATTTTTTTTAAATATATTTGTAGCCATAGCAACCAGAATTCTTGGCGTAGGAACACAATGAAATGACATGCATAATCTCCATATTGCCATCTATCCATGTTTCAAATTTCATGAAAAAATATGAAGAACTTAAAAAGTTAGCACAGGATCCTGAAAAGTGTGACTGACAGACAGAGCCGAACCTTAAGTCCCCTCCGGTTTCACCAGTACGGGACAATAATACAGAACATAAAGCTACTACATAGTGTGGGCCCTCCTGGAAAACATGTGTAAACAATGTGATAAGAACATACAGCGACCACATAGTGTGGGCCCTCCTGGAAAACATGTGTAAACCATGACTTTTGTGATAAGAAAATAAAGCTACTACATAGTGTGGCACCTCCTGGAAAACATGTGTAAACCATGTGATAAGAAAATAAAGCTACTACATAGTGTGGGCCCTGTAAACCATGTACACAGAACATAAACAATAATACAGAACATAAAGCTACTACACAGTGTGGGCCCTCCTGGAAAACATGTGTAAACCATGTGTACAGAACATACAGTGACCACTGAGTATGGGCCCTCCTGTAAAACATGTGTAAACCATGTATGCAACCAAACAGTACGGGCACTCCTATGAGCAGGTTTCAAAATGTTTGAGAACTAAATGTATCCAGGCGGCAGACTTGTTTTTGACGCTATGTTATTAAAACAAATGTTCTGATTTTTTAAAAATGAAAGTGAGCAAACTAGATGGCCACTTTGAATTATAACCATACAAAGTAACTATGACCTGAGGGGCCCTGTTTTCAAAAGACTTAAACTACTTTGAAATCAATTGAGCTATCATTAGAACAAATGTTACTGATAAGTTTCATTTAGATTAGGATACAAATAAGAGACTTTTAGAAAGTTCACAAATTTCACTTTAGCCATTGCTTAACAATTTACTACCCTCTCTTAATGTGATCTGCATATAAAGTATCCAAGTATTTTCAATTAGTTTTAGAAATATTAAGCAGAACTATCAGTATTGTGAAGTGAGATTTTGATTGATTTTGTTTGTGTTTAAACAAGCATAAAAGTGATGATGTAACATTATAGATGCTTTCATTTCCCAACCTGCTGTCATCTGCAACAATAGGCTTATTGTTTACCTCAAAGTCTGGTCCCTGGAGTCGTGAGGCGTTCTGCTGCTGCTTGTTGTGCTGCTCCAGCAGGCTCCTATAGGCCTCCTCATACTTCTTACGCCGCTCACACTCCTGTTCATACACATACATGGCATGACAATCACACATATTTGCTCAAATGTAAAAATGTCAAGTCAGTAATCATTGAATATGGGCTTTTGTTGAAGTTAATAATAACCACCATTTACTGCTTTCAAAACAGATGATACATGTAGCCTTTGACCAAAAATGTAAACATTTTGTGCCAAGTGATTTTTGAAGTAATAGTGCAGAGATATTTTAACAATAAGGAGCTGCATTTTGAATACTAAGTATGACCTTGACTGTTGTTCATTTTCCAAAAGAAAAAGCTTGTTCTGTGCTGCATTAAATCCATTTACAACAATTGTGCACGCAATTTAAAGTTATGGATGTTCTAACTGACTTACCCCATTTGAGAGCATCTAGACTAAATAATGGCATTAATTTGACAGTGAACTTTCCCCCCCCCCCCCCCCCCCCCGATAATTGTACCAATCAACATGTTTGTATCATTGCATCTTAAACATCTGAAACAATTTAGACAATTTTTTGCATTAAAAAAATGCGGATGCAACCAGTAGAAGTGTTGCCAGTATTGATTCCATGGAGCATATGAAAGTCTTCATAAATTAGGTAACAGTCAAGGTCAAAATAACGTCAAGTCAGGTGGGTGTGATGCGAGTGTTCATATAATAACATGCATGAAAGTATAACTTGTAAACAAGAGATGTGTTTGTTAAAAAAACAACACAATGCCCCCTATTGCGCCGCTTTGTAATAAAATTTCAATATATCATTTGGCAGGTTTAGAAATTATCTCCCTTTTAAAGCTAATTACTTCCCTTGATTTTTTTTTATTACTTTTGACCTTGAAGGATGACCTTGACCTTTCACCACTCCAAATGTGCAGCTTCATGAAATACACATGCATGCCAAAATATCAAGTTGCTATCTTCAATATTTAATATTCAATATTTATGACCCAACTTTAATGAAGGTTAAAGTTTTGGTTAAAGTTTTGGGACACACACAATGAATGAATGACGGACAGACAGGCCAAAAACAATATACCCCTGATCTTTCGAAAATTAAACAGCGTAATTTAAATCATGGAGCAAAATCAGAATTGCCCTAGAAACTCTCTGGAGCTCTGAATATAATCTTTAAATATTGAATTAATATACATTCAATATTTTTATGATTTTGATTTTTATGAGACATGTCCTACTTTTGAAATTATTCAGAAGGTTGTAATTCTTGGTAAACCCATGCTGTTGTATTTCGTCTAACATCATTTCTGCTTGCTACAAAGCTTGGATACTTGCGTGGATGATAGCTTTGAACACTCTGAAAAACACCTACATGACCTGAACTCACTTTGAGCTTGACATTAAACTTATTTTGGACTAAATCAGAAGGTAAAAATGCATGGTTCACCTAAATGGACCATTTCGTCTAGCATCAATAGCACTTACTACAAAGCTTACATATGTCGAGATGGGGGAAAAGGGGCTTATTGCAAGTGCGTCAAGTGTCTTCCCAGATTAGCCTGTGCAGTCCTGACCTGCTAAACAGGGAAGACATTATCCACCTTAACTTGATATTTGCTAACCAGAGAGACTTCCTTCAAAGAACAAGATGTGTTTGTGAAACACAATGTCCCCCTATATGACGTTTGACCTTGAAGGATGACCTTGACCTTTCACCACTCAAAATGTGCAGCTCCTTGAGATACACACGCATTTCAAATATAAAATTGCTAGCTTCAATATTGCAGAAGTGACATTACATGAGCAATTTTTACCCATATATTTGACATTGAAGGATGACCTGGACCTTTCACCACTCAAAATATGCAGCTCCATGAGATACACATGCACGCCAAATATCAAGTTGCTATCTTCAATATTGCAAAAGTATTCATAAAATAAGTGATTTGGGCCACATATATTTGACCTCTGACCTTGAAGGATGACCTTGACCTTTCACCACTCAAAATGTGCAGCTCCATGAGATACACATGCATGCCAAATATTAAGTTGCTATCTTCAATATTGCAAAAGTATTTATAAAATAAGCGATTTGGGCCACATATATTTGACCTCTGACCTTGAAGGATGACCTTGACCTTTCACCACTCAAAATGTGAAGCTCCATGAGACACACATGCATGCCAAATATCAAGTTGCTATCTTCAATATTGCAAAAGTATTCATACAATGAGCGAATTTGGCCACATATTTGACCTATGACCTTGAAGGATGACCTTGACCTTTCACCACTCAAAATGTGCAGCTTCATGAGATACACATGCATGCCAAATATGAAGTTGCTATCATCAATATAGCAAAAGTTATTGCAAAATGTTAAAGTTGGCGCAAACCAACCAACAGACCAACCAACCAACAGACCAACCAACCAACAGACAGGGCGAAAACAATATGTCCCCCACTACTATAGTGGGGGACATAAAAAATACCATTAAAGCAGCCTACACAGACTAGTCTGGGATGACATTACGCACATGTTTTAAGACCAGTCTTCCCACAGCAAATCCCATATATATGCAAACCATGCATCTCTTTGACTTACCTTGTCAAGCTTCTTTTTCCAGGCCTCCTCCCTCTGTGTCATGAGCTCCATACAATGGGACATGGTGGCAATGATGCCTGCAGTGGTGGCCTTAAATGTGAACGACTCACCCTTGAAGTCCACCGCATGAGAGCCATGCTGCTGCAAGATGGACGCTGTAGAGAAACAAACCTACATCAACATGCTGCCAGACCATGCATGCAAAACACTTTATCTTTCCAAGTACAGAAATATTCATTTTTCAGCTACTAATCCAGTCTCATTAAGACTGTGCATTTTTCAATTGTAGGAACATAGTGGTTCCTATTTAGTTAATAAACTCATTCTGTTTAGTGATCTTGAATGATGTCATGATCAAAAACTAGAAAATGTCATGAAAATAATACAGCTTGGGCTCCTTGGCTCAGTCCAGTTATAATGGTAAAGCTGGGGAAAAAATAGAATGTGGTAACATTAGTTTGTTAAGCAATAAGTTCTTGTTCAATATTTTATTTACTGAAACTGAATCCAAAAAAGGCTAGTAAGAAGCCATGTAACTAGTAAAGCACTGGTTCCTTAGTCCAATGGACATTTTTCTTAGTAAGTATAGTAACACGAGTTATTGTTGCAATTCTGTACTTTTTTCTATTTTACAAAAATGCAACATGTCCATGATACAGAAATACCCCCTCCCTAATCATCCCGATGTCACTTTCTGATGGGTTGTACCTAACCTCTCAGCAATGGTGTTTCAGACAATTAAAAAACAGATTGTAAGCATTTGCGTTTTTTACATATGCATTGGACCAGAGTCATTTGAACAACTTCCTTTAGATGGTCACCCAAGAATCTTTTATCTGAAATTTCATCAAAATCTGCCAAATGGTTAAAAAAGGGACGCTGTTTTAAGTAAATTGTTGACAACCGATGACAAACATTATATGTGAAACAGTTTCTTTACTGAAACGTCAATAATTAGGTTCAGAATGAAGACTGACATGTTTTTCCTCAAGCACACCTATCCTCCACAACATTTTCAAGTTCACAGCTAAAACGATGTTGAAGTAACGAAGGATGTGATGCACACACAGCCATATTGTGTCACAAAGCAAACTATCAATGATGAGTAGTTTGGCTGCCTACCGAGGTCTTTAGAGGAGTGTTTTGGAAAGTGCATGCCCATGTGACCCTGATTGTCAACACCCTCCAGGTCGTCTGGGTCACCAATATCATCCTCGGTCACTGAAATACAGAACATTGAACAGTGCATTACATGACAACTTATTACAAAGAAATACAAGACAGTGAATACTATAAAGAGAATACAGGACAGTGAATACTATAAAGAGTATACAGGACAGTGAAGTACTGTCTGAAATGTTACTATAGTATTATAGGTAAAGTCAAAAGATATATTAATTTGGTTACTACAAATATGCTTAATGGTAATAAATGCATTATTAAACAAAAGCACCGCATAACGGTTGCCACGCTCAGCTGCGGGTGCATTTTTGAAGAAATGAAGCTTGTCAGATTTTTTTTTTTTTAGAGGTCACAGTGACCTTTGACCTAGTGACTTAAATATGAGTGTGGTGTGTAGAACTCATCAAGGTGGGACTACATATGAAGTTTCAAAGTTGAAGGTGGAAGCACTTTGATTTTAGAGCCAATGTTCAAAACCTTAACAAAATGTTTCAGGTTTTAGCACGATGCGGACGGCGGACACGACACAACGAGCTGGCTATGACAATACCTCGGGTTTTCTCCGAAAACAGCCGAGCTAAAAACTACTTCAATCCAATGTAATTAACATTTTTTATTATTGATTTTCAACAAACAAATCTAACATGACAGTCACAGAGGGTTCTGCTGGTTTCAGTAAAAATTGATTTAAATTCATAAATTAATATTTCAACAAGTGGATAAAATATTTATCATGTTAGAACAGAATTTGACAAACATGATGGCCAAGATGACAGGGGCTTGTTCTTCTGGGTTTTATACAACCTACAGAGGTGAGAATGTATAGGTCATATTTGTATGAAGCTTAATGTGCTTACGACAAAATATGATTGAAACAAGAGATGTGTTTATCAGAAACACAATGCCCCCCAATGCGCCGCTTTGAAATAAAATTGCAATATATCATTTGGCAAGTTTAGAAATTATCTCCCTTTTAAAGCTTATTACTTCCCTTGGATTGTATTTTTTTTACTTTTGACCTTGAATGATGACCTTGACCTTTCACCACTCAAAATGTGCAGCTTCATGAGATACACATGCATGCTAAATATCAAGTTGCTATCTTCCATATTGCAACAGTTATGGCCAATGTTAAAGTTTTCGGACAGACAGACAGACAGACAGACAGACAGACAGACAGACAGACAGACAGACAGACAGACAGACAGACAGACAGACAGACAGACAGACAGACAGACAGACAGACAGACAGACAGACAGACAGACAGACAGACTGACAGTTCAACTGCTATATGCCACCCTACTGGGAGCATAAAAAGCAATGTCAAATAAATCAAATGGTTGTCGCCTTTTAGTTTCATTTGGTAATATAAATTATCGTTTAACTTTATTTTAATAATGACCAATTAAGGAACAGTTTGTAAACTCAATTCAAAATAAGAGCAGAGCAAGGTTTTTGACTACCCTTTGCTTGCTAGAGTCTTTAATATAACACAGTGGCTTGTGAAATCTGCTACAACATGTAATGCATTTTGTGTTCAATCAGTACAATTTGGTCTTTCTGTTAAAAAAGATTGAAAAAATGACAGATTTGTTTTGTTTTAAATCTGATATCATTCTTATCATGTCTTCTTTTTTAAAAAAATTCAAAGCACATACTTTTTTAACTTAAGGTCATTTTGACTACCAAACTTTTTTCTCCACATTTTACACTGATATTCACATCTTTACCATAGGAAATTAGAAATAAAATATTGTATTTTGTTTAAGATTCAATCAGTCAAGAGAGAGCACTACATTCATACAAGATGGCAAAGATGGCCCTAGTTTGCTCACCTGAGAGGAGTCGGTTCATTCAATCTTTACCAAACGTCAAACTTGACCTAGGTATTGTCCAGACAAACATCCTGGTTAAGTTTCATCATTATTAAACCAAAACTCTGGCATATGGAGTGATTTTGTTTCTGTAAGATTTGACCTTGTGACCTATATTTTGAGTTGACCCCCCTAACCAAACATCAAACTTTGCTTACAAAAATAAATATTATGACCAAGATTCATAAAATCTTAAACAAACGTGTGATCTCTAGAGTGTTTACAAGGATTTTGTATAATATAATGAAAATTTGGAAAATCTAAAGGCAATAATTATGGCATTAATTATGTGATATACATAAAACCAATCTTTTTCCCAAGCTTCATGATGATTGGGCAAAACATGTGACTTCTAGAGTGTTTACAAGCTTTTTTTACTATATACATTTGTAAATATGAGAAAACTGCCCCCCCCCCCCCTTGCAGCCATGTTATTCAACTGACCGGAACCATTTACAAACTCAACTCTCATATCAAGGAAACAAATTTTTTGACCAAATTTCATGAAAATTGGGCCAAAAATGTGACTTCTAGAGTGTTCACATGTTTTCACTATATACATATAGAGAAAAATGCCCCGCCCACTGGCAGCTATGTTTTTTCACCGATCTGGACCATTTTCGAACTCGTCCGAGATATAAATAAAACCAATGTTTTGACCAAGTTTAATTACGATTGGGCAAAAATTGTGACTTCTAGAGTGTTTACAAGGTTTCTCTATAGCCAAATAAGGAAAACTGCCCCCCCCCCTTGGCAGCCGTGTTATTCAACTGACCTGAACCATTTTCGAACTCAACTCTCATATCAAGAAAACAAATGATCTGACCAAGTTTTATGAAAATTGGGCCAAAAATGTGACTTCTAGAGTGTTCACATATTTTTACTATATACATATAGAGAAAAATGCCCCGCCCACTGGCGGCCATGTTTTTTCACCAATCTGGACCATTTTTGAACTTGTCCGACATATCAATAAAACCAATGTTTTGACCAACTTTTATGATGATTGGGCAAAAATTGGTGACTTCTTAGAGTGTTTACAAAGGTTTCTCTATAGCCAAATAAGGGAAAACTGCCCCCCCCCCCCCCTTGGCAGCCATGTTATTCAACTGACCATCCAGTTTTCGAACTCAACTCTCATATCAAGGAAACAAATGTTCTGACCAAATTTCAGGAAAATTGGGCCACATGTGACTTCTAGTACACATGTTTTCACTATATATATATAATATTTATATATATATATATATAGTAGAGAGAGAGAGAGAGAGAGAGAGAGAGAGAGAGAGAAGAGAGAGAGAGAGAGAGAGAGAGAGGAGAGAGAGAGAGCAGAGAGAGATAGAGAGAGGAGAGAGAGAGGATCAGAGAGAGTAGAGAGAGAGAGATCTCTCTCTCTCTCTCGTCTCTCTCTCGATAGCGCTCTCTCGATCTCTAGCTGCTCTCTCTCTCGCGCTCTCCTCTAGCTCTCCTATCTCTTTTTCCTTTTTTTCTTGACAGAATACTGCCTCATACTCTCTCTCTCGCTCTCTCTACTCTCTCCCTCTCTCTCTTCTCTCTCTCTGGCTCCTTGCTTCTTCTCTTCCGTAGAGAGAGAGAGAGAGAGATAAATGCCCAGCCCACTGGCGGCCATGTTTTTTCACAGATCTGGACCATTTTCGAAATTGTCCGAAATATCAATAAAACCAATGTTTTGACCAACATTTCATGATGATTGGATAACATTTGTGACTTCTAGAGTGTTTACAAGGTTTCTCTATAGCCAAATAAGGAAAAATGCCCCCCCCCCACTGGGGGCCATGTTTTTCAACGGACCGGAACCACTTTTGAACTCAACCAACATATCATTAAGACAAACATTTTGACAAAGTTACATGGAGATTGGGCATGAAATGTGACTTGTACAGTGTTTACAAGTTTTTTCGACCTAGTGACCTAGTTTTTGACCCGGCACGACCCAGTTTCGAACTCGACTGAGATTTCATTGGGACAAAGCTTTTGATCAAGTTTCATGAAGATCAGACAATAAATGTGGCCTCTAGAGTGTTTACCAACAAATGTGGACGGACGGACGACGGGCGGACGACGGACAAAGACCGGTCACAAAAGATCACCTGAGCAATCAGGTGAGCTAAAAATATCGACTATTAATGGGACTTTGTCCACCATATTTGGAGAAAAATCTAATTAAGTATATACTTATTGCATAAAGAAATTCAAGGGACCTTCTAACAGATTTTGGCATAAATTGAAGTTTGTCATTAAAAATTGGTTTTAATTGATAAATGTAAACATTGGAACTAAAAATCTCCATTGAAAAAAAGAATAACATTAAAGAAAACATGATGTGTTTGTGAAACACTATGTCCCCCCATATATTTGACTTTGACCTTATAAGATGACCTTGACCTTTCACCACTCAAAATGTGAAGCTCCATGAGATACACATGCATGCCAAATATCAAGTTGCTATCTTCAATATTGCAAAAGTTATGGCCAATGTTAAAGTTTGACGCAAACAAACCAACAAACAGACAGGGCAAAAAACAATATGTCCCCAGTATAGACTGGGGGACATAAATAAAAGGTAATCCTCAACTGGACTCAAACCACTGACCCTTGGAGTACAAGGTTAGCACTTATACCACTTGACCATTCGTGCTCATATAATGAGAGGTGTATTTTATACTCTGTATCAGAAATCCTCGTATTGACACAAAATTTAACAATAACAACACTCTCCAAATTGTTCAATCAATTCGCTTTATAATTTTCAGGTTTTTAAATCGTTAAAGGATGCATATAATGGATATTTTAGAGCAAAGTAAATGATCAGTATTACTGTTACAAATATCATAACTTCAACAAAAATTTGCAAATCTAAAACTTTTTTTTCAATTATGTAAATTTACCAAAACATGAAAAGTTCACCTTAACTCTAAGAATGCCAAAATAAAAATCTGAAAATCACATTTAAACAAGCAAATTTGTTGAATTGATATCCCATGCCAAAATACTTCTGGACACAAATAATTCTGGACGGATGGACAACGCCAACATCATCCTCTTTCCCATTTATATACTCAAACCAAGTTTCAATGAAATCCATCAATGCACTTCCAAGATATGGCTCCGGACACACACAAAAAGCATTTTTACAAGATACAAAGGGCCACAACTCCATTATTATCTCATGGTGTACAATGCCTTTTGGCGTGCATCATCCTCTTATCCATATATATACTCATACCAAGTTTCAATGAAATCCGCCAAATCACTTCCAAGATATGGCTCCGGACACAAAAAAGCATTTTTTCAAGATACAAAGGGCCATAACTCCTTAATCAACAGATGGTGTACAATGCCATTTGGCGTGCATCATCCTCTTATTCATATATATTCATATCAAGTTTCAATGAAATCCTCCAAAGCACTTCCAAGATATGGCTCCGGACACAAGAAAGCCGGACAGACGGAAAGACAGACAGACAACGCGAAAACAATATCCCTCCGCCTATGGCAGGGGATAAGAAGGAAAAAGATTATCAATATAAAAGTTATTTTAAACTTTCAATAAATCTCATACATGTAATGGATGAGTAACATGACTCACAGTCATTGAGACTGCCATGGGAGACAGCAGAAGCACAGCTGTCAAAGTAGCTCTGCAGGGTCTCAATCTGTCGACACAGGATGTCTCTGAATGTTTCCATCTCCATCAGCTTCTCATGCAGGCCACGCCCCCGCTGTACAGAAAACACACAAGGCTTGCACAACATTCCATACCAATACACAACAACAGCTTCTATTATAAATGAGCCATGCTCTGGGAAAAGGGGCTGAATGCATGTGCATGAAGTGTTGTCCAAGATTAGCCTGTGCAGTTTGCACAGACTAATCAGAGATGACTCCGCCTAGACTGGATTTTCCTTGAGATGATACTGTCTTCAAACAGAAAATTCTGTTTGAGTGGAAGAGTTGTCCCCGACAATACATGTACTTAGGACTATACTGTACGCACATGCATTAAGTCCTGTTTTCTCAGAGGGTGACTCGAATTAAACCTCTGTTACCAAAGACTTGACTATCTACATGTAACAAAGCTAATACTAGAAATAGTATTGTTCATTATGAACTTCATGCATTAACCATGTCTTAACAAAACAAGCACTGTATCAAGACAATCACATTTTGCCAGATTTTACTTTCTCTATGAGTGTATAATGTACATTTTCTGTCTGTCACCTGATATAACTACATTTGTGTAATACTGTTAACAATGTGCCTAAAGTACTCCTGCATGACCAGTGCCCCAGATATGCTGCGTATCTGCGTCTTTCACCCTATTAAAATGTTTAAAAACGCAAGAAATACAATATCATGCGTATTGAAAACGCAACCAAATTGACTTTCATGCAAATTCGTCAAATTTGATGCGGGAGATACGATAGCTTCGATCGAAAATGATTTGCTCATTTTCGGTAGTTTCTCTTTGGAATTATTATTGTAACACGGTGACTCTTTCATTCAGCAAGCACCAGGTTGACGGAGCAGGAAAAAAGTTATTCTAATTGTCTGACCAAATTATTTACGACGACATACATCTGTTTTCAATCTGACTTAATCCCTCGCTCATTGTGCATGTATTTGTAAAGCGTCTGTACTTTCAGTTTATATTATTATGCGAAATAAAAATGTCTAAGAGAGGTCGAAGACGTCCGCGATTGTTGCGCAAAAATATCAGTCGATCGCAAACTTGTTCCAACCAAGAAAGCAAGAGCCAATTAGTGCCGAATCATTTGTGTTATTGATTTTGTTTATATGTTTGACAGTTACAAAGATGGGAGTTAACATCAGTGTTTTTTTTTAAAGTTTAAAGTTTATATTATGGAAAGTTTCAAGGATTAAAGATGATATGAAACATCAGTTTATTTAAGTTAATTAAGAAAGTTTACAGTTGTATTGAATCAATACAAGTGTGCAGCTTCAACAAAAGTAAAGCAGCAATGATTTTAAGGTATGCATTTTTACAAGACTATTGCCAAGCAATTAAAGTCCCCTACCGGCTCCACCATTGTCAGAAATTTCAGCATTGTCAGATTTTTTTATATTTGTTTCCATAGCAACCATAATTTTTGACGTAGGAACAAAATGAAATGACGTGCATAATGTCCATATTGCCATCTATCCATGTTGCAAGTGTCATGAAAAAATATTAAGAACTTTTAAAGTTATCGCAGGATCCAAAAAAAACACCATTTTCAGCACTATTTCTAGTCTATTTGTTGCCATAGCAACCACAATTTTTGACGTACAAACAAAATGAAATGACGTGCATAATGTCCATATTGCCATCAATCTATGTTCCAAGTTTCATTAAAAAATATTAAGAACTTTTAAAGTTATCGCAGGATCCAGAAAAAAACACCATTTTCAGCACTATTTCTAGTCTATTTGTTGCCATAGCAACCACAATTTTTGACGTAGGAACAAAATGAAATGACGTGCATAATGTCCATATTGCCATCTATCCATGTTCCAAGTTTCATGAAAAAATATTAAGAACTTTTAAAGTTATCGCAGGATCCAGAAAAAACACCATTTTCAGCACTATTTCTAGTCTATTTGTTGCCATAGCAACCACAATTTTTGACGTAGGAACAAAATGAAATGACGTGCATAATGTCCATATTGCCATCTATCCATGTTCCAAGTTTCATGAAAAAATATTAAGAACTTTTAAAGTTATCGCAGGATCCAGAAAAAACACCATTTTCAGCCCTATTTCTAGTCTATTTGTTGCCATAGCAACCACAATTTTTGACGTACAAACAAAATGAAATGACGTGCATAATGTCCATATTGCCATCTATCCATGTTCCAAGTTTCATTAAAAAATATTAAGAAATTTTAAAGTTATCGCAGGATCCAGACAAAACACCATTTTCAGCACTATTTCTAGTCTATTTGTTGCCATAGCAACCACAATTTTTGACGTAGGAACAAAATGAAATGACTTGCACAATGTCCATATTACCATCTATCCATATTACAAGTTTCATGACAAAATATTAAGAAATTTTAAAGTTATCGCAGGATCCAGAAAAAACACCATTTTCAGCACTATATCTAGTCTATTTGTTGCCATAGCAACCACAATTTTTGACGTACGAACAAAATGAAATGACGTGCATAATGTCCATATTGCCATCTATCCATGTTCCAAGTTTCATGACAAAATATTAAGAACTTTTAAAGTTCTCGCAGGATCCAGAAAAAAACACCATTTTCAGCACTATTTCTAGTCTATTTGTTGCGGCTTGCCATAGCAACCACAATTTTTGACGTAGGAACAAAATGAAATGACGTGCATAATGTCCATATTGCCATCTATCCATGTCTCATGAAAAAATATTAAGAACTTTTAAAGTTATCGCAGGATCCAGAAAAAACACCATTTTCAGCACTATTTCTAGTCTATTTGTTGCCATAGCAACCACAATTTTTGACATACAAAATGTAGGAACAAAATGAAATGACGTGCATAATGTCCATATTGCCATCTATCCATGTTCCAAGTTTCATGAAAAAATATTTAAAATTTTTAAAGTTATCGCAGGATCCATGTATTATTCGTCTTATTTGATAATATGTTGGTTCTATTTCAATTTAAAGTTAAGCATATCCCGACAAATAAACCTTACATGCCAGACTGAACGGCTTTTTTTGTCAACAGCGATATCTCAATAACCAATAGCTTCATGATGGAAATACTTGGCAACATACTCCAATACACTATTTCAAACAACAAAATGACCATTTAACGTTTATTTTTTAAACATCATATTTTTTTGATTTTGTAAATGCAATTGGCCTCTTCTTATTGAAAATGCCTGCCAAATGCTTTTTCATTTCATTAAACAAAAGGGGAGATAATTTAAGCTCCAGAGAACGACTGAGTCAGCAAATCAAATTTTGCGTAACATCTGCAAATATTCTGTATGCATATATTTACATGTAGCTGACTTGGTATGATTTAACACTGGATGCATGTGACTTTGTTTGGTGGTCACCAACTCACCATACCAGACTTGTTCCTGACTGCCATGATGATCAGTAAAACAGGTAAAATGTTAAAATTTATCTTACAAACAATTTGATTAGCCATATTCTGCCAAATCTTTTCATAATACACATGTATGTCCACCACTTGGTGGGTGTTTTCTAATAATGCCACCCTGTATGCTTCTTATCATCCAATTCTTGTTACTTTAATGGAACTGTATGATTAATTTCTAGATTTTTTGAAGACATCAACAAATCTTTGCATAAATTCTTACAATACCACGCCAGGAGAATATATCCAGAAAGTTAGAAAGATTGACTAACCTTGAAGGAGGATGCAGATGCTGTGGACATGCTGGTTCCAGAGGTGAGTGAAAGTAGGGAGCCATGTCGCCGAAGATTGTTCTCGCTACCATAGCCAGACTCAGTTTGCCGATGATTGTCAATGGAATCAATCCAGATCTGGCGTTCCTCCTCGGTCTCAGCACGAAGGTACCACACAGAATCATTAACAGCCACATCAAACCGGCACTCATCAAACTGGTGAGGCTAAAAATATATATAAATGCATAATAGGTCTTTTGTCACACAATTAAGGGCTAATGATAAACTTTTCTAAAGGAACTTTTTTTTTGTAAACAGACCTGTTGGTCCTATAAATACAGCTTACTTGGGTCTATGACAAGGGTCGGACCATTTTGGTTGAGGACCAATAGCTAAAGATGACCAATAAACGCAGAACCAGTGTAAAAAATGCAGCTTAATAACAACTTTTCAATATTGGCTAATTAAATTTCAATATTTCAAAAGCATATTCTGTAAGTTATGTACCAGAATTTTTTTAACTTATTTTTTTTTTAATTAATGCAATTATTTTCTACATACATTCGAGTGTAATTTATTTTAAGATCATTGTGAATGATATATAGTTAAAATTTGTTTATTTCTTGTTACAGTGTCTTTTTTATTTATTACTTATTGTACATCTGATGTATCAAGCCAATTGTGACAGTGACCTTCACCTTTGACCTATTGACCACGATTTCGATATTGGTCATCTACTGTCCAAGGCCAATGCACATGGGAAGTATCAAGCCAAAGGGTCGATTGGTTGACGAGTTATTGACCGGAAACAATTTTCGCACTTATTGTGACAGTGACCTTGACCTTTCACCTAGTGACCCCAATTTCAATACATGTCATCTACTGTCCAAGGACAATGCACATGTGAAGAATAAAGCCAATTGGGCAATTTGTTGACCAGTCAATGATCGAAAACAATGTTCCCACTTATTGTGACAGTGACCTTTGAGTAATTGTCCCCAATTTCAATAGGGTTCATCTACTGGCCAAGGCCAATGTACATGTGAACTATCAAGCCTATCAGTCAATTCATTCACCAGTTATGGATCGGAAACGGTTTTAATACTCTTTTTTTTTGCTGACAGTGACCTTGACCTTTTACCTAGTGACCCCAATTTCAATAGTGGTAATTTACTATTTAACCCTTTGCATGCTGGGAAATTTGTCATCTGCTAAAATGTCGTCTGCAAAATTTCTAAAATTAGCATTTTCTTCGTTTTTTTTCAAAGAATACTTTCAGAATAGAAAACAGTTTGGATCCTGATGAGACGCCACGTTCTGTGGCGTCTCATGACATCTGGATCCAAGCTGTTTGTAAAGGCCTTCAAAATTCGGTTCTAGCACTGAAAGAGTTAAGGCAAATGCACATGTGAAGTATAAAGCCATATCAAATCATTGACGAGTTATTGTTCGGAAACGAACTAGTATACCGACAGACCGACCAACATCAAGCAAAACAATACACCCCTCTTCTTCGAAGGTAGGGGCATAATAAAGGAAACAATGCTTTATTACAAATATTATTTTATAAAATGCAACAGGAAACATCCAGGTCCATACAGCTGTATGCTCAAAAGTGCCCTTTTTACACCCCCACCCTGCCCTTTTCAAATACCAGGTACTAGCTGGAGCACTGCATGGCAATATATTTATAAAACATTTGTGATGTAACATCTTTATGAAAATAACAAAAGACTTGAGAGGAACATAATAAACGTAGTTACTCATAAAGCTCAAAACATTCAAGAAGAAATATACATTAGACCTCAGTTATAATTCATAAATGACATTCTGAGACAACAACAAGAGCTGTCAGAGGACAGCGCGCTCGACTATTCGAGTGCTTGGAGAGGGGGGGGGGGGGGGTATAATGTGGGTGGGTGGTCTTTTTTTTTTTTTTTTTTTTTTTTTGGGGGGGGGGGGGGGGAATTGGGGATGGTTTGGGTGGAGTGCATTGTGGTATGTCAGGTAAGTGTTGTTTTGTCAAAGTATCAATCAAATGTGATCATAAATAAAGAAGTTATGGCAATTTAAGCAAAATGTTCAATTACCTAAGTATAAAAGGGGCCATAGAAAATATTTGAGGTGGTACGCAAACTTTAACATAGATTTATCAATAATATGCGTATTCTAAGTATAAAATGGGCCATAATTCTGTAAAAATGCTTGATACAGTTGTTTGCTCTTGTTTATAGATTGCGATCATGTTGGTAAAGAAGTATGCAAAATATGAAAGCAATATGTCAAAGGACATAGAAAATATTTGAGGTGGTATGCAAACTTTAAGATAGATTTATCAATAATATGCATACTCTAAGTATAAAAGGGGCCATAATTCTGTCAAAATGCTTGATACAGTTGTCTGCTCTTGTTTATAGATTGGGGTCATGTTGGTTAAGAAGTATGCAAAAAATAAAAGCAATATGTCAAAGGACATAGGAAATATTTGGGGTAGTACGCAAACTTTAACATTTGCAAGCTTACGCTTACGGGAACGCTGGGGTGAGTAGGATAGCTCCACTATATATATTTCATACATAAAAGTAATTAATAGTCGAGCTAAAAAGTGTGTTTTAAGTTGAAATTCAGGGCTGCAGGTCTTTTCCAAGCCATTTTGTGAAGAAATCAAATTTCAGAATTGGGAATTTTTTAGCCAGAAAATTCAATTGATTTGGGAAAAAATAATGTTTTTTTTCATATTGGAAAGGCCTGGGCCGGTATAAAGTATATTCCCAATCAGTGCTTTCCACAGGATTTTTATTAGACGCCCCGGGGTCGTTGGTGGGGGGGGAGAGTAGCCCCCTCTTTACGTTATTTTGCTATTTTTTTACTTTTGTTTATTGCCTTATTTGGTGCGTTATGACACTTCAAGAAAAAATCTTCAGTTATGGATAAAGACATTTGTTTAATTGTTTTCAACCATTTCAATCATGCATAGATGCTCACAATCCCGACTCGATGACGATCGATTCCACAATGCATCTGATCAACCAGACTCTATCAATTACAGCATACTTACGCTCCATTGGTCATTGTCGGCTCGGGTACTACTTAAAAGTACCCCGGGGACTCTGAAGTATACTTGAATGTACCCCGGGTACGGTAATTATACAAAAACGTACCAGGGAATTCTTACGCTAAATTGGTCGTTGTCGGCTTTTTCCTCAAATAATTATGGTCATATTTCAGGGCTTAACACTAAGGCACGTCTGAACGACATTCACTGCCTGTACCTAGGTCCGGGCTAGCCAATGTCCCAGTAACATGCCCGACCGGTTGTGTGTATTTTGGGTGGGATTATGTGTTCTATATCAATAAACTGCGTTTTAAATAAGTTTTTGAAAGATGCAAAAATCTTAATACAGTATGATCAGATGACAATTAAATCCCAGAGTGAAGTCGGAGACTACAAACAGATCGTAACTCGAAATAGATTTGGAACCCCCTGATGGCAATCAAAAAAATGCAGACAATTCAGAAAATCCCCGGCGGTTTTCATGGTAAAACACGTCAGTACCTATTTTTAAACGGAATTCCGATAGATACGGTTTTGATTGGTTTCCTCCAAGTGATGTGTTTTCTAGATAAAAATACGTTTTAAACTAAAAGCCGGGATCGCCCAGGATTGTCGGGGATCGATGAAGGTATAAAACTCGACATTAACACAAAGTTAATATAAAATTATTATTTATTTATCAATTTTAAATAATTTTAATTTGATTGATCGATTAGAAGTGTTTTGACAATCTTTTTTATGCAATTCAATTAGCAAAACTAATATTAATGGTCGATCCCGGCTTTTAGTAGAAACCTTGTACAATTGTTACGACTACTTTAACACGGTATTTGTTATTTTGCGACACCTAAGATTCACTTACCATTTGTTGTCAGACGACAACCGCTGCAATCTATGTAAAAAGGTTTTAACGTTCATGTCGTTGTTTAAGTTTGGCTTTACGGGTGGGGATGGGGTTTCCTCGAATAAGAAAAGAAAAGGAGGAAAGTAAGAGAAAGTATGAGGGAAAAAAAACAAGGAAATTTCTCTGGAAATGGCGTGAAGATTACAAATAGATGTCTTAAATAGATGAATATTGAATTCATTAGCATTAGTAAGGCAAGCTAATAAGAATGATTGAATCATAATTGCGCATCTCCACGCACAAGAAAATACAAGTTAAATGATAAATATAAAGGTTTTGATAATACTTTGGTCGGGGCACATGAAAGATTGGTCAGGGCTAGTAGGTTCTGCATTTACTAGCCCGAATGGGCTAGTTGAAAAAAAAGCTAGTGTTAAGCCCTGTATTTATGTCAAAATTGTGTACAATCAACTCTTCATAATCAAAACTCATACTACAAAAAGGATGTTAATTTTTGTTTTTTTTTCGAAGAGAATTCTATTTTGTATTTTGTAGTGCGTTTCACGAAATTTGGATTTTTGGCGGGAATACAACTTGGGCACAGTCTAAATTGGCCGGGTGCGTGTTGGTATATTTTCCTTACCCTGGGTACATTTAAGTATACTTAAGAGCACCCAGGCTACATTTCAGTAGTACCCGAGCTCCGCCTTTAGGGGGGCTTAAGTTGAGTAAAGAGATACATGAAATTGACAGAGGATTGTAAATAAGTCTCAAAATATATTTCGCGATGTCAATATCGCTTTGATCATAAGAATGACTAGTTGCAGATCCTGAAACAAGAGCACCGCATAGCAGGTGCCAATGCTCAGCTGCTGGTGCAGTTTTAAACAAGGGCTGTTTGTAAAACATGCATGCCCCCCATATGGGCTCTAAGTTGTAGTGACAGCCATTTTGTAAATATGTTTTTTGTCACTGTGACATTGACCTTTGGCCTAGTGACCTGAAAATCAATAGGGGTCATCTGCGAGTCATGATCAATGTACCTATGAAGTTTCATGATCCTAGCCATAAGCTTTCCCGAGTTATCATCAGGAAACCATTTTACTATTTCGGGTCACTGTGACCTTGACCTTTGACCTAGTGACCTGAAAATCAATAGGGGTCATCTGCTAGTCATGATCAATCTACCTCTCAAGTTTCATGATCCTCAGGCATAAGGGTTCTTGAATTATTATCCGGAAACCATTTTACTATTTCGGGTCACCGTGACCTTGACCTTTGACCTAGTGACCTGAAAATCAATATGGGGTCATCTGCTAGTCATGATCAATCTACCTATGAAGTTTCATGATCCTAGGCATAAGCGTTCTTGCATTATCATCCGGAAACCATTTTACTATTTCGGGTCACAGTGACCTTGATCTTTGACCTAGTGACCTCAAAATCAATAGGGGTCATCTGTGAGTCATGATCAATGTACCTATGAAGTTTCATGATCCTAGGCCTAAGCGTTCTTGAGTTATCGTCTGACAACCACCTGGTGGACGGACCGACCGACAGACCGACCGACATGAGCAAAGCAATATACCCCCTCTTCTTTGAAGGGGGGAAAAATAAATGAAAGCTTGTCAGAAGATATTTTTTTTATATTACAGGTCAGTGACCTTGACCTTTGACCTAGTGGCCCATAAATGGGTGTGGCGTGTAGAACTCATCAAGGTGCTGCTACATATGAAGTTTCAAAGTTGTAGGTGGAAGCCCTTTGATTTTTTATTTAGAGCCAATGTTAAGATTTAAACACGACGTGGACGAGCTGGCTATGACAATACCTTGGGTTTTCTCAGAAAACAGCCCAGCTAAAAATACACCTTATCAGTAAATTTCAAAAGCCCCGCGGACTCTGATTTCTCTGATTTGGAAATTCAAGCGCCCCGGCGAGGGACTGTTAAATAGCCTGTGGAAAGCACACTACCCAATGAAACAAAGTATTTTTCCCAAATGGGACCAAAACAATAACACAAATATCCCAATTTTAGTCAAAACGCTGTGATTTTTCACAATCAAAAAGGGACCCAGCCTCATTCCCATAATGGTAAAATAAAAACCTAAGTCTGTGTACTCCTTATTACAGTATCAAAATAACAGTGCGCTTTACACTAACAGACTAGAGAAGAGAACAGCTGACACTCAAGAAACTAAAGTAAGAAGCCATCCCATAATGAGGAATTAGTTGCAATTATTAAACTCTCAGCTTTATAACCCAAAGGGTTGCTGAGAGTTGCAATGTGCTGTCTATTGTATCACCACTGCAAAAGCTATGGAACACTGAAACTGCAAAAACTTATCAACATTTACCTGTCTTAAGCACAAGCTCATGCAAATTTTACCATTAAAGCAAGAAAAAATTGTGCATTATTTACTTTGTTATTGTTTTGTAGGCTCTATCCACCACATTGGAAACTGTTGAAATGTCGACAAAAAGTGTAGCTATCAGTTAGGTCACAGTACACCAATCTTTTGCACATCGTGATATTTGATTTAGCATTAAGTCGATAACCAGGAATGGAAACAAACTTTTTACAATTGGTTGCCCACACAGGCAACCATCTTTAGTATTTTGGTTGCCCAGCTAAAGAGTTACAAGCCCAGAAATGTGTACATGTCGTGCCATGTGTATCTAATATTATTCTTTATATACAATAATAGATACTTAAATAACATTGCTGACATGACACACTTTCAATGCATTATGTATTATTATGAGCTTGACTTGAATCATTTCCAATGCCTTAATAATGAATATTTTTAAACTCATTATTGATCCACAGTCACCAATTTTTATTGCACTGAATTGTTTCAAGCTTAAAAAAAAGTAGGTTGAAAAAAAAACAAAAAACTACCAACTTTTGAAATTTAGTTGCTCAGGAAAAAATCTATTTCCCCCGGGCTCATGGGCAACCACTAATTTCCATCCCTGATAACGATGCCGAACAGTCGTCAAAGATTTACACAGTACACAGCGTTATAGATAATTTTTGACCCATGGGGGTAAATACCCCCTATTTTCAAAGCATGGGGGTAAATCAGGGCTTAACACTAAGGCACGTCCGAACGACATTCACTGCCTGTACCTAGGTCCGGGCTAGCCAATGTCCCAGGAACATGCCATACCGGTCGTGTGTATTTTGGGCAGGATTATGTGTTCTATATCAATAAACTGCGTTTTAAATAAGCTTTTCAAAGATGCAAAAATCTTAATACACTATGATCAGATGACAATTAAATCCCAGAGTGAAGTCGGAGACAACAAACAGATCGTAACTCGAAATTGATTTGGAACCCCCTGCTTGCAATCATGAAGAGGCCGACAATATAGAAAATCCCTGGCGGTTTTCCTGGTAAAACACGTCAGTACCTATTTTTAAACGGAATTCCGCTAGATACATTTTTTGATTGGTTTCCTCGAACTGACATGTTTTCTCGATAAAAATATGTTTTAAACTAAGAGCCGGGATCGCCCAGGATCGATGAAGGAATAAAACTCGACATTAACACAAAGGTACTATAAAATTATAAGTTTTAATTTGTTTGATCGATTAGAAGTGTTTTGACAATCTTTGTTACGCAATTCAATTAGCAAAACTAATATTAATGGTCGATCTTGGCTTATAGTAGAGAGTTACGACTACCTTAACACGTTATTTTGCGACACCTAAGATTCACTTACCATTTGTTGTCAGACGGCAACCGCGGCAATCTATGTAAAAAATGTTTTAACGTTTCATGTCGTTGTTTAAGTTTGACTTTACGGGTGGGGATGGGAGTTCCTCGGATAAGAAAAGAAAAGGTAAGAAGGAAAGTAAGAGAAAGTATGAGTAAAACAAGGGCTGTTTGTAAAACATGCATGCCCCCCTACATGGGCTATAAGTTGTAGTAGCAGCCATTGTGTGAATACGTTTTTTGTCACTGTGAACGGTGGTGGTGGTGGCGGCGGCGGCGGAGGAGAAGGAGGAGTAGTAGTAGTAGTAGTAGTAATAGTAGTAGTAGTAGTAGTAGTAGTAGTAGTAGTAGTAGTAGTAGTAGTACTATTGGTAGTAGTAGTAGTAGCATTACAATACCAATACTTAAGAATGATCAAATGGGAAAAGGTAACCTAGCACTGGCAGTAAATATGGGGCTCATTTACAGGTCAGATTTGGAATCTCTGCTGTAAAATGAGATTTTAAATGAATTAAAGGGAGGCAAATGCTGTAATAAAAAGAACATGCATAAACGGTAGTTGTTTCCCTTGTTTGAACCATGCTAAATCCTTAAAATGCCTATTTCCAGTAACTGTGACCTTCACCTGTGACCTTGACCTTTGACCTAGTGACCTCACAATCAATAGGGGTCATCTGCGAGTCATGATCAATGTACCTATTTAGTTTCATGATCCTAGCCCCAAAGGTTCTTGAGTTATCATCCGGAAACCACCTGGTGGACAAACCGACCGACCGACATGAGCAAAGCAATATACCCCCTCTTCTTCGAAGGGGGGCATAAAAACAACAAGGAAATTTCTCCCGAAATGGCGTGAAGATTACAAATAGATGTCTTAAGTAGATGAATATTGAATTCATTAGCATTAGTAAGGCAAGCTAATAAGAATGATTGAATTATAATTGCGCATCTCCACGCACAAGAAAATACAAGTTGAATGATAATATAAAGGTTTTGATAATACTTGGGTCAGGGCACATAAAAGATTGGTCAGGGCTAGTTGGTTCTGCATTTACTAGCCCAAAGGGGCTAGTTGAAAAAAAAGTTAGTGTTAAGCCCTGTTTATGGTCAAATTTTGCTTTGCTTGAAGGGTAATTTGCTAAAAGTAAAACAAGAATATAGCCGTGGTACAGACACACTACTTTAATCACCTTAAACACAATAAACCATTAACTACCGGGTATGTGTATTCCTTCAAAGTAGTAGGTTTCTTAAAGTTTATAGGCTTCCACCACTGTGAGCCACGGAAAACTTTTTTGCCAACTTTCAATAGTGGTTTTATTAGCGTTAAAGTGTGTCCTTTTTGATTTGAAAACAGAGGAAATTAAATCATTCAGTATTGGCAGTACAATGTTTTTACTCGATGCAACTTTTGCCGTATAAAAGAATAAATTTTACTTTGGGAAGTAATTTGTTTTGACTTTGAAGAAGCCATGCTGACCTCTTCATATAATTTAATAAACACAAAAGCGGTTGACTGTCTGTTAAAAAAACAATACTAAATTTACCATGCGTCTAGATGAAACAGAGTATACATACCGATTGGCTAACTATTTCTTCAATCCAGCGCACAAATTAGCTCTAATTATTACGATAACCAGTCTCATATTTGGGGGAAAGACAATAAGCTGTTTATATTTTTGTTTACGCTATACGCAGAGAATTTACATCATTTGTGTAAGTCCAGATTGGCTTGCTTAAATGTACGCATGGAAATGATAAATTGAGCGTATATTGATATTTCTAATGCGTATATTACGCTGATACGCAGCTTATCTAGAACGCTGAGTACATTGTTCGAAATTCAATGTCAGCAAGAATAGTGTGTTGAAATATCGTCGTGATTTTTAGGTTGCATGCAAAGGATAACATCCATAGGCTGCCAATCATGTATTTTTGATGTTTATTCATTTCTTTCCTTCATAGGTAACAAACGACATCTGTTTAGTGATGCGAACGAAATCTGTGCGCAAAACTGCGATTGTGTTTATGAAGGGGCGCATATATTAGCAAGAGGCAATGATTTTTAAAAAATGGAAATATTTGAATGATATTTTGCATTGATGTTATATTGCTTAAAACAAACATAATGATGTCTTTCTTTTTTTATTTGGATGAAAAATAGATTTTTTATGATTTTTTTAAAACACATAAAAAAATACGTGAATTTTTCTGCTGTTTTTTCTGCCAAAAATCTGGTTCATTGCCATCAAACAACTGACATTTGCATTTAACCAGCTATTTTGGCCATTTATAAGTTATTTTTATCTATGTGAATGCCTTTTTAGACATAAAACACATTAATACATATTAATAACAAATATTTTTTATTGGTTTTGCACTTTTTACTGCACAGTTTATGGCAAAATAAAAGGGGGCATACAAATATATATTTATGTGCGTGAATAGCCTTTGTCTTTACTGCTATCAACAACAATTCTGCAGCTTTTTTAAGGTTTTATTTTCAATGATAACTAATGTGGAACTAACACATAATTTGTTGACACAATTTATATTTGTTGTGCGTACACAATATATAAATACTTGTGAAATGTCCAATTACCCGACATTACATAACTAGAAATGGCGCGGCAGAGGCCGACGCGTATCCCCACGCCGAATGTTTGACCTAGGTGTGCCCCAGGGTTGGTAATGGGGCCATGCATAGCTGAGATTGACCGCATTGTCATAAGAGAAGTTCATCATCAATTAGAAGTGAATTGGTGTAGAAATGAAGAAGTTATAGTAAAAGGCAATTTTGGGTGGGTGTGACATATGTGGGCAGGGCGCCCCAGGGTTGGTAATTGTGCCATGCATAGTTGAGATTGACCGTATTGTCATAAGAGAAGTTCAGTATCAATTTGAAGTGAATCGGTGTAGAAATGAAGAAATTATAGTAAAAGGCAATTTTGGGCGGGTGTGGTCTATGTGGGCGGGGCCCCAGGGTTGGTTATGGGGCCATGCATAGTTGAGATTGACCCTAATGTCATAAGAGAAGTTCAGTATCAATTTGAAGTGAATCCGTGTAGAAATGAAAAAATTATAGTAAATGGAATTTTTTGGTGGGTGTGGCCTATGTGGGCGGGCGCCCCAGGGTTGGGATTGGGGCCATGCATAGTTGAGATTGACCCTAATGTCATAACAAAAGTTCAGTATCAATTTGAAGTGAATCCGTGTAGAAATGAAAAAATTATAGTAAATGGAAATTTTTGGTGGGTGTGGCCTATATGGGCGGGGCGCCCCAGGGTTGGGAATGGAGCCATGCATGGTTGAGATTGACCGTATTGTCATAAGAGAGGTCCAGTATCAATTTGAAGTGAATCGGTGTAGAAATAAAGAAGTAAATGTAAAATAACCTAAAAAAATGAGTGATAATTTCTGACGCGGCCCCATCCCAACCGCTATAACTTTTGACCCAGGGGTCAGATCAAAATTCCAAATAGTGCAGGGTCGCACATATGCTCATCGCTACCATGTGTGTAAGTTTCAAGGTTCTAGTGCTTTTAGTGTAGGAGGACATAGTGGCCAGGACGGACGGACAGCGGAGATAACCACAATATCCCCACCTTTTTTTCAAAAAGCGTGGGGATAATGATGAATTAAAATGACACATGCCTCCCAATCACGATGACGAGTTGTTAAAATAAAATAACAAACAACATTGTTGATGTGGGTTTTTTTTGTCAGTCAAAGGTAGCATATAGGCAAAAACTAATCCCAAAGATTGAAATTTTTCATAAATGACGATTGATGAATCAATTTACTTCAACTGCACTCTCACATGTCAGACCGACAGTGTCATGAGCAGACATAGTGGTCACTACAAAACGGTGAAATTCTTATGGGGGCTTTCAATAGTTTTGACAAGTTTTATATGTTGTTCACTAAATTAAAATTAATTGTCCATTAGGTAAAATAAGTCCTCAAATTATAAATACACCACAAGAACAACAGCCAATACTTAAATAAGGTTAACATGAAGACAATAGTTCACTGTCACACATGTTTAACAAAAGTAAAATCATTTGCTTCATTAAATAGGTTCAAAAACCAAAATTCTTCTTATTTAAATAAGACCTAACACTAGTTATTTGAACTTCAATGTATCTGTAAGTATTTTTCCTAAGATAGGTGACTAACAAACCTATTCAATGGTTTAAAAAATCTTATATTCAGTTATCGCCTATGGCGATTTCTTTCTGATTTCTTCTCTTTTCCTCCCGCTGCCTTCAGCTTCTTTGCCTCAATCTCCTCTATCGGGGCCGCATTCACAAACGGCAGCTTCTTGCGGTATTCTGTAACATGTAAATGAACATTTGAGCCGCACTCTGGGAAAACGGGGCTTAATGCATGAGCCTAAAGTGTCATCCCAGATTAGCCTGTTTAGTCGACACAGGCTTATCAGGGACAACACTTTCTGCTTCAACTGGATTTTCATTAAGAAGGGACTTTCTTAAACGTAAAATAGCTTAAAGGTTCATTGTTTTTACCATTCAAGGCTTTTTTAAGGCTGTTGGGGGAAGGGGCCTTAGCCTTCATATTATATAGGAAAAAGTGTGTGAAACCCAAAATTTGGGGATACAACTCATCCAATGTTAGTCATAGGGGAATGAAATTTCCAGGTGTACGTTTCTTTTTTGGGGATAAGTGCATGAATATAATGAAACATTTTGAGAGGATGTAGCCTTTTTATGAAAATCTCTGAGGGATTGTAGACTAGATTAGGCTACAGCTTTAGAATTAAAAAAAAAACTGCTCTTCCTTATCTTGTGATATCAGTCTTCTTAAACTCAATTATGTGATATCTGTCTTCTTAAACTACATTTTGTGATATCTGACTTCTTAAAAGTATAACAGTATATATTTCAAATGCATAAACATTAGTGAATTAAAATTATGATGATTAATTAATGTTGATTATAAATGTATTTCAAAATGACCGATACATTGCCATAAAATAAAATTACATGGGGTTTATGAATCAAAATGTTATTCTGCTGAAATGTCATTTATATACTAAGAAAAATATTTATTGGTTAACATTGCAAATTATTTTTAACTAGTACCTGATGCGGAAGCTTCAACTTTTCAGCTATTGCAGCCCGGTCCTGTGTAAATTGACCTGGCTGCGGTGATACACGCTCACTGTCAGACTCCGAACGCTCACTGTCAGACTCCGAGTCAAACTCTTCCCAATCCTGAGACTCTGACTTATAAGTATCAGATATATGTCTGCAAAAAATAATAATTTAAATCAAAGAAATAATA
The DNA here is from genome assembly GCF_020536995.1 of Dreissena polymorpha. Taxonomy (NCBI): domain Eukaryota; kingdom Metazoa; phylum Mollusca; class Bivalvia; order Myida; family Dreissenidae; genus Dreissena; species Dreissena polymorpha. The sequence goes on along the minus strand of NC_068358.1, from coordinate 68,982,484 downwards.
TATCTACATAATATAACTTAAATACAGTGACTATATCGAATTGTTGTTCACATCCGACGTTAAATAAAGATTCTTGTATCTTGTATCATTAATGCTATATCCGAAATACTTAATGTCCGAATTGTGCAAGTCTGTATTTTGTATTATCGAAACGTCTATTTACAGATATACGAATGAAATCTACCATTACGATATAATGTCGGCATAAATATATCCTTCAATGATGTTTAGCACGTACAACACATTTTTTGGCAACTTTACAGAGGAAAAAAAGAACAATTGATATTTACGTCGTATGAATTTACAACAACGGCGGCCATCTTGCCATTCATGAAACGGGTCAATAGTGGGTCCATACATTAGCAACAACCAGCAGAATCACGGCATTTTGCAAAGCAATTAGTGGCATGAATGGAAAGGAGAATGATTAACCTACAAAATAAAAGCAATTTTTCTACTGGGCAATGTATCTTACCTATTTTTCTCGATCTCGGAAATTTTCTGAGGCTTTCTTTTTATCTTCTACGCAACTGTGTGGAAACGAAAGTTCTTTGCCCGCGAACATAAATGTATTAATTTATATGATCAGTGGTTATTTTAACCATATCCAATCGAAAACCACCTTAAAAACGACGTAATTCCGACCCCCTATCGGCACTATTTTTATGAACGAGATTCGCGCAGGAATTTTTCAGTAATAAATGAGCCGTACGCAGTTGCCTCCCTTGTGCCCATTGGTTTCCGGACGTTTCACCCCCAAGACGTTTCCTTCCCTAGACGTTTCTCCCCTAAGACGTTTCCTCCCCATACGTTTCCCCCCACTTTGGTTTAAGTGCAGACGTTTCCCCCCCAATAAATGTATGATTGCTTGGTTGAAGTTTATTCTTGATTTATTATCAAAATAATTATTTTGTTTATGAAGTTTTCAATTAACTTTATTTATGAAGCAGCTTGTTTGATTATTTGTTTGGTTTAACTGTGAATGGAATGCATGTATATCATTAGTGTTGAGGAACTGTAGTTGTTTGTTGTTTTTAATCCAATTAATCCAATTAAATAGGGTCAATTGGTGAATTGATTAAAATAAATGGTTAAATCACATTTATATAAATTTCAAAACTGTTTTCCTTGTTACAGTTAAATATGATAAATAAATAAACTATATAATTGTCAACAATTTTATTTTTTCATGCATTTATATGTATGTATATAATAAAGTGATTGGATGTCACTGTAAAATACAACAGATGCATCTATGACTACCATAGTTTGGATTCAAAACCAATTATAGCACTGTGGATGCTATTTTCCTACTAAAGGCTTTTATTGATAAACAACTCAGTACTAAAAAGAAACTATACTGTTGCTATATCGACCTTATGAAATGTTATGATTCAATATAGCGAAACGGACTATGGTACAAGCTTATTAAGAGCGGAATAAACGGTAGATTGTTAAAAATTATTCGGTCTATGTATGATGAAGTGAAATTATGTGTAAGACATATGGGGACGTTGTCGGATTTCTTAAATTGCGAAGAGTTCACAGAAGATTTTTGAAACGAATACTGCGTGTCAAAATGAGTACCGCTAATTCAGCTGTGTACGGGGAACTAGGGCGATACCCATTATATATAAATCGCTATGTACGAATTATAAAATATTTCATAAAATTGTATACTGTTAAACAAACCAATTGTATATTATATATATGGTCACTTTCGCATTACTATGCATGTGCTTATTGCTTATATATTGTCAGTTTTGTATATGTAACGATGAACTGTAAATGTTCAAGTTATATGAATAAACTTTCTGTTCTGTTCTGTTCCACATATAAAACTATCAATTAAGTCAAATCAAATCTATTCATTAATAATATTTAATACAGTGATAAACTATTTAAAAACGTTTTTTTTTTGCATAATAATGTGCTAATCTCATCTTATCCCCCTGTCACCTAATCTCATCAATGCTGATTAAAGGGCCTGTATATTGCACCCATAATCTAGCTTTTATCTTTTGTACTACACTTGCTAATCTAATCAATGCTTGTTTATTGCACCCTAAGTGCCTAATATCTTGTATAATGGTATTGTGGTTGTTATTTAATATTAGCCAAATGATGAAAATGCTGTCACATTTTTTGGCTACAAATTAAATTAATTTTTAAATTGGAAGGTAAATGGTATTAATAAAGATCTATGACACACTGATAGTTATTTATCAAAATTATTTTTGAGAACTACAATTCAATACTGGCTGTAATAAATTATAATTATAATGTCATATAACAACTTTATTTACTCAAAATCAAAATATGTTATAGTCATAGTTATTATTCATTCTTAAAAATCATAACTTATGGCTTATCTTCCTTATAACACTGCATTATGTGAATTGGGAATAAGACATCAATTTGGGAATAAATTGTGTTTCATCAAAAGTGCATAATATGCAGTTTTATATGTTGTATTTATCTAGTTTTACAAATTATAATTAAAACATATCGCCTACTGAATGTAATAAGTCATGTAACTGACATTTTTATACATTTTTACTTTTTTCCATTTTTGTGTTTATAAAGGTGACATACGTCAACTGATAAAATATTAAGTCAACCTTTTTGGTAAAAATAATGTTTTTATCCAATTTTTGAAATTGACATAACAAACGTATGTCATTTTCTGAATGTAAAAAGTAGCGTAAGTAACATTTTGTTAAATTTTCACGAGAAGCACAAAGATGTTTTATTAAAATAATAAACATTTATCCGTATTCAAATTTTCTGATTATAATAGCATTATTTTCACTTTATTACAAATAACTACTGCTAATATACATTTACATATTATGCAGACGTTTCACCCCCATTTTGGGGGTGAAACGTCTGGGGAGGAAACGTCTTGGGGGAGAAACGTCTGCCACCAGTGCCCATCGCTACATATATGCCAATATGGACTAATTAGGAATAAATTTTCAACCAAGATCTTCATTTACTTACTGTCACTGAAGCTCTAGTTAAACTAACTGCTCCTCTACACCCAAATGAAGTGTCATTCTCTGACTTATAATAACTGAGAGTCCCATCCTTGAGAACTATGTATCTGCTTTGCCACCCATGAAGATAGTTGGTCCATTTACTTAAAACACCCTTCTTTTCGAACGGACGAACATTATCGTCTTCCGATTCTTCCTCATCGTCCGTTATGCTAAGGGCATCTATTTTGTCCTCCATCAAAAATTCGAAACGTTAATATAAAATAATTTCATAAATTATGTTTGATCGGGGTCAATTACAAATTATTTGATATGAGACCGCTGTCAAAAACTCGTGAAAAATCAAACGGACGCGACTTTTTTCCATGGACGAGATATTGACCGTTTCCAAAGCCGCACCATATGTCTATGGATTGTTTAAAAGGTTACAATATACTAAATACTTTTGGTGTTCAATACCCTCTAAAAACAAAATCTTCATTTATTTGAAGACACAATTCTCTGTACGGGCACTTGCCATTACTGTATTTTTGAATATTTCTGTGTTCATGTGGTAGGAAAAACATTGTTGTATACTAAAAATTCACTGCTTTGCTTTAAGGTTGGAGACTACATGAGACTTTGACAGTAGGCGGGAAACCATCATCAACTGGAGAGATGCCGGTGAAAAGATGGCCATAAAACAGTGACTGCTGATTCGCAATGAGTTCTTTCTTACATACTGGATGACCTATCTTTTTATTGTTTAAATCATTGCGGCTTGGAATGCTCTTTAAGAAAAGGTATGGTTATGGGGGTGTCTAGGCGCAAAAGTTTGACTTTATTTTTTGTTAAAGTTATTGCTTTTACATTGAATTTATGTAGGAAATCTTTTTGGTATATTGAGACCTAAAACGAACGTAGGACATAAGTCATTAAATTTTATATTATGGAGAAACGTAAATAATAATAATAATAATAATAATAATAATAATATAATAAAATAATAAAATAATAATAATAATAATAATAATGATAATAAAAATAATATGCTTATCTTTAACGTTTTTTTTCAATATACACAGCGCGTCAATGAACAAATTGCATTATTCTAATACTTAAAACTTCTTTTCTTTAAACTGTAAATCTTAAATGATGATTGCCGCAAGTGCGAGGTGTGTTATACGTTGCATAGACACGTTGACTAGTGACTGCCACTCTTACTGGCAAAGTTTTTAGACTTTGCCGACTGGTTGGCAAACGATAATAGTATCATACAAGAGCGTTAAGAAAGTATTTACAAAATGTGAGTTTGGTTGGTGGCCATCATACAGAACTGATGAGGTTTCCTACGGGTACCCCGGCTTCCCCATGAACAATACAAGACCTAAACGATATTGAAAATCATTCAGTAACAACTTAATACCTGGAAATCAGATATCATTCAGAACTCGTCAAAACTTTCGAAAGCCTAGTAATTTTATTATTTACCCTTTCGTAATCTCCGAAATACTCACATACACACATTGGCAAGATCATAGTGTATAGTCATATTAATTAAATATAATATAGTACAAATTTAGCTCTAATTGATTTCTGAATATGATATTTATATGACATGAAATGCATATTGAAACGTTTTGCGTTGTTTTTGCGTTTATAAATGACAATTACTAAGTATTGAACACAATGTGCTCGGTATTTTATAAATTTACAAATAAAATCTCTCCGGTTAACATATTTTCTCGATCGTTTTTTCAAGAAAATTTTTATTAAATATTTGTGAATTTATATAAAATGTGTAAAAAAATAAATTATTATAAATATAATTCAATATAAATAAAACTAAAAATTTAGAAGAACATGTGTCGAAAATGCGAAATAATCCAGTTATTTAATTCTGAAAACGAAAATGCCTGTACTGTCGAATTCGCCAACATGTATATCATGCATGTACGATGTGAATCGAAATTTAGTTTAACGGACCATTTTTGGTTGTTCGTGTAGCGAACAGCTAATGTTGTTGCTGAAAATTTCAAGTCAGTTCGGCTTATCTACGGAGAGCCTACTACCCGCCACACCTGCCGCATCCGCGCGAGAAAGAGTTGTATAATTTATGCAAGAGGTTTGAGTTCTCCAACTATATTCATTCACAAATGGAAACATTATGTGAATATCGTGTTAAATGGAATATTTTTAAACGGGGCTTATATGGACAAAAATCAATCAACAATGTTTGTATTATACGTGTCGCGAAAGAAATTATTTATGAATAATTAAAATAGTCCACTATCTGCTGCGTCTTAATGACGTAGTACAGGTCATTCATAATCCAAGACTAATAATAGATAATGGAAAACAACGCAATAGTATAAGATTACGTTTGTTTATATTCTCAAATTATAAAACGTTGAACAAGAGTTCAACAATAACTTCTGGGATACGATAGACAGCAACAAAAATGCTTCATAATCGCTTAAACCGAATATAAAAAACAATTAAATATAACAATATAAAGAAGTGAAACTCCAGCTGCTGGAGCAGTATTGAATTCTTATTATAAACAATTAGTTGGTCCTTAATTTAAGGCAAGTGACCGATTGCCCAAACAGTACAAAACAGCACAATACAAAACAACATAAACACATATAAGAAGAATTATCTGTTTCTTATACAGCGTGGTTAAATTTGATATTTCTGGGAAACGGTCTTTTGTTCTCAACAGAAAGCGGCGATCTTTTGTATTTACGGGTGCTAACAACGCAATAGTAGAAGGTTAAGCTTGTTTATATTCACAGTTCTCAATTTATAAAATGTTGAACACGAGTTCACCAATTGCTACAGGTATACTATAGACAACCTCAAAAATGCTTTATCGCTAAAACCGAATATTAAAAAAACAACTAAATATAACAAGAAATATCTTTTAAAAAAGTAGTCGGCGTAAATGCTAACTTTGAAATAAAGTTTGCAATTTACGTTTCTAAATAAACAAGAAACCGTCGGAGAATTGTAATGCTCCCATAAGTTTTTTTGTCACAATATTGCAATATATTTAGATTAAAGGAAACGTCTTGAGGGGCATAACTTTGGACAAAATAATACAATGGATGATTTAGCAACTTAAAAATTTCAAAGGGCAATAACTCATCTAACAAGAACCCACTAATAACATGCGCATCTCCTCAAAGTAGTTAAGCTTCCCATAAAGCTTCATTGAAGTCCAGTCAGTAGTTGGGGAGAAATAGCCCGGACGAGAATTGCACTATATGTACAGTTTATAGAAAATTTCAAAGGGCCATAACTCATCTAACAAGAACCCACTAATAACATGCGCATCTCCTCAAAGTAGTTAAGCTTCCCATAAAGCTTCATTGAAGTCCAGTCAGTAGTTGGGGAGAAATAGCCCGGACGAGAATTGCACTATATGTACAGTTTATAGAAAATTTCAAAGGGCCATAACTCTATGAAAAATCACCCGACCATAACCGGCTTATAATATGCACATCTCCTGTTGGTAGTGAAGCTTGCCATAAAGTTTCATTGAATTCCCGTGATAAATTGCTGAGAAATAGCTCGGACAAGAATTGCACTATATGTACAATGGAAAATTTCAAAGGAATATAACTCTGGGAAAAATCATCCGACCAGAACCGGCTGATAATATGCACATCTTCCTTGGTAGTGAAGCTTCCCATAAAGTTTCATTGAATTCCGGTCATTAGTTGCTGAGAAATAGCCCGGACAAGAATTGAACTATATGTACAGTTAATGGAAAATTCAAAGGGCCATAACTCTGTGAAAAATCATCCGACCAGACCCCCTTGATAATGCCCATCTCCTCTTGGTAGTGAAGCTTCCCATAAAGTTTAATTGAATTCCGGTCATTAGTTGCTGAGAAATAGCCCGGACAAGAATTGCACTATATGCACAGTTAATGGAAATTTCAAAGGGCCAAAACTCTGTGAAAAATCATCCGACCAGAACCGGCTGATAATATGCACATCTCCTCTTGGTAGTGAAGCTTTCCATAAAGTTTAATTGAATTCCGGTCATTAGTTGCTGAGAAATAGCCCGGACACAAATTGTGCACGGACGGACGGACAAAGGGATGGACACACGGACAGACGAAGCGGCGACTATATGCTCCCCCAAAATTTTTTTTTGGGGAGCATAATAAACTGAAAACAAAAGTTTAACTTTTGTGGGTTTTTTTCACTTGTATTCACCGCATGAAATGTGTGTTATCATTGTCAAACCATTGATTTGTGTAATTAGATAAAAATTATACTACGGGACTGCACATCATATGTGTCCTCACATGCCCTCGTATGAGTACATTTCTTCACTATCAAATTATCGCATTTTAATATTGATTTAAACGCATTCTTCTTGCGACACATTTAAATCACACTTTCATCGCCGCGTCATGCGAAAATGGGTATTATAAGTTTCGACCAGCGTATCTTAAACCCAACATGTGCATTTGCGCAGTCTGGTCAGAGGCGATGCTGTTCGCTATAAAATCACTCGATGTGTTATGGTCTTATTATGTATCTCCTGACCAGACTGAGAGATGCGCACGCTGAATGGGCTATATATATGATTGGAGCATATTGAATAAGACCCATTTTCGCATGACGAGGGTGATTAAAAATCTCATTGCGAATTGTAAATGACAAATTTTAGAACAATGTTTTTCAATACAAAATTGAATTCAAAATAGCAAACTTGTAAATAAGGGCAGCCTATCAAGGCGTTCAGAAACGATTTTCAGACGTGCTGACCCAGTACGACAAACATTGTGGTTGGATAATAAAACGATTTTCCTCTTATCGTGACACTATACTATTTCGGTAATGTTTGTTTTCTCATCTTGGAAGCAAAACTGTGTTTATCGATAGTCAATACTATATTCCCCGGACGATTAAGTGAGATGGGTTTTAACGCGTAATTATAACTGGGCCACAATTTGTGTCGTTTGAACATAAAGAGAGTAGTCCGGAATTCCTTGAACTAAACGGTGCTACATCCTTTGCGCTGAGCACAGACACAGTGATGTAGACAAAGTTCAGAGGTTTATTCTCGAATAAGCTTATGAAATATTTGAAAATATTCACGCGTGTCTGCTGGCGTTATGTAAAAGTCATTTAAGGTGAAAAGCTGGGTAAAACAGCTACGCCATAAAAGCGCATTAGTGTTCTATACCTATGTTTAGGTCAGAGTTGTTGACAACGTTTGAACTGCTAGGGTAACAAGTAATGCATAAACAACAAAGTACGGGTCAACAGGGCTGTCTTTATGACTACCTAATTCGTGAGTAAAAAGTATTGCTCGCATAATTATTATTTATCAACTATATTATTGTATATTTTGAATTTGTATATGGTGTCAAAAATCAAAAGTTTTGTACAGGGAATATTCATCATGAAATTATATTCTTAGTGAGATAGGTATTCGATACTCCAACAATATTCATTTAATATGATAGTGATTGCAAATTGTCTTTATATTCAGTTCTCATTACCATTTTCATCATGCTTTCTATGCTTTCAGAACATCCAAAAAGGGTCATGTTGTTGTTATGTTGTCTAAGTTATCTCTATAAAATGAACAGTATGATAAAAAGTGCGCACAAATCTCGACCCGTGCGTTATGACACACTCTTAATAAATTTAAATGGCGTCTGTTCATTTCAAACTTGCGATTAATTTTAAAAAATGAGTTGCGCCTTAAATTATGCAATGGCGAACAACTTCAGTGCCTTCAGCGCTTTGATAATTTCCTGCAACGATATCTATTCATACGACACACGAACACTTACTCTGATCCTAATAAAAAGACGAATGCTTCTGTTATTGTAGGAAAATATGTACGAAAATTCTTCGTCACAATCGGCTATCATCATCATCATAATCATCATCATCAATATTATCATCATCATCATCATCATCATCATCATCATCATCATCATCATCATCATCATCATCATCATCATCATCATCATCATCATCATCATATCATCATCATCATCATCATCATCATCATCATCGTCATCATCATCGTCGTCGAGGTCGTCGTCGTCATCGTCATCATCATCATCATCATCAGCAGCAGCAGCAGCAGCCAATGATTTGAATATAGCTATGATAAAATAAAGAGATGATTGTCATCGGCGTCTTTGGCAAGTGTTGTGTCTCTTTGCGTTCCACCGAGATGCAGATTTTCCAACTCGATCACAACAATTGATAGAAGTTACAATTAGAAAACAATAAACATCAAATATTTAATCACTTTATTCTTATGGCAATACCGTCAACACAGGTCATTGATCACACAAACGCAGTTGCTAATTGATACCTAAGTATTAACAAACATAGGCTTTTTAATTTGAAGAGGTCCCTTAAAAAGCACGCTGTCCATCGGAAGTTTATATATACATTGATACAGTCAGTCGCAATTTAATATAGACAAATCTGAACGATTGAGTTATATTTTTTGTGTAACGGTTTCTTTAATAAAATTTTAATATAAACTGGACATATTTTGCGATTTGATTCACACTATTGCAGTAATGCGCCACGAAACTTTAAAACAATACCTAAGAGCTCATAGTATTTTGCGTATTTTTTTAATACGCCCACGCTTTCCATGATTTATGCGCGAATGACGTGACCGCGCTCTTTTCACATAAAAACACACGATTTAAACGCAGAACAAGTGCAATTCATTTTTTAACAACATCTAAATTTGCTAGTCTAGTATAGGAACGACACAACAAGAAAGTATTCCGAACAAATTTCAATGTCCCGTTTTGGTATGCGACAAAATATGATATGTATGTACTATTAAGAAACTATTTAATCCAGAAAAAAAGTTTATATACCGATGAAAGCGAAATTATTCTTTAATAATAAAGATTGCACTATGCCACTTCTTCAAAGGTAAATAGAAGATACGACTGTGATTTGTGTTACGACACGGAACATTAATTATTTTCGAACCATCAGAGTTCGGACATTTGAATATAGGGCATTATTTATTAACTTTATAATATTAGACGAGAATGTGTTCAATTTGTTCGCCCCATACAAGTTGAGCCTCGCTAATAAAGCTCGAAACTCGCCTTATACGAGAAAAAGGCGGCCAATATGGAAAAACATGGCCAATACGGGAAAAGGTCGGTCAATACGAGATTCAGCCAATCAGAAATCAGGAAAAACTCGGCCTTATATGAGAATCTAAAATTTCGACAATTTTGGACGCCATTTTAAAGTTGTATGCTAAGTTTTGGTGCAAAAGTTTAAATCTTTAGAAATATAATATTGCAGTTTACCGAAAGGCTCCCGTCAATAATAAGTTGTTTTATTGGCAACAGCAATTTTCATAGTTTTCAATTATAATTATTGTTTGTCTTCGGTTTTGCTTTGCCTTCAATTGATAAAATGCCGCGCTCATAAAACATATAGTTAACTTAAAAAAAAGTCTGTATAATAACGCTCTGGCATCCATGTAGTTGACATTTTCGCGCGCCGAATAAATTCAGCACGATTACGAATAGTCCTCTCTCTTATCCGCTACGGCATTTGAAAATTTCCAATTAATTGACTTTCCGGCAACGCGGCTGAATCAATAATACGACACACATCAGCCTGTAAAACCTGTAATTCGAAAGTGAAATTCAAGCTTTTCTTGCTGAATAATAGTATAAAGTTAATTAATAAAATTGCCATTAATTAGTTGAATGCATATTGGCTTTGTTATTGAGCTTCAGACAGCCGTATAGTCCTGCGGCCTCAGGCCAATACGTCTGTCTTGAGCTCAATAACAGAGCCACTATGTATTCAACTAATTAATAACATTATATTATAAATTTAATATTCGATTTTTGTTCGACTAAGGAATTAAATATTCAAATATAATATCATGGTAAGGTACCCATCCATGTCAAAAATGCAGAACAACTAAGATCACGTGTTACTGGCCGCTACAAGCAATGTTTTTTATTACATGATGCAGCAGAAGTAGCAGAAGGACGCAATAATCTTCGTATTTCAAGCAGACACAAAATATGTTAAAAGTTTAAATTTAAGTTGTCGTGGGCGACCGGCCTTAATTGAGATACATTGTCAGATTAATGTTTCCAATCACTTCTGCAATTTTCTGTGCCACGTGCAAAACACATGGAATGTGGTCACGTGCGACCGAACATTTGAAATAGGGGTTATTTTAATTATTCTAATGTATAAATATTTCTAATGCGTTAATTATCGTAAATATAATATTTAGTTCTTAGCAATTCTTCAGTATAAAATTTCACTTAAATTATAGCGAGCTCGAAGAGCGAGCTTTGCGGTAACATGAGTATTTGACTGTACAGGTATTTGACTGTATATCTATACATGTTGTTGTTTTGAAAAGTTTGGTATCGGCGCGCGCAATATCCGAACCGGATATCCGAACTGGAAACCGGAACTGGAAATGTTCGAAGTAAATAACCGGCGTCTCCTGATTGATCATAATGATAAAATATATATAAATGATCAAATTTACGGTTTTTAAATATTCTAAAATTCTTTTCTGTATTTATTGTGACTACTAGTATATTTTAAATAACGCATCATAATTCTTCGTGTAAAACGTTAGTTGTCTTCAATCCGGGAGTTCCCCGTTTGTTGACGTCATCGCCAAATTTAGCACTTGAATTCCCTTGTTTAAAAAAAAATATATAAAAAATTCGTTTTTGAAATCATCATTTCAGGTTGTTTTTCTTTTTGATAAAAAATAAAAAGTATGCCAATTTATTTAATTATCTCAAGAAAAAAGTAAATGAACTGGTGGGCGGAGTCTTTAGCGGCTATGTTACTGTATGCATGTCAGGTTGTGACAATAAACTACCAGGACGAAATTATTCTGTTTAAATACCATCAATACAAATGACTGCATTTTGTGCAGCGTGTGGTTTTTCAAAGAGATATGACATAATACTATGTATAAGTATCATTGTGCACTGAAATTTGTCCGACCCGTTAAAGAAACGATTACACGGCGAGGATTGCCATTAGTAACAATCGTTAAGTGACTAACAAGAGTTTATAAAAAAAAACGCTTAATTTAGTATAAACGTCACGCTTACCTTAATAACACCGTTAATCCATTGTTTATAACAATAACGTTGACAACTTTAATCAACGATATGCACTTCCACTTCTATTCTTCCATGTCTTTATCGAAACTTAGTTTAAACCACAGGCACACTACTGTATGGTATTCTTATCGAAGTTTACATTTATGTCCGACAAACTGCAGTTGTTTGCTCTTTTCACCTTTTTAATATTATAGTCACGGGAAATTTTTTAAGATAGCTTATCGAGTGGCCACGAAAAAAATAAATTAAGCCAGCATTATGGTTACCATTTACTAAAGCACAGAAAGAATCTGCTGTCAATTTGATTTGATCTCCCCACTCATTCCACCCCGCGAAACCTTTAATTTTTCTAAGCAAGGTTATCATGCTATTATACTGCATTGCAGTTTACCTATATATTTCAAAAATGTCAGATAGCTTAATTGGTAGAGCAACCTAGGCCGGTATCATTAGATGGCTCATGGGTGGTTTCGGGTCTGAATACCGATCTGACCTTCGTAGGTAAACGAGTGGTTGCAAGGCTGGCAACTGATAGTGTGACAATCTGTTTTGGGCGGGGTTTTGGGCTAACAGTTCAGTTCATCAAGTCACATGAAACCCTTTTATAAGGCCCGTTTGTTGCTTAATTGCTGATAAACAAAATTATTAAAAGTTCATTACTTTTCCTTATTTTGTTTTATACCAGTCTTTACGAACTCCACGTTCTTCTGCTAGGAAGTGCCTTTAATAACTTAATGCAAATATTATCTTCATTATTAAAGTTTCTTCTATTAAACATAATTTGAGCATTCTATACATAAATGGTGACGTCACTACGTTATTGTCAGTAAGACCGGTGTGACACAATGTAATTTGAGCTCGCTTTAAGGCTTTGCCTTATTTCATATAAGGCCTATTTAACTATCGTGGTCTAAGGCCACGTCTATGGCCATCCGATCAATTGGAAAGAGAACTTCCCGAAACAACAACAACAACAGGAAGACACTAAAGTGCGCCCCTGGTAGAACCCGGTAAAATGACTGTGATTAGAAAAACGCATTCACAAAAATCGCAAAAGGGTGAAGGTCGTTCGAGGTGTGTGTCAATCAAAACAAGTCACATTTGCAACATATAGACGTAAACGTCTTTTTTAGACCACGCGTCCTTAATTCGGGACGACAGAAGTAAACAAGTTGACTTTCAGGAATCAAGCTTTGATTCAAGGTTTTTGCGGTATACAATTAGGCCAACGTTAAAACATGGCTTCAGACGCTCAAAACTCGCCTATTGATACCTGTCCAATTACACTGACACGATTTCTTCTGGAAGAACAGAGAAAATTACCAAATGCAACTGGAGATTTCACGGCGCTGATCAATGCTCTGCAGACGGCGGTTAAAGCAGTTTCTTCAGCAGTAAGGAAAGCAGGAATCCACAAACTGTAAGCTATCTTATAACTTTTATCACAACATTTATGCTTTTATTTAAATAACCAAAAGCGCAATTGAATAATCAGAATCATATTGATCATTGGAATAACAGTGTTGGACACAAATTTGTTTTATGAGACAGCTCAAAGGGTCGCTTATTCATGAAATGTACTCTGGTGTACATCTAGAAAAAAGTGCCCTTCTGAAACTGAGACATGAAGTAACCTGGTTATCATTTGTTTGGATGAAAAAAAAGGGAAAAAGGCCTCATAGTTTAGTCAAGTACTTTGCTGCGTATGTCATGAGTTGTGTTCACTGCTCAGGTATGGCATTTCTGGCACAACCAACACGACAGGAGATGAGCAGAAGAAACTGGATGTGCTGGCCAATGATCTGTTTATCAACATGTTTAAGTCTTCCTTCCTCACCTGTATCATGGTTTCAGAAGAAAATGAGAAGGCAATCATAGTTGAACCAGATCAACAGGTACTACACAATAATGCTGCCATGAATTAATGTCTAATGTAAAATCATTGAAGTACGGACCGCTTATACTTATTAGTATAATTTTGACATACTTTAAGTCTTTTATACCTATGCAACTCAAATTCTTTTCCACTTGTCATATTTTTTGCTGTGATTTACTTCAATTTAAAGCAACATAAATACTTTGACAAATGCTTTGGTATATCACATTTATGTATATATATACATGTACCTCAAGAAAAGGTATACAACAGACGTTATTATTTTGTGCCATACTGTTCTCAATATTTTTTACTTGTATGTCTTTCTCTGCTTACATATGTTTTTGCAGCCATTTTGTTATGCTTCTTGTTTCTGTTTCCTGGTCTTAAGTCGGGCACAAGGCATGACCTCATTTAATAACCTTGTTCACTACAAGCTGTGTAATTCTTATTAACATAACCTGTCTTATATCAATTTAATACATTCCGATGCAATTATGGAACAAGATTAGTTTTAAATTTATTTGCTTTGATAAGTTCAATATCTTGCCATTATTATTATCCTCATTAATCAATTAACAATAGTGTAAATATTTTGAATTGCTCAAAACATTGACCCTGCATTATTTATATGAACTTATTTAGGTAAACAAAATTCAACATTGTCTTCTCTGAAAAATAAATGCTCAGGAGAAAGTAACATTATACAGAGGTCAGCTATGTTTGTTCAAATACTTACCCTTGATAAAAACTGGCCGCTCACATGGTTAGTACACATGTAGACTTCAAGAAATATCTTAGTACAAAATCCTTAAAAATTATTTTATTTCTGTTATGTGCCACTTGTCAAATATTAAGCAATATTTAAAGATACCACATACTATTCATTTAAAATTCACACTGATTTGAGGCCTTTTCTTTGATTTTTTTGTTGTTGCAATTGGTAAATTTAATGCTGATGGTACACAACTCTACTTTCATAACTTTTTACATGATAACCTATATCATTTCATAAAAAAACTTATGAAAAATGTTTTGTTTATTGTTGTTTATTTAGCAAAAACATTGTGATTGCAGTGTTGAATGTTGCTTACAGGGCAAGTACATGGTGGTGTTTGACCCTCTGGATGGCTCTTCAAACATTGACTGTCTAGTGTCCATTGGAACAATCTTTGGCGTATATCGACATGTATGTGCTCTTCTCCTGTTGGTTGTATACAAAATGACTGAATTGTTACTGTTATGGAGTGTCAAAGCAGGTTATTTCAATCCTATTCTAACAGTATTTTGCAGGTATTGTTATCTAACACATATCAGTACTGTTTTATTTATGGACAATTGAGTGTTGACAGTCTTATCAATATAAAAACACGTCGGTCATTATTCATTACTACCTTTTCAGCTCACTTGAGCACCAGGTGGTCAGTCTATGACCGGCGTTTGGCTTTGTGGCGCGTGTCTCATACACTTTTAGCTTGTTGCCACTATAGAGGACACATTTTTTTTCAATCTTGATAGAACTTGATGTTATTATATTAAGGCCAAGTTAAATAGCAATCATTTATGTACAAAAATGGTTTAGCAGGCAGGGCCCTCAATCTGTAAAATCCATGGCCGAAATTCGGCCGCATTCCCCCCCCTGAAAAGGATACTTTTTACCCCTTTTTGGGGGAAAAATTCCCCCTAAAAAAAACACATTTTTTTATAGATAGATGTGTCTCATGATTATTATATTTCAATTCTATTTTAATTTAATCTTGTCAAACATACTAAATTATGAAAAAAGCAATGAATATAGTGCAAACATGTACAAATGTTATAATTAGAGAGTAAGTAAAAAATCCCTCCAAAAGGGAAACGCCGCGAAAATTCCCCCTGCTATGGGTAGCGACCCGCTTCCCCTAAAATGGATTGAGGGTTCTGGCAGGTCAATATGGCTGATGTTGAAAGAACAAACACTCTTATTAGAAGAGAAATTTTTGTTCTTATCTACTACTTTTATTACAGAACACCAACACAAAAAATTTAATGATCACAAATTGGCTTAACGCCTTTGAATGGTAAATGCAAACAATTGGGGTTTATATCTTTTTGTGGGCTAGACAAACAACACACTTTCCCCAGAATTATTTACCAACCAAACGTCTTAAAGCTATCAGATCTAAGAAAACCTTGTAATCAGCTCTTAAAGCCATATTTTTATCCAATCTTGCCGAAACTTGGTAATTATGTTTATCTCAACTATACCTAGGCTAAGTTAAATTTGTGTCACATAAAATTATGTCCAACTCTTACTGTTACTACTCTAAAAGCTTTATTAACGACTCAATCTTGATGAAACTTGGTCAGAATTTTTGCTTGACAATATCTTGAACTAATTCCAATGTGGGTCACTTTGGTCCAAGAACTCCTAATGTACTCCTAAAAGCTAGGTCACATGGTCAAAGCATAGAAAAAAGCTTGTTTTTACTATAGAGCCACTTTTATGACTAAATGTTGAGGAAATGTTTTTTTGTTATCACCTTTTGTCCATCATCAGTCATCTATTTTGTTAATACTCTATACTCTACATTTAATGTATAATCTTCATAATAAATCCCATTGATATCCAAGTTGGAATCTGGGTGACTTAGTCGTTAGGTAAAAACTTACATGTAGTCACAAAGTCAAATTAAAGATTAATTTTGTTAACATGCTAGAAGTCAATTTTTTAATCCTTTAGTCTTCATATAAATTTGGTCAGAGCATTTTTTATAATGATTTCTCTGCCAAATTTGAAAAAAAGTCATATACGTTTAAAAAAGATAGCTCTGATTTTAACACAGAGACCTATATAGTATGGTGTGTTATAGGAAGACGGTGTAGAGGTGTCAGAGAAAGATGTGCTGCTGCCAGGCAACAAGTTGGTTGCCGCTGGTTACGCCCTCTATGGCAGCGCCTGTATGATTGTTCTCTCAACTGGACATGGCGTCAATGGCTTTATGCTAGACCCAGTATGTGATTCCTTGAGTATGCAGTTATTTAGTACAATGTATCACTATGCAACTTTAGTTGGGAGTGTTCTGGAATCATATATTCTTTTGGGTTGCCTATCTGTGTGTGTTTTGTTTTTACCCAAAGCATACGGTTGAGAACCCTTAAAGATAAATACTTCAAAAATACATAATAATAATAATGTTGTACTCATGAAGAGGGCACATGATTTAAAATCCGTGCTTCATTGCGTGCAAAGTAATTTCTCTTTGGAAGTTTTATTTGGTTGTCCGTTTTCTCAAAAACTTATGTAGCTATGATTGCAATTTCTTTCTGTTTTTTCATTCAGTTTCTGTCATCACTGATTTATGTGTTTAGAATAATAGGAATCTGTGTTCTATTTTTTGAAAATTACCGGTAGTAGTTAGTTAAAAAAATAAATTTCCTTATTTTCTGTAAAGAAACATTTGTATTGGTAATAATATGTAATGCATCCATGTATGTTTGACCAATGAAGAATGTCTGATGTTACTTAGGCCATTGGTGAGTTCTTGCTGACTGCGAGGAACTTGAGAATCCCTCATCGAGGCAAGATCTACTCCCTGAATGAGGGATATGAAGCTCTCTGGGACGAACCAACTAAGGAGTATATCAAGAGCAAGAAATACCCAACAGTTTGTTACCTACCCTTTATAAACTAAGCATTAAAGCAAATTTAATAATCAATTATTTTTTTTAAGAAAATACTTTTATTAAGTTTCTAGAAATAAGGGTATGCAACATGTAAAAATGTTTTTTCGAGTCAGGTACTGTAATAGTTGGGTTGGGTCCGGTTTGGTACGGTTGCAATAGTTAATTCTTAAAAAGTTTACAATGCTACACTAAATATGAGTTATGGACAGCAAAACAAGCAAATAGAGCATACCTGGTATGTGTGCTTATATGCTTATATGCTTTTTGTATATTTATGCCCCCCTTCGAAGAAGAGGGGGTATATTGCTTTGCTCATGTCGGTCGGTCGGTCCACCAGGTGGTTTCCGGATGATAACTCAAGAACACTTGGGCCTAGGATCATGAAACTTCATAGGAACATTGATCATGACTCGCAGATGACCCCTATTGATTTTGAGGTCACTAGGTCAAAGGTCAAGGTCACGGTGACTAGAAATAGTAAAATGGTTTCCGGATGATAACTCAAGAACGCTTATGCCTAGAATCATGAAACTTGATAGGTAGATTGATCATGACTCACAGATGACCCCTATTGATTTTCAGGTCACTAGGTCAAAGGTCAAGGTCACGATGACATGAAATAGTAAAATGGTTTCCGGATGATAACTCAAGAACGCTTATGCCTAGAATCATGAAACTTCACAGGTAGATTGATAATGAGTGGCAGATGACCCCTATTGATTTTCAGGTCACTAGGTCAAGGTCACGGTGATTCAAAATAGTAAAATGGTTTCCGGATGATAACTCAAGAACGCTTATGCCTAGAATCATGAAACTTCATAGGTAGATTGGTAATGACTGGCAGATGACCCTTATTGATTTTCAGGTCACTAGGTCAAAAGTCAAGGTCACGGTGACCCGAAATAGTAAAATGGTTTCCGGATGATAACTCAAGAAGGCTTATGCCTAGGATCATAAAACTTGATAGGTAGATTGATAATGACTCGCAGATGACCCCTATTGATTTTCAGGTCACTAGGTCAAAGGTCAAGGTCACGGTGACCCAAAATAGTAAAATTGTTTCCAGATGATAACTCAATAACGCTTATGCCTAGGATCATGAAACTTCATAGGTACATTGATCATGACTCGCAGATGACCCCTATTGATTTTAAGGTCACTAGGTCAAAGGTCAAGGTCATGGTGACCCGAAATAGTAAAATGGTTTCCGGATGATAACTCAAGAACGCTTATGCCTAGGATCATGAAACTTCATAGGTACATTGATCATGACTCGCAGATGACCCCTATTGATTTTCAGGTCAATAAGTCAAAGGTCAAGGTCCCGGTGACCCGAAATAGTAACATAGTTTCCAGATGATAACTGAAGAACGCTTATACCTAGGATCATGAAACTTGATAGGTACATTGATCAGGACTCGCAGATGACCCCTATTGATTTTCAGGTCACTAGGTCAAAGGTCAAGGTCACAGTGACAAAAAACATATTCACACAATGGCTGTCACTACAACGTAGAGCCCATATGGGGGGGCATGCATGTTTTACAAACAGCCCTTGTTTTATTTTTATGCCCCCCTTCGAAGAAGAGGGGGTATATTGTTTTGCACATGTCGGTCAGTTCGTCGGTCGGTCCGTCCACCAGATGGTTTCCGGATGATAAATCAAGAACGCTTAGGCCTAGGATCATGAAACTTCATAGGTACATTGATCATGACTGGCAGATGACCCCTATTGATTTTCAGGTCACTAGGTCAAAGGTCAAGGTCACAGTGACTCGAAATAGTAAAATGGTTTCCGGATGATAACTCAAGAATGCTTAGGCCTAGGATCATGAAACTTCATAGGTACATTGATCATTAATGGCAGATGACCCCTTATTGATTTTCAGGTCACTAGGTCAAAGGTCAAGGTCACAGTGACTCGAAATAGTAAAATGGTTTCCGGATGATAACTCAAGAATGCTTACACCTAGGATCATAAAACTTTATAGGAACATTGATCATGACTGGCAGATGACCCCTATTGATTTTCAGGTCACTAGGTCAAAGGTAAAGGTCACAGAGACTCGAAACAGTAAAATGGTTTCCGGATGATAACTCAAGAATGCTTACACCAAGGATCATGAAACTTCATAGGTACATTGATAATGACTGGCAGATGACCTTTATTGATTTTCAGGTCACTAGTTGTTTTTGTCCTGTCTGTCTGTCATTCTGTCCCAAAACTTTAACCTTGGTTAAAGTTTGATAACTTTTTATGTCTGTCGGTCTGTCCATCAGATGGTTTCCAGATGATAACTCAAGAACGCTTAGGCCTAGGATCATGAAACTTCATAGGTACATTGATCATGACTGGCAGATGATCCCTATTGATTTTCAGGTCACTAGGTCAAAGGTCAAGGTCACAGTGACTGGAATCAGTAATGGTTTCAGGATGATAACTCAAGAATGCTTACGCCTAGGATCATGAAACTTCATAGGTACATTGATAATGACTGGCAGATGAACCCTATTGATTTTCATGTCACTAGGTCAAAGGTCAAGGTCACAGTGACTTGAAATAGTTAAATGGTTTCCGGATGATTACTCAAGAATGCTTACGCCTAGGATCATGAAACTTTATAGGTACATTGATCATGACTGGCAGATGACCCCTATTGATTTTCAGGTCACTAGGTCAAAGGTCAAGGTCACAGTGACAAAAACGTATTCACACAATGGCTGCCACTACAACTTCAGCCCACATGGGGGCATGCATGTTTTACAAACAGCCCTTGTTAGTTTAGCATTTGTCAGTTTGTGTGTGTTGTGCGTCTAACGTTCGCAACTTTAAGCTTGTTACCATTCTAGAGGCCATATTAATCTGAATGTGTCAACAAGTTTTGTCAGTAGTTCAATGCTTAGAAATACCTTGTTATCATTGAACAGGCAACATTTATTACTCATTCTTGATAGAATGTAATTAGCTCGGCTGTTTTCGGAGAAAACCCAAGGTATTGTCATAGCCAGCTTGTCGTGTCCGTCATCGTGTCCGCCGTCCTCGTCGTGCTAAAACCTTAACATTTTGTCAAGGTTTTGTATGATTATGAAGCAAGATAAACACAGTAAGCATCAAAATACAAGTTGGGAAATACCAGTACAAATATTGAAATAAAAACGAACCTGTTTATTATTATTTTTATTATCTTAAATGTTATTTTTTACATGAAACTTTGTTTGCACAATCGTTTATGACAACTGACTTTATCACAATGCAAATGTAGTACTCATTACATGTTAGTTTACTGTTTTAATACTATATTACAGAACGGCAAGGCATATGGTGCACGCTACATTGGTTCTATGGTTGCTGATGTACATCGTACTATCATGTATGGAGGCATATTCATGTACCCAGCCACTTCTGACAGCCCCAAGGGCAAGGTATGCTAAAAGAAACATGCTGGTATTGATAAATATGCTAATAGACATGTCCACAATTGCTGGAAAATGTCTCAAACCATTAAAAAAACTATTCCTTAGTTTTTAACTCACCTTAGCAGGACCATGGCATGTATTCACTAACATTTTCTTAGACTTAAGAATAAAGAATATAAATATATTATGTTCAATTAATTTGTTCCAAAATAAAAATTGTGTAGTTTTAAATTCCATGTCATATTGAACTGTATTATACTACTGGTTAGCGACCTATTATTCGCCCATACCTATTATTCGCCCACCCCCTTAAAACCAGTCAATGTAACGCTTGATCACGATTTTCTTTGTCACAGATTTACAGAAGCTTGTTTCATTGAAGTTGACATCAGCAATTCTTTAAAATGCTGGTGTTATAAAGAGACAATTGCGATGTTTACAAATTTCGTCGCAATGTAATGTGACCTCGCAGGGGATATCAATAGCACACTCATGCTCAGAAGAAATCCCTAACTGAAACCCGACCTGTGTGCTTGGTATTTTCGTTCGTCTACTGCAATAGAGCAGGTCTAAATTATTTCTAACAATCACTTATTTTACCAGAATCTAATGTGTTTAACATGCACACATGATTTAAATTATAGTTTTTTAACATTAAAACTACACAATTTGATGTTTTTATAATCTGAATTGCTTGCAAAATGTATCTTGTAAACATTTTAAAGAAATGAAAACAGAAATCCCATTCAACACTATAAATCCATAAATTGGATTTTCTACCTTGATAAAGGAAAGTTTTGTTTGATCAAAGATCTATAAATAAACATGTTTATTTCTTGCACTGATATTTGAAAACAAGTTATAAGTCTATTTAAAATAAGCAGAAGATGACATATTGCACCATCAAATTAATGTATTTACGTCATTTTAACGTTAAATAATGTTAAGAAAAGTTTTATTTAAACTTATTTTTTTCCAAATACCTGATTTATATAAATGTCGAGTAAATACTTCTGTACAGTGGAAAATTAACTCCCTTTAATGACCCCATATACGGCCCTCGTACATACGCATGCGCCTATCAAAAATATTTTGTTTACATTCGCTTGAAGATGACAAACCCAGGATGTATCAGTAAATAAAAAAATAAATATTTTGTATTATTTAGAAAGTTGTTAAAAAAAAACTAAATTTCAACTAGGAAATACTTGCTGACCAGTACCAAGTACTTAGCGAAACTTCTTTTCAGTTTGTTTGCACTAGGTTCAATGGAAATTTCACAAACACAGACTGTGTATGCATCAAATGTCATTATGCAATAAAAGAGCAACTGGATTTTAAGAAAACCTTGTTTTTATTAGGTGGGCGAATAATTGGTACAGTTCCAAGCATGTTCTAGGTAAATATAGGGGTGTTTTTAAAGTGACAGTTCTCTGTTACCTTTGTAAAATTTTCATAAAAAGTAATACTAGAATTGATGTTAGTTGTTAAACATTATTTCTGCCAAGTTTCAGTTAAATCGATCTCATAAAACACTTGTAAGGCAGTAATAAGCTCCATTTCTGGGCGAAAATGGGTCCCTAACCAGTATAAGAACATAACTGTTTATAGAATTTATTTTTGTATACTTAAGTATAAGACTTGTTTGGTGGAAACTGGCCACGTTGTTGTCTGTTGTCATCATAATCAGTCTTCATTAAGAAGCAGAATTTCATCAAATAGGTGAAAGTTTAGCGTTTATCCCCTTATATTGCATTCCTCTATTAATGATTAATTTCAATTTGATTTTCAGTTTGCTAAGAAAATATTTGCATTGGCAGGGCTCGAATTTATTTTTTTTTTCTACTTGCAAAACATTGCGAGCAGCTTTAATACCGACTCGCAAAATCAAAAACATTCTCGCAAATTTTGCTGGACACATAATTTAATATCGTTTTTTTTATTCAACAGTTAACTTTGCTTTATCTATCGTATTGTTATTTCCATCTGTGGGCAAAAAGAAACTACATGTTATTTTTCGCTTCGACGCCATGTATGTTCAAGTTCAATGAACACGTGTGAATTAGTCGACTGTTTAACGTTCTTTGTACCAATACCATCCTCGTATCTGTACTATAAGTATACCAGTCTATATACAAGGTGCGCGTTTCCGCATACGGGTATTAGGACGTTCTATGACCTATGGTTTAGCGTTCAGGACGTCGAACGCATTTAGCAATAATACTGTTTTTTTTTTCACTATTTCTCTACTCGCAAAAAATTACTAGTGGCTGAAAACTTAACTCGCAATCGGTATTTTTCACTCGCATTTTGCGAGTGTGCGAGTGTTAATTTCGAGCCCTGATTGGTTTAAATCTGTAATACAAAGCTGTTGAAACTGACCTGTCAGTCTACCAATATTTTTATGTGGATCTGGTTTGGCTATATGCATGTGTGTTAAGTGTTGTCCCAGATTAACCTATGTAGTGGGCACAGGCTTATCAGGGACAGCACTTTCAGTGTACATTTTTTTTGCTAAAAACAGACTTCCTGTAAACAAAAATACCATAAAAGTGGATAATCTGGGATGACACTTAACGCACCTGCATTATGACCTGTTTTCCCAGAAAGAGGCCCATTTGGTTGTTATGTGGTTGCAGTTGCGTCTGCTGTACGAGGTGGCCCCGATGGCGTTCCTGGTGGAGCAGGCGGGGGGCATGGCAACCACTGGCACCCAGCGCTGCCTCGACATCGTGCCTACCGACATCCACCAACGCTGTCCTTGTTACCTGGGATCTCGCGATGATGTGCAAGATGTGATTGACACATACAAAAAATATCAAAAATAAACTTGCTGTGTGTGAATGAGGTTTTTAAAAAGAATTGTTCACAGATTAAAAAATGTAAATAAAAAAGTGCTTGCTCTGGGGTTTGAATGCGGGATCTCTAGACACAAAATTGAACACAATACCACTACGACTATAGGCTTTTGATTTTGAATGATACATGTAGTTGAAATGTTATGTTTGGAATACATGATTTTGCTCAATTATGAATGAAAAGCCTTACAAATGCTTTATCATTTTATGGATTTCAACTGATGATTATTTATCAATTAGCACATATATTTTACATTTAATTAGTAAGGAGTATTGTTCCTGCTTGTTTGAATAAAATACATACAGTTTTTGAGTAATTCCCTGAAATCTTGATAAGTATGTTTGTTTTTGAAATTCATGTATATAAATGTCAAGTTTTTTAAATATCGGTTTAAGATTTCTTCGTTTATTGATCGCCTGAGCTAATATTTTGTGTAAAGCCGTTTGGAATCTTTTATTGTGAGTCAAACTGTGTCCCTCATGCTGTGTGTGTGGTTAACAATTTGGTTCAAACTGTTTTGGTATTTTTCATATGTATGTAACCAGATTAAAAAAAAGTGTACTTTTCTTAATATTCTCTTGTGTATTATTTGACTTTTTTTCAAATCATGCCCCTTGGCTAAAATTGGTCACACCAAGGGGGCAAATAGCTTTAAATTATAGCAAAATGGCTTTAAAATCTACAAAAAAATAATCTTGTGTGTGTTAACTAGGGCAGTGTTGGGCCTCTTGTTTGTCCCATTCTTATTGTAGTTATATTTTCTGTGTGTAAAGAAATGTTCACATGAATTCATGTAATGTTGACATTTGAACCAGTTTCTACTCATGATAAGGACATAAAAAATATTGAATGAATGTCTTAGTATGTGTGCCCATTTCTATATCAAAATTATGGTCCATTTTCATTTTATGTATTGTCCTTAAAAAGTGACATGTTAGTTACATTATTTGCTGTACATGTAGTTACGGGAGCAGTTATTTAGTGCTTATTATGCGGAATAAAAATAAGGGTTAGATTTGTTTCCATGTTCTCTTTTATTAATAGTGGTTCTACATTATCTGCAGTTCCATTTTTTTAAATACCACACATTACTATCTGTAAGATCTAAAATGGTTACTACCTTAATAAAAAAAACTACCCACTTATTTATCAACATCAGTGTAGCACTCCCTGAAGGGTCGTTGACAATCATTCCATCATGCCCCTAGATTTTGCTAAGGCACTGATGGCATAGACCCATGTTTTAGGTTGTGTGGCCAACGCTGGTGGTTAAGTGGTACCGATGGCATTTAAATTTTTTTAAAATAAACGTGAGTGTATTTATGTTGACCTTTGTTTGCTCAACTTGTGTTGGTTCGTTGATTACGTTGGCCTCAGAAACACAGATAGGTTTTATGAATGACAATTTCAAAAATCTCTGAAATCACATTTGTTAGAGGTTTTATAGACTGTTCGTTTATATTTAACATCGTATAAAACTCATCTACAAACTTTGTTTCAATCGTGCCTCTGGGGTCAAAATTGACCCCTTGACAGGCGTCAGCTGATTTATATAAATGGTATAGTGTCATATGGTGTGTTTTGAGGAAAGCGACATAGTCCCTGGCTTTCGCTGTATGTTTTGCCACAACTCTCGTATTAGATATTCTGCATGATAGTAGATATGCGTTGTATGCATAGATGACTTCACCGTTGAGCTAGCGTATGTGAATATTTACAGCAGGGTTGTGAAATAATATTCATACAGTTTGCAAGTTGTAACATGCAACAATTCTTGCTTAGGAGACAAAATACGCACGTTTTTCGAATGTGTTCTTTAAACTATTCGAAATATTGGAAACATACATTTTGACTTAATTTAATGACGATTATAAGACGGCGATTTGTTTGTCAAAATAGCATAATCATAATATCAACTCCGCTCAACGAATTCAGAATCTGTGATTTTAAAATCTACCTATTCTCATGACGCAATATGTATTACGTCGTCTCCAAATCCAGCGCGTGTCTGTCAAGCTTATTAAGACCAAGCAAAATGTTGCATTTGCATTACAAATACATGCGTATAAGAAGTTATGGTCAGGGGCGTAGCTGCTATTAGGCACAGCTGGCACGGGCCTACACTTTTTTTTAATTACAAAAATTAAAAATGCTTCAACTTCGAAAAACGCATTAAAATGTTGACCCTGAGGGGGTGAGGTGTTCGAAATCAGCATTTTATATAGACATAATTTTCATACAATGGATTCTGTGTTCAAATGACATTTCTTCCAATTATCAACTCTACTTCTTTCTATGTGCATAGATTCTAGCTCGCTACTTTTCACGTGACTTGCTGTTTCTATTTACATAGATCTACATGTAGATCTTCTTGTCTCCCTTTCAACATTAAAGTAAGTTGTAATCGATTATCGTTGGATTTTTAAGAAACATTCCGGATAATGTTTATGACCGCGTAAATTTAAAATGGAGCACTTGCCCCCGTATCCCGATCCATTGACTGAATCCGGGTCGGTTCGGTCATTTGATGCCGAACATAAACAAAATTTAGTTCTCTGACATTGAGATAAAACAGTAAAATATCAAAGAAAAACAGGCCAAAGTCTTATATTTTCTTATCTTATTATTTGTCTAGATATGCTTTAAATCTCACCACAGGCGTTATGGGATTTAAAAAATTTACGGGGGAGGAATCCCGGACCCAACCTTTTTATTTATCATATCCGGGCTTACTGCTCAAAAAATGCTAGCTACGCCCCTGATAGTGATAATTAATTACTTTAAATTGAACACGATCATGTTTGAGGTCAGAATTATAATCTCTCAATATATCAATCTGCATTTAAAAGATAATCATCATGTATAAAATGCTTTACTTGATGTTTGTGTATATTTTAGTCTTTATCAATTGGCGTTTTCTCAAATTTAAGAAAAAGGTTGTTTGGGTGTGAATATAAACACCACTTTTATGTATAATGTCCTTGTGTGTGTGAGTGTGTCTATGATCAGGACAGCACGAGACAGCTTCGATAAATTGAAAACATTCTTGGACCGAATGCTGTACAATCACACGTTTCAATAATAATCGGTCACTTGAAGTCTTTATTTGAAATAGACCATTTCTTAAAATATGAGTTTTTGCTGCTGAATAAATTGATAATTAACAAATACATAAATAAATTATGATTATTCCTCGGTAACAATTTAAGGTTGCTTACAAACTATGTGGTATTATAAGTGGCCACTAAGCACACCGACAACGCATACGGAGTTCACGGATGCGGGAAATAGCGGTGGCGGAAGCGTCTTTCGAGTCCTCTGAAACGCTTAATACATAACACGGATAACACGTGTATCAAATATTGCCGTATAATACGGAAAACCGTAAATGCCATCGTGGGTTAAAAACTAAAATCAATCCAGAGGGCGACAATGCGATATTGCAGAAACAAAATGGATGACTTTATAAAGATGTACTTTGAAAGAAGTTACAGTTATAATGAAATAAGACTAAAACCCGATCTGTGACAAACTATATGCCGAACTGTAAAGTATTTTTTTAAAGTGGTTCCATCTAGGAAAAAACGATGTCCGCATGTGTACCGGAAGGCGATAGACGACAATGCGACAGTACGATGACGACAATGCGCAGTGCGACAATACGATGGCGACAGTGCGATAACGCGATAGTTCTATGGCGACAATGCGATGATGACTATCGAATTGTCGCCATCGTAATATCGCGTTGTCGCATTGTTGCCATCGTACTATCGCATTGTCGCCATCGTACTATCGCGTTGTCGCATTGTCGCCATCGTACTATCGCATTGTCGCCATCGTACTATCGCATTGTCGCCATCGTACTATCGCACTATCGCATTGTCGCCATCTGGATTTAAATGTGTTACCATGATGGCCCTAACGGTATTCCGTAGAATAAAGCTTGCAATTATCGTATTTACAGTTTTTGTATTGTATTAATTTGTATACATCTGTATATGTGATTGAAAAATATAATGCAACGCCAACGAATATACTGTCTAAAACACTGGATCTTACGACGAGGCAAGAACAATGAAGAATAAGTATGCATATGAATGTACTTTTTTAAACGGTATTACAAGTAAATATCTTCTTTACTAGCGCGCTCGACTCTACTTCTTCTTCACGGGCCGCCAGCTATAGCTCTGTTCACAATCCGTCAGTGCGAATGCATAGTTGGACACTTGTTTTGTTATAGATTGCGGCCACAGGAAGCGGCGTTTTGCTGATTGAAACTGTGTATTATAGATTGGTGCCCGGGATGCATATTTTGTGCATATAACGAAGAAATGATAAAACCTGCAAGTTTTTTGTACATTCAGTTTTGCTGTATGTATATGCGTCGTTTTTTATTATTCCGAGTGGCTGAAGGGTGTTCAGACGCTTTATCCATTATGTTTCTCGAAGTTTTCGTGTTTCGTCAGACCACTTTTTATCGAATTTATTGGGAAAAAAATGCATTTATTGATATCAATAAGTACTTTGTTATAGATTAATGTCATTTCTTAATATCACAAATGCGATTTTATGTATACATTTATTCGAAATCTTTATATTGAGAAATAATATAAGTACTGACCAATTCAATATATCTTCAAGGTCATAGGAGGGGGAAGGGCATATACATGTCAAACCGCCGGAAATTTTTGTAATACGGAACTCAACAAGTTTTACGTCTAGAATAATTGATACCACAAATTCTTTTTAACTATACAAATAGAGTTATTGATAGCAGAACATGATTTAGTTTTATACAGTAATACAGTATATAACAACGTGTTGCAGTGGACTTTTCTTTATTAATTGCGATTTTGTTATCTCTTCAAACATAAGTCTACGTCCAAAAACGAGGGTCAAATCCTCAGGATAAATTACGTTTGAAGTTTTCTACTTATTGCGATAGCTGATTCCCACGCTTTTCGATGGATGTGGAGCTTGACATCGCAACGCATAATTTTTTATTTTTTTTTTATAAATTAAACTTGATTCAATATTCAGACTGACGGTGAAATACTTTTACATACAAACTAATTATATTATTTTTGTGTTCTTATAGCATCTTTTGTAACTAATTAAATTTAGAGTTAATACATTTGAAATCAATAAATGCTGAAATGCTTTATTCGAAATTCCGCAATTTCAAATTGCATTAAATTTCTTTTTATGGTTTGCACTATATAAAAAACCATGCAATTTTATTAACCGTTAAATTGTCGCTTTAATGATTTGAGTTTTTTGCAGATTGGCCTTTTATTTGTATACTATTACCTTGCACGGACAAATTTTAAGCAGCTTTAAAGGGGCCATTTCACATATTGCGGCATCTATTGAAGTTTGTCATTAAATGCTTTATATTGATAAATGTAAACATTGGATCTAAAACGCTCCAGTAAAAAAAGTAACCCTCAACAGGGCTCGAACCACTGACCCATGGTATCCTGGAGTAAAAGTCTACCACATAGACCACTCGGCCATCCGTGCACATACAATTATGGATGTATTTTATACTTAATATAAGCGATCCTCGTAGTTTCACAAAGTATAACGACAACGACAGAACTCTCCAAATTATTCAATTGTTTCGCGTTGCAACGCCTTATAATTTTCAGGTTTTTAAATAGTCAAAAGATGCATATAAAGGCTATTTTAGAGCATGGTAAATGTTCAGTATTTCTTTTTCCTCACAAATATCATAACTTAAACGAAAATTTGCGAATCTGAAACAATTTTTTTGTGTCAATTTACAAAAACGTGGAAAGGCCCCTTAAAGATTTTCGGTAGATAATTGTTTACGGTCAAGCTTGGTCGATCACTATCTCTCAAAATGAATTGTCCTCATGATGTTTAAGGTCTTGTGCACATAATGGTATACATTGTTGCTTTGTGTGGTTAGCGCAATATGCACTTGATGTCTTCACATCTTGCTAATTGGGCTCGAACAAAAGCCGTTCTTGCTAGTCGTCGCTGGTTTGAAGCGTGTATTCACAGTGCCCATAAATAAAAGCAAATTATATATATAAAAACGATTAACTACGAATGTGATAATCTGCAGGAGTGGGAAATTGTGCATGCTTGTGTGTGTGCGTGCGTGCGTACATGCGCACGCTTGCGTGTATATTCTAGTAGAGGATAGTATATGAATTAGTGTGGTATAAAAATATATAATACTAGTATACTGAATTGGCATATAAAACACTTTAAGGGAAATCAGTTGTAACGCATACATTTATTTCATAATAAACTTTACATAAACTGCATTTACAAACGTTGAGTTTCATGAAATATAACGAACTTCTTATAATAACATATTTTACGGTGAATGTCTAACTTCCTAAACGTTTCTTTATTATTACTAAAAGATTAACACATACATACATGCATACATTGTCTTTTTGAGAAATATGTTGGTATGTATTTCTTCGAAATGAAACGGACATTCAAGTATAAAATGATAATCGTCTTATAAGTCGATAAGATAAAATAAATTTCACCTTCTTTGGTTTCTCATTATGTAATAATGTCCCAGTTTCAATCACAGGTGGTTAGCGTGTGGCTATGATATTAATTAGTGAAAACATCATTTTGAATGATAAATAATTATATTATAACGAACAACCAATTTTCTGCAAAAACAATTTTTTCACTATATATATAGGTCTCGGTAGTTTTCAGACTATACTTAAGGGGTCAATATTAAAAACAGGGTCTGTATGCAACCCCGCGTTCTAGGCACCTTTAATTACTATGAGGGGGGGTGTAGGGGAGGTAATGCAATCAAATGTCACAATAAGGTCTTATATCGAAAACCACAAACACGTCTTAAATTGAAATTTTGTATACCTCGCATACATGCCATACGTCCCGATCTCGGCGGGACAGTCCCGCTTTTGGGCCCTTTGTCCCGCCGTCCCGCCATGAGACGATTTGTCCCGACATTCGTAAAAAACGATGTAAGGTCTATAGGTTCCCAATAAAATTCGCTATTCAAGCTCTGTTTCGCTAACACTTACCACCGCTAATCCCTTAATTGCCCCCAATTAACAATCCGATTCTACTTATCGTGTGTACCAGTGTTGTTTATGACACCTTATCAGCGATTTATCGGCTAATTATTGATTTCATCAGGCATTCACACCATGGTGGTCTTCAAGATAGTGGTCGCTTATTGCTATCGATAGTTGTTTTTTAATGAAATTAATGTTGAAAATGTGTTTATTTTTGTATTTGTTTGAAACGGTTTACAAAACAATTGTTTTGTAAAATTAACTCTACGTCATTAATGAGTCTTTTACATTCAATGTTTAGTTCCAATATAGCGGGATAATCCGAATGTGCAATATACCAAAATCGCAACAAACAGTCCAATAAGTGATACCCATCCTGTCTTGTGTAATTGGGTGTAATTGTAATAAAAAAAACGAGGTGCTATGCATGACAGTTTGACCCTACTCCAATTAAGCTAAAAACAACGAGGTGCTATGCATGACAGTTTGACCCTACTCCAATTAAGCCGCGACAATTCACAAGTAACAAACTGCACATGGATACATGCTTAAAAAAACATCGCAACAAACAGTAGAAGTGGTACCCATCTTGTCTTGTGTTATCGTAATAAAAACAACGTGTTGTTATTCATGACAGTTTGACACTACCCCAATACAGCGCCTGACAATTCACAATTCTGTTTAATCTGTGTATATAAGAAGAAAACAAAATATGATTATTAACATTAGAGAACATTCCCGCAACTCTCTTCACTTGCGTTTGCAGCGCTGTCAATCCCGCATTCAAACGCCGATCCAGAACGCTGTTTCAGCGCAATAAAAAAAATCCAGAAAGAAGAAAGAGAAAATCAGGGCCATAAAACGATTGAGGCGTTGTTGCGAGTTAAAATGAACACAAAGACGGTTTGCTTCCACCAAAACCCTACCTCGGAAATGTGTACGGCCGCGCATTCCGTGTGTAACTGATGTAACTATTCGGTAGATAGTGTACTGTAACCCGTACTTTCAGTCAACTGGATAGCCTCCCCTGCGTTAATGTTTGCCATTGAAATTAATATAATGAGTATTGTTGTCGTAATGTTCTACATTTTGTACTCTTAAACAGATGAATATTATCTTCGTTGTTTACTATTGTCTTATTTAATAAAGCTGTTATTGTTATGTTTTAGATTTCATGCTTCATATCAGATGTTTTACGTCTTGAATAAAAGTATCAAGGGTTTTTGTTAGTACTATACTGACTATAGTAAAGGTGGAAAAATAGATCGTTTTAGGTGTCCTGCTTTTTGGTCAAATGTCCCGACAATTTTTTATGGAATGTCCCGCTTTGGACCTAAAAAATTATGGCATGTATGATACCTCGTAATTAATGTTGCTATATATTTCCTAGTATGAGACGTTAAATAAATGACGTATTTATATATAATACTATATTAGGTACCCCTATATACCTTAATTCGTGTTAATATCGGATAAAAAAGGGTATGGATATACAAGTATTTAAAGTGGTAACCCCATGACCTATTTCTAAATCAGAGACCCCTTAACTGGCGATATGTGTGAATATATATATATATATATATATATATATATATATATATATATATATACCAATATATAGTGCCAGTTACGCGGTCTCGGTAGTTTTCAGACTGTACTTACGAGGTCAATATAAAAAACGGGGTCTATATACAACCCCGCATTCTAGGCTCCTTTAATTACTATGAGGGGGGTGTAGGGGAGGTAATGCAATCAAATCTCACAATAAGGTCTTAAATCGAAAACCACAATCAGGTCTGAAATTGAAATTGTATATACCTCGCAAATAAGTTCGCTATATATTTCCTTGTATAAGACGTTAAATAAATGACGTATTTATATACAATAATAATAGTAGGTACCCCTATATACCTTAATTCGTGTTTATATCGGATAAAAAAGGGTATGGAGATACATGTATTTAAAGTGGGAACCCCATAACCTATTTCTAAATCAGAGACCCCGTAACTGGCCATATGTGTGAATATATATATATATATATATATATATATATATATATATATATATATATATATATATATACCGGGTAAAATACCAGTGTATCTGTGCTTTAAGTTGTATAAATAACAGAAGCCGAATAAATGTTCAAAAATATTTATTCGCAAATGTTTTATGGAAAAGAACACGTGCTCACGTCGGCAAAACATGAAAATACGCGTAGTATTTACCTGCATACACCGCGACCATTAACACAGGTTATTTAAGAAGCGACATCTGTTGGATTTTACAGTGATGCCAATTTGAATATTAAATATAAGCACTGGATGCTCCGAGCGCCTGTTTACAGGAATATGGAAAGGCGCGCCAGAACATTGGTATTAAACGGAAAATCTGTCTGATTTACCCCACACTTGACCTTTGTATCGAAGCTAGACTTGGACACGTGCAGTGTTTCAAGCGATCGATTTTGCAAGAAAGTTGCAAAATAAGGTAGAAAATCCCTAACAGGATCGCGGAATCGATGACATTTGAACCCGAAAAGCATGCATGTTTACAATAAAGTTGAAGTGTGTGCATATTTTATTTATATTTTTGTGTAGCTCCGCCTACACTTGTGAAATTATCATTGGTTCTTTTCCATGTCTTTGCAAGCCGACTCAAACCGAGACCGAAACAGGTCGAAGTTTGAGTACCATGTGTCCACTTCAGAATTGAGACACAATATAATATTAAATGGATTATTCCGGAGATAATATATGTCGATTCAGGTATCTATTTTGTTTAACGTCGAGTGCGAATCGAGCTACAAAAGACACATAATTAGTTTTTTTTTGTCCTCCGTGTATATCCTCATATATCTATGGCCTGGAAATTTCAGGGGAAGGGGGGGGGGGTATGTTGTTGCGTGGGTACTGGAGCGCAGCTGTGGATGTAAGAGAGATATAAAATTAAGACGCATTTTACATGCCGAGCTGTTTTTATGAAACCTTCAGGCGTATTGAGTGTTAAAAAAAAACAAATTACTAATATCTCGGACAAGACATTAGTTCTAAAAGTTAGTACAACGTAAACAAGCTGGCCGTACATTAAATAAAACTGAAATATTATGTTTTTATTATAGAAATACCTATCATTTTTGTACACTTCTACACTAAAATAAGCATTCGCTAAAAATAGATCGAACTTATTATAGCTTACACTGATACCTTTCTGTCAACCTCCGCGCAGAGATTTTACGGGAACCAGCATAGCTGAATCAACCTCCGCGCAGAGATTTGCCGAGAACCAGCATAGCTGAATCAAATTTAATGTAAGTGCAAGGAACGAAAACTCTGCGTGGAGATTGTATGCGGAACTGCACTAGGTTGTTCTGCACGTCCTCTATTATTCTGTATTGCACACTGTACTGTTCTACACATTGCATTGTAAAGTACTGCAAATTAACATTTTGGCCGTTAAGTGCCTACTTTTTTATTAACCATATTTTCATTTAAGCACCACGAAGAGACTATTTAGCAAACTAACAGTGTTTTAGTACGAATACATCTGTGAATTTTTAGACACATACTATTATTAGGTACATGCATGCTTGCACAATTACCAAACCCTAGGTTACATATATTCTAGCATGTTTATAGCACTTGTTCGAGCACAAATAAGTGAAGCTATATCTGAATACCATATTCAAGTTTACTAATGAAAGAGAAAATAAAAAAACATAATGTAAATGTGTTGCATTAATTAAAGGCATACATATCCGCAGACAATTCGTAACGTAATAACTATACATGCCGATAGTGATATGTGAACTTCGTATTATTGTAACTGCAAGTAAATTCAAGCGAATTCAGGCACAGCAACATTGGGATTACAACAGTTTAAACCGATGTTCAATCTTAAGACGGCGTTCAACATTCGTACGTGGGGTTAGCGTCTTTTCTAATTAGAATTACAAACAGCAAATCGACTAAAATGAAACCCAGATTCAACTTAATTTTTTTTCTTATGACACTAAACCCCCTCGTTAAATGGTACTGTGACGTGTGATGGGCATTGTATGTGAATTCAATGTATTGAAACTATAATATAAGTAATTAAGCGATAAGGACAAATTATTAAGAAAGCTGTTGTTGTTGTCTCTTGTTGTTGTTACACATTATGTTTAACACCGTGGATTGACCTTGGTATTTAAGCAATCGAAATATAATTTCATATTCTATTATCATGAAGAAACATAGCATCTTACATTAAATGTATCAATATCAAGAACATTTTACACAGATTGTTTCCACACATTCTTTCACTCCCACATACAAGTTAACACACTCACACACGCAAACACACACACACGAAAATTAAAAATAATATTTTCCATTCAGTATATAAATAACTGCATTGGATACTTACGGTTTTTCATACGTTTGGTATAATCCTTCTTCTGTAAATCTTGATACATTCCATATCGTTTTAAAGTCCACTGTGGTATATGTTTTTCAACAATCTTGGTACAGATCAATTAATTATAGCCAGTCATCGCTGACGTACATCTGATTTAAATACACGGTGGATACACAAAACATGTCGATTTTGTCTTTCAAAAATACTATTCGTCTCTCGAAGTAGCCATTGCAACGGGTAGACATAACAATATAGAAAGATCTCAGCGCTTATGAACATAATGTCATGTAAGAGATATTGAAGACGAGTGTCATTTTATAATGATATGACCAGCCGTCAATTCACTGCGTTACGAATTTATCTGTGCAGTATATAGTGCTTTACGATACAGCATATCTACAGATTGTCGTTTTTATCTGTGAATTAATAATTATTATTTGTATGGTATACTCTTCTGGTGGTAAGGGGCAGAGAAAAGCTAAAAAAAAACAACAAGCGTATCCACGCTATCCACGTTGCACATTCCCTGCTATTCAGTGACTATGTGATGGATCACTCCGTGTTCGGACTGAGCGAAGGAGAGGCCGAAAATGATAACCTAACAGTATAACAGATAAAAGATACGTTGTACCGAATCTAGACTTGGCGTTTGTAAAACAGACACCACATTCAATGAATTCTTCTTTTAAAAATGGATTCAGTTTAATTTTAAAACGTAAGGGACTGAGGTCAGATAAGTTATGCTATTAAGCTCATCATAATTTACCCAATGTAATTAAGCAAAACATACTACAGTATTAAACAATGATCACACGACACAGTATTTTACCACCTATTACCCTTGACAATTAAATGATATAACTTGCGTTTAATGTTTTGTCTCCCATATATAAACTGCTAAAGCGATATTATATCATATACTTTTCTCGCCGAATAGTCCCATATATAAACTGTAAATGATATTATATCATATACTTTCCTCACCAAATAAGAAATAACCATGTATCTAAAGGAGTATCAACTCAAAAGCTTTTCGACATTAAAAGCTGTTTTATTTATCGAAGCGGTTCATTAATATAAAACGCCAACAAAACAGACAAACACAGCACGACATAAGCAACAAGGAACCGTCGGAGACGGGTGATGCTCCCCAAAGTTTTATTTTTGTCACAATATTGCACTATTTATTCAGATAAAAGGAAACGTCTTGAGGGCACAGTAGTTAGGGGGACAAGAATGTTTTTAAAAGAAAATTTCAAAGGGCCATACCTCTGTGAAAAATCATCCGACCAGGGCCCGCTGATAATATGCACATTTCCTCTTGGTAATAAAGCTTCCCATACAGTTTCAAAGAATTCCGGTCATTAGTTGCTGAGAAATAGCCCGGACAAGAATTGCACTATATGTACAGCCAATGGAAAATTTTAAAGGGCCATAGCTCTGTGAAAAATCACCCGACCAGAACCCGCTGATAATATGCACATCTCCTTTTGGTAGGGAAGCTTCCCATAAAGTTTCATTGAATTCCGGTCATTAGTTGCTGAGAAATAGCCCGGACAAGAATTGCACTATATGTACAGTTAATGGAAAATTTCAAAGGGCCATAACTCTGTGAAAAATCATTCGACCAGAACCCGCTGATAATATGCACATCTCCTCTTGGTAGTGGAGCTTCCCATAAAGTTTCATTGAATTCCGGTCATTAGTTGCTGAGAAATAGCCCGGACAAAATGTGTGCACGGACGGACGCACGGACACACGGACTGACAGACGAAGCGGCGACTATATGCTCCACCAAAAATAAATTTTGGGGGAGCATAATAATTGGTTATCCCGGACCACGTTTTTACTTACTGTATGTGTTCATATATTTACGAAATTCAATACAACTACATCCATGTAGGCATGTCTGTGAAATGGTTTACGGTAATTGTATATATATATATATATATATATATATATATATATATATATATATATATATATATATATATATATATATATATGTGTGTGTGTGTGTGTGTGTAGTTGATTCCAGTAAATAAGATCTTGCAAACATTTGCGTGTTCATTACCGGCGCTCTGAGTAGTTGTATTGAAAAACATACATTTTGTTTGGAATTTGATATTCTGAACTTGATGTTAGAAATATTGAAATATCAAATTAATATATGCTGTGTAAATACTGTATGTTTCTTTAGAAAATTGATTTTGAATTTCTACTGGATGCGAGATGTACGATCTGTATTAGAACATTATTGTTTATTCAACCATAAAGTTTTTTATGCAATACCATGTTGTTGTTTGTTTTAATGAATATATTAATATGAATACATCATGTTATGTGATCTGTGTTGAACAAGGACCATAGAGGTTTATTTCAACTGTGTAAATATGTATATGTATTTGTTGAAATAAAAGTTCTTTCATCCCATATGAATCATTAAGTGTTTTAATCATCAGTGCTGTCAACAGTTTGATCAAAGTCGCATTTCGTCTTTAATCAGAAAACTTATAATGAAACCGGCGTTTCAGCAGGAAAGGGAAAAGTTGAAAGAATGAAATACATCCATTGTTAATTTGTGTGAGATCGTTTTGAAGATAAAAAGCAGCGGCGTCTGCGAAGGTACGTGATTCTGTATCACTTATATCTTTGTCAAAGACATTTTCAATCAAATTATCCAAGAAAACCCCATCGGAAATTAATAAATGCGAGTATTGCGGGTTGCGCGCCGTTTATCTAGTTTTGCATCCTCCAGGTTTAAGTTAGAAATTGTTTGTCATCGTTTAAATATTTGAAGATGAAAAGCCTCGGTGTCTCCAAATGCACAAAAATTTGTATCACTAATAGCTTTGTCAAAGGCAAATGACATCAAATTATACGATGAACAACTATCAGGAAAAATTATATGCGAATAGTGCGTTTTTCGTGATATTTTTTTTTTGCATTTTATAAAACAGTACATATCTTTGTTTAAAATGATAACAGTTTGTAATGGTTTTGGTATTTGAATATTTAAAAAAAACATTGGTGCCTCCTAATGTACATTAAGAGATGCCCTCAGTAGAAGCCGACATTCAAAACAAAATTTGCTGACGCCAATTTAGCTGATGGGTCTTCAAGACTGATATCTTCACGGAGTAAAGGGCATCTTCCCTACAAAGTTCATGTACCTCGATTCCATAATTCAATAAAACGTATGAAAAAAACATTATTACCGTTCTTGTCGTTACATTATGCATCAAGACTAACTGTCCAGCGCTGTTTGAATCCTTTGTTTACATACATTTCAACTAACTGACATTTTAAACACACGAGTGATTTCATTGGTCCAATGTGGAGGTGTGTCTTCACAACTGGAGATTTCATTCATAAAGACTGCAAGATCATTGTCAACTGGGTCATGCGAGTTGTTATTTCTTAAAAGTTGACCCAGCATTTGTAAAAATATTGCAAGACATATACACTTCCAGAAAGCAAATTCATTTCTGCGTTGAATAAGACCGAGATCGTGAAAATCGCTGTACAATTGATGAAGATATGGCTGTTCAAAGCGATGCACCCCGTTTTGGGGTGATTTTGAGTTGCATACCTTGTTATATATATATATTTGATAGTGAAAATTATTTTTTTCATAAAAGTTAATTTTTCGTTATGATTATTTATCATTCAAAAAGATGTTTTCACTAATTAATATCATAGCCACACGCTAATCACCTGTGATTCAGAATATATCTTAGGGATTTTCAGAATTGTAGTTAATTAAAAATTTGAATCGATGCGATTTTGAGGTCAATATGTTGTTTTTGTGTGCTTTTAATTTCAAATAATATGTTTTGTTCTATAATCAATGATAATATAATTTAAACTGAATTTAGAATTTCATGTAAATGACTTCCCTCTTGACTTTTTGCAGTCGATCCTTTTTAAGGTTTTGTTGTTTTTTTCTGAACAATGAATTGATTAATTTTAAATAAACACACACAAACAGATTGTGGTAAAAAATGTTAAAGTAAAATATCTTACTCTTCATTTAGCGTTATATTTCTAAAGAGTCACCCTTTTAATGTAGCGTGAAACAAAAACTACTCTATAAGGATCAATAGTGTTTACTTGCGTCCGTGAAGAATTTCGTAAAGTATTATATAAATATATACTATATAATAATACACATCAAGAAGTTCAAATGAAAAAAGACCTACTGAAAAAAATCCTATTACCAATTATCCCCTGCTTACACGTAGTATGTATGTCCAATGTGAAATAACGAGGGTCGAATATTTCCGCCATTTCTAGTATACCCCGTGAATGCAAAACAGTAAAAGGCTTCCATTTTAACTTTTAAATTACGTATCGCATTAAGCATTTTCCTGGTACTGTCGAGACAACAATTAATTATTGAAGAACAATTAAATTATATGTGCATAAGGGCATATTTTTTTTTACAATAAATGCCATATAACATGCTGTAGTCGAAATTTTTATATCATAAGCGTTTGTTTTACATTTTAACGATTTTGTTTTAGTAATCACGCGTTTCGCTAGATTCAGTGTTTTTAAAGTAAAATAAAACAATAAAATATAACGGAGTACACCATCTAGAGTTCGAAACAGGTCGAGAATGTGTTTACGCGACAATGCCATCCTAACATTTCAAATCGCTTCAGTTTTACCTTCTTCGTTGTAACCTTTCTTAACTAATATACTTTCTGTGTTTTTTCCCGCCACTGACAGCCACGAGCACCTTGCCTAACATCATATTTATAACGCCGTCGGATCCTATGACTGCCGTTACCAGTTGGATTCCTCAAACTATAATTATATGCACAGGGACCCCGAATACTGCTGAAACGTCTACAGCTCCACAGATTGGCACGACACTTATATTATGTACTATTGTCTAGGCTGGAGTAATTTCATGCCGAGAAAAAGTCTTCAAAGATGATACATCGATTCCCTTGTGTATATCTGATTCTATGTAATTTAAGTAAATGTTAAAAATTATCATATGTGTCGATTTATTTTACTTACCACACACTTTGCTTTTTTATTCCATTTTTCAAAATAAACACTTCTTAGTATATTTCCTGAGAAAAATAGTAGGAAAGAATTTTATATTTAAGATTATGGAGCTTTGTTCCAACGGACTTTTTGCCATACTGATTTTTTTATTGATTCATACGCCAGTTCTATTTTGTGTTTTTTTCTTCACCTACGTCGTTTAAGTATACATGCATACGCTGACACAACTTTGTTCGAAAAGCGTGAATAATATATATTTACACTATAATTGAAAAGGAATTATATTCAACACATATTAATTCATTCATATGAATGATGTAAAACCTTGTATTTAATGATGCATATTAGATCACTATCTGCATGCTTTTGTTTTCTTTCTCGCAAACACTCTTTCCTCACTTTCTCACTTTAAGTGTGCAAAGACATGAAAACAATATCTTAAACCAGTCGACATGAAGTAGTCGTGACAATTGAACAATAGGCGAAAACAATCAAAATGTGAATTCTTATATATAAAGGAAGTTGACGAATACACCGGCCCGCTTTGCGGTATAAGCTAAAGCAACTCATCAAAGATGAATCACTAGTAATCTACTGTCGAAAATGGTGAAGTTAGTGAATTAATTATGACAAAATTTCAAAACAAAGAATGTAAAGACCATTATTAATTAGTTGTTTCGTCAAGTGCATTTACAAGATGAATAAAGTTATTATTTGCGTAAATGTCTTAGATTATATTGACTATACAGTAACATCTGGTAGCACGAACTGTTCTAGAAAATAACTATTGATGAGTCCAAACTATCAAATATACACTTAATGATATATAATTTGCGCTAGCAAAATTTCTAATTTCGTCGAAATGTTAATTTAATAGTTTATACATTTAAAAACAACACTCCATTGATATATGATTATTGAAAAAAAAAAATCACGAATTGTAATGGACTCAAATATTCATGTTTTGGGAGTGCACACTTTAAAAAGATTCTGACAATTTACAGAAAAGAATTATAAATAAACATAAAGTTATGTATTTTACTATGAACATTTTCGTTGTGAACACAATCATTGATACGGTTAAGTTGTGTAAACACAAGAAGGTTGACAAAGTTATGGACACCCTTTTTTAATTATACTTGTTTGTAACACAACTAAAACGTGTCTTTCTATTGTGAATATTTATGTTTTATGATTATATGCGTTTAAAAGTTACGCGATTTGTGACGGTTTGCATATGCTCTTCACTCCGTACCACCACCGCCTTTGAACTTTGCATTTCACTTTTAATTGATTGCGATCAGGTTATGGGCACTGTATGTCCTCACATTCTGATTGTATTATTTTATATAAATAATTATGTACGGCATATATAAGTAAGACATATACAATACATAAGAATTGTTGTCATCTTGGAAGGGATTATGACCCAGTGATCCCGTGAACACGTGTTTGGTTA
Source organism: Dreissena polymorpha (assembly GCF_020536995.1). Lineage (NCBI taxonomy): Eukaryota > Metazoa > Mollusca > Bivalvia > Myida > Dreissenidae > Dreissena > Dreissena polymorpha. Next base: position 68,940,615 of record NC_068358.1, on the reverse strand, counting down.
TATCAGACACCATCAAGCGTTTTGTTCTTTTTCAAAGATAATATGATAATATTAGATCATATTGCGTAGTTTAATTAAAGGTCCAATGTTATCATTCGCAAATTAATCGCTCAATCCTCACACCCGTTTATAATATACCCTTTTCAGGCACCTTGCTTTGATTACAGCGCAGCAATCATTTTCAGCGGTGGTCAACACAATATACATTCGCTTAACAGCTGTGAGAAAGTATTCAAGGAAACGCTTACGTAGTTGAGGTATATGAATACATCCAGTGGAATACCCAAAAGAGAGGCCATGCATTTCTTGAGCAATGCGTTTAAAATTAAACAAAATAGTTGTAAGAATATAATGTATAGTTATTATCGATTCCTATTGTATTCGTAAAGATCCGTGTTGTGTGGTATTTGTTATTTATTAATTCTCGCTCAGTTGAGTAAAGCATAGTGCAACAATAAATGATTGCCGGGATAATAAAAGCTTTTCAGAAGTAGAAGTTTAGTCTTGTACGAGTCCGTCGACAGGTTGGTTGTCGGTCGGTCGGATGGGTGGTCAGTAACACTTACGATTCTATAAAAAGTATTGACAGACTGCTTCTTGAAAAAAAGAAAGACCCCTATAGATTTTTATTTCAATGGTCAAAGGTCAAGATCAAAGGGCTTGGAGATTGAATTAAATTTGTGTCATGATCACAAGGACACGAATTAGCAGGCGATCGTCTAACTTGGCACTCTGTTGCGATAGAGGAAAGAACGACGCACCTCATTTTGAAGAGAGCCGGTCAGAGAGCAAAGTCATACAGGCATGTATTATTATTTTAGTTTCCACGTCAGAAATTGAGAATGCTTTGACCATCTTGATCGGTATTCTTGTTTCTTGAAAAAAGAAGACCTGCGTCTCTAAATATTTACTTTAAAGGATAAATGGAAAACTTCAAAAGAACTTGTTTATGAAATGGTGTATCGTATCTTGAATATCTTATTAAAGCTTAATCTCACATTAATTGTGTCTTGTTCTGAGAAAACTGGGCATGATGCATGTGCGTAAATTGTCGTCTCTGATTAACCTGTGCAGTCCGCACAGGCTAATCAGGGACGACACTTTCCGCTTAAACTTGATTTTCGGTTAAAAGGGACTTCCTTTAAACGAAAAATACCATTGAAGCGGAAAGTGTCGTCCCTGATTAGCCTGTGCGGACTGCACAGACTAATCTGGGACGATACTTTACGCACATGCATTTTTATATATAATATTTACAATGCTCGAACCACTGAACCATGGAGTAAATAACTAACGCTTAGACCAATCTGACATCATTGCTCATAAAATGAGTGATGTATTGTATACTTCCTAACAAATATCATAACTACAACGAAAATTTTGCGAATCCGAAACTTTTTTCATTTTGTCAATTGTCCAGGCTCAAATACAACTATCACATTACAAAGCAACCAATATGGTACAGAGATTACCAGAAAATAACCGCATCCTCACTTTTATTCAAATAAAATCAAAATCCGGTACGTAGATATAACTGTTCCTTATTAATATTTTGTATCCATTTTGCATCGATTTAATGAATTTATCCCTTATCAAAATCGTTCCGAACAATAAAAACAAACAACGCAATTCTGTTAAAGTGGTATAAATGCTAGCGATTTTCACACAAAAACGATTTAATTAAACGCCTGCGATTCACAATCGTTGTCTGTTCTATTGTTACTTTTCACCAAATCCTATTCCCTTAGATGGGTCCGAATGTGAAACGGAAAACTGTCTTGCTTTTTCTTTAAGTCAGATTTTGCAATCCGAGTATAAATGCGGAGATAAATATGTCTCCTTTCGAAAATTGAAGAAACAAAAGCTATATCGAGCAACCTCTAAGAAAATCTCGTTCATCCAAATGAAGGTATAGGCTAGGTATATTAGCCCAAAAAAACACTTAACCTCAAACTAATTCCTTCACAATTGGTATCTACAGTTTTCTATTCTAAATGAAAGGAGAAGCTTAGAAAAAAAGTCCTACGCTGTATTTTGATGGGAAATGTGTTTTTTGGGGGAAACATGCCCTTTTCTTAATTTTCATCACATTTTTTTGGAATTCATCTACTACGAAAGAATAATCATACATTTTCCATTTATTTCAATGTTAATTTATCATTTTATGGTGGAATATGATATATATGTAACATTTTTCAAATTATCTATCTTGAATAAGTGATATTTTTTTCAGAAATTACATTTTTTAGTCATTTTGTAAGTAATTTGATGAAATAACATGTGATAAAGCATGAACCCTTATCGTTTAAAGGCTAGCAATTATACTAATCAATCATAGTTCATTCTTAGACTTTGCATGAAAGAGAACTCTAAATGTATGACAGTTGATTTAGCTCAATGTTAACATGAAAATATTTCATTCAACATATTATGACAAATTGACTAAAAAATCGAACTTTGCGTTAATTCGATGAAGTTTTTTTATAATCAAGATATTTCTGCATTTTCAATATGCTTATTGAATAATTAAAACATAACAACTAGCATTAACAACTTAACAATAATTCTTTGTTAATTGCAATATTCAAGCTACATTACAGTTTTGGTATAATATAATATTATATATAATATAATATGATATATATTAAAACATTTAACACCGAAAGTGTGTTAGAAATATACAATCTCATCTCATTATTGATTTGAATTTAAAAAAAGGATGTTACGTAACAATTAACACTACTAGCTGAGCAACTATGCTTTGCTTATGTCAAGTTACAAAACATTTGATGGTTTATGTTAAACACTTTACCAATTGCATTTACATTGAAAGATATCTGATTTTTTTCTTAATTCTAGATATCCAGCTCTTCAATAATTGACTGTACGTTACTACAACTTGTTCCTTTGCATTCACCACAACAATCCGTGCATTTTAAACCATGTTTCCGACAGCTACATCGTTTGGTATCACAACCGGTTTTACAGTTACATTGTAAGACATTTAATAACCGCTCAGGCGCTGCTATCATATTACACTTTACAGGTGTCAACACGTCATTCTCTTTTCTCCAGCCCCACTCTAATGGATTTAGTTCACTACCGACCCAGGTTTGGACTTGTAAATATGTTCTAAAGCTATGAAACCTTGCTGCCGCCTTAGTTGGAGGAAGAGTTTCAACTTGTACCACATTGTTACTTGTGTTAACCTTTTGCACAAATTTTCTAAATCGAAGAGCGTCCAAATCCTCAATCTGATTTCCGTTGTAAACACATTTGAATGCGTTTTCTCCTGCTTCCTCAATTGTAGAATGTGAAGAAGTGTTCATAAAAACTTTTGCTTGGTTTTTGAAGTTCGACTCATTCAAAGCTTTTTTCAGAACAACACCCTTTCCAATACCATATATCCTCGATGTGGTGTCACAACCTGTAAATGCATGTATAAATGGTAAAATGTAAAAAATATCAGACCCCAGCATTTTTTGTGTTTCAGTAATATCCCATATCCTTATCATTTGCATTACTTCTTTTGTAAAATAAATGCAATATAGAATGGGCAGTAGTTTTAAATATAACAACATTTTGTTTTCCATTAAGTTCAGTAATAACAACATTATTATCAAAATGTTCTAGAATTTTCTTCTTCATATATACGTTACTATAAGAAGATTCACCACACAATTTGTTCATTTTATCACAAAGGTCATTCACTGTCATTTGATCAGATTCATGCTCTTCAAAATAATTCATTAACTGAAGAAATGCTTGATCAGAAGAAGTATTAATTGGCCGACCCTTTTTAGGCGTGAAATTCTCATTCATATACAATTTTGGTACATTATAACCTGATCTGAAATTAGCAGAACAAGCTTGGTGGTAACGTGCTTCTACAGCAGGAAGGTCATTTGTGGACTCATGTCGCCCAAGAATAGTAGCACCCCATTCATCACACCTAGATTTACATGACTCCCTAATAGTCAACTCAAATTCTAGAGTCATAACAGGATGGACGTCAATTCATCTTTTTCCATTTCTAAATTTAGCATCAGAACCACAAAATAAGCATTTTGTTCAAAAGTCAAACGAATTTCCATTTGTTGATTGCCTGGTTTTGGGACTTGTTCTGTTAGGTTATGTTATTATTCGTCATGATTTTAAATGAATACTAATTTATTAGTTAGAATACCTTTATAGTTTTTTGCAGCTAATGAAAGTCCTTGACATCCCTTTTCTCCAAGTTTTGAAACTTGACGGTCATCATGCTCTCCACAGATGACACACACCTTTTTAGTTGTGTCTATAATGGTTACTTCCAGGCTGTAAATATTGAAAATATGTTTAAAGCTACATGCATTTTACACAAATAGTATATTACTATATATTATTAAGTACTTTTTTTCTCCTCAAAAAAGTTTATAAATGCAGCCAGCAGGGCTATGGAAATATATACAGCTATAATCCTAATATAAAGATAGATTTACTGATGTTTTTGTAAACGATCTCACATATTACTAGTTCATCTTCTAAAACCATATATATTGTTAATTTATTAAAGTACAACACAAAATTTGGTTACCTCATTTTTTGTTATATACAGTTGTTTCCTCATATGCAGGGAAAGCACAGTTGTCTCATGACATCACACACAGGTAAATAATTGACGATTACAGCAGACATGAATCTAAAAAAAGAAGGGACAAGCATATTTGTATTAGTGTTGTTTGATTCTTTATCCAGACATTATTGTATTATAAGTTAAAGTATTAATGTTACAGTAACATTATTACATCTGTATATAATAATTAAAAATATCATGTATATTGTATTTTTATTCATATAAAGTTTCTAACGTGTAGAGCTATGTCTAAATGGTTTAAAGATTTATAAATATAAAGTTAAAATACCTTTATTTTATCTATATGAAGCTGAAAAACCAGCAAGCTCATAAAAGCAGACGTGATTTTGATAAACAAACATCTCCCCCTGAAAAAGAATTAAAAACAAAACATTGGTTCTTTATTTAAATTTTCAGTTTTTTAATTTTGATGGCACTTTCACGCTTCCGTAGTTTAAAAAATGAATCGTGCGATATATTGTTGTTTGTCTATTTTATTATTTAAATATCAATCATATGTGCATACATTATTATTGATGTTTTCATAATTAACAATGTAGAAATCTAAACAAATATCGTATAAAGCCGAAAATTGAAAAAAATATATAATGCAAAGCGAAAACGAGTTTCCGTCGTCTGCAACGATTTTCATTTTCATTTTTAAGAAACGAGCACAAATATTAAAATTGAATTTACATAAGACTAGCGTTATTTGTATTATATATTTTTGATTCTGAAACACATTGCTTACCTAGAAAATGCTGCTTATAGCTGGAAATAGCCAAGAAAGTGATCTAAATAATGAACGCTGCTCAGAGCACATTGTTTTCATCTACACCGGTTCCGGTAAAATACGGTTGTATGGTGTAGTAACGGTACCATCGCTAATTCTTAGAATTGACTTGACTTTAAACAGTGATATCTCGGAGACTGCACGGAAATTTTTTAAGGACTTTTTTTGGAGTTTGATATGTTATTGATAAATCGTTTGTTGATAAAAACTATTGTGAAGGAATTAGTTTGACCCCAAATTCCTAATATACCTAGCCTAGTACCCACATAAAAAAAGATTTCATGAGTGAGATTTTTATAGATTTTATATATATATATAATCTTTAACAGTAGCGTTTTAATAATAGCATGATCTAAATCAAATTCCGTTTAATACTGCGCTTTGAAGTTGAATCATGTACATGCTGATTTAAGACCACATACTTTATTTGGAAAAACGTCGTATTATGTTGGGATTCTGGGATACAAGGAAAGCATAATACTATTGAATACAAATTCTCAAGAATACAAGGGAATCAGGTATTTAATAGTTTCCGTGTCCAAACAAGCTTGAACATTCAACCAATGAAACGACGCTAAATTAAAACAGTTGCAAGTGTGCGGACGAAGCCATGTTTTATTTATTTATTTCCAGCTAGAATTTATTTTGTATACTTCATTTAAAGCGTTTTCAAATGTTTGTTTTATATAATTATGCAACTGGCTGCTCATCTTTATTCTTTAAATAAACATTCTGACCGCCAATGATCACATTCCGGTATGTAATGTAATGATAAAGGAACACTGCAGTAGGTTCCGACGATAACAGCAAAGCAGATTTCTATATAAAAATACTTGAAAAAAAATATTAATGAGGTAGGCGTTTACATTTTCAGGAATAGAAAAGGTGGCGTCATATGGATGCATCAACACTGATGGTTCCTTTAATTCTATGCATTTTCCCCAGCCTGGATTATGGTAAGATTTCTCATCATTCAAAGGTCATACACTCTTTCGTATATCTTAAACATCATTACCACTGTAAATAGTTACTGCTATTCAGTGTTTGAATTTTCAAATGTTCGCGTTTATTAAAGATACCATATTTTTGTTAAAGTTTAGGGAAAAAATGTTCTTTATATCATAGTATATTTAGCTTTACAAAGGATAACTTTACAAAGGATGATAACCACAAGAGGAACTAAAGAACCAAATTTAAAAAAAAACGAACGGGAATACGCTCATTGTTTTTACTGTTTATACATAGTTTTCCGATAGTTGAACAGGTGTTGGCTTAATTTTCGCACATTTCACCGAACAATATATTCCGCAGAGATTGTCTAGGTGTCTAAAGTTATTAACGTGACACGTTTGTTATACTTTAGATTCTTGTATAAGGAATTATCCACACTTGCTCCAGTATATGTTTATACATTTATCATTGTAACTCAAATGGTAACGATGGTTGTTTTTGAGTATAACCTACATTCAATTGAGGATAATGCACGTGTGCATAATAAAAATGGATTGTTATAAGCTGTAATTAAAGTTTTCTCTTGTAACTGTATACCAGTTTCGCAGTAAATATTTTTGGACAAAAAGTAACATACCCGTGTCCCTGAAGCCGACTCAAATTCACAATGGTTGGTTTCAATAATAAGGAAGGCAGGCTTATTCCTAAGTGTTGTATGATTGCGTTTCTGTAACTTACTGTATTACGCAATGCAATGAGTCGACATGTTTGTATCTTTAAAACTTACTGATAAAAAGCACGCATTGATACCATTGAAACTGAAATGTGGAATAAAAAATATTAGTGCATTTAGTAAACATTCAACTACTGGAACCTTCCTGGCTTGTGTTTAATCAATAAGTTAAGGAAGACAATGAGTTTTTTTTATCAACTGTTATTAATTTGTTTAGACCCAATATTAAGGAGTGTTGCTGCAGTTTTGCTGCTTTTTTTTCCATCTAATAGATTTTGTCAAAAATTTATATTTAAGATATATATACAAATACTATTTGAAAAATGAAATAAAAACATAGGGTCGCCGGCCTTGTTTTGATTTTATTCACCATTATATAACATGTACTTTTTTAATAAAACTGAAAAATCTCTAATTGCGCAAAAATAATTAATAACCTATGAAATTGTCAACATGTAGATATTACATAAGCTAAGATACACCATATACCATTTAATTAAACCACACACTACCAATTAAATGGAGTACACAATTAACATTTTAAGAAATTCATTTTTTTTTATTTTTTGGTCACCCCCCAAAAAACGTCATTTTTTTACTATTGTAACCACATAAATAGAATGGAATTTTTTTTTCTCTGTCTAATAGAATTCTGCAAACTGCTCAAACTTGTTCATCTTCGTATGGTCATCATAAAACACAAATAATAAAGGGGGTCACCGCACTTTTAACAGAGATTTTTTGTTTTAACAATCCATACCGTCTACGTCAAATTTCATAAAATACAGCAATTATGCAAAACCCAAGTACCGGTACATAGATTGTTAGAAATATGCATAAACATTAGAAATTGTTTACAATCTTAACTGGGATCACAACAGCTTACCAAAAGACATTAATAAAAACAATATTTAATCACAAACATAAGACCATACAGTATCAAACTCGACCTTAATCATAAATACCTTACATGTATTTGTTCACAGATTTTGGCATGTTTTGAAGTTTGTGATTAAATGCTTTAAATTGGTAAATGTAAACAACAGGACTAAAGAGCTCCGGTATAAAACAAGAATTAAATTAAAGAAAGAAAATAAAAGCAAAAAAAGTTAACCCCACCTGGGATTGAACTACTGATATATGTATTATGAACCGACTCGGTCATTTCTGATGATACTGATAACAAAAATTTGAGTTATGATAATAGCAACATGTGTTGCTATAAATATATCCTCGATTAAATAAACTGCCGCAACACCCCTTAATAGTTTTCATGCACACAAAAATATAAAGCTCCATCTGAAATAACTCGTTCAGCATGAATATGTGCATGCCATAACCGTCTTAAGACAAGTTCGTGGTTTGGCTCTTTAGCTTTGGTTATAAAACGACGCATTTATTCGCAAACGGTTATAAATAGATTAGTTGCCACCTTTTTTAAATGTCATACAACAAAGCCATCAACTACACAAACGCGTTTCAAAATGACTTTGATTTCTAGTCGCATGGCTATAACGATTGTGTACAGGGTAACAGCGTTTGTTGTCCGAGTCATGTGCCAGGCAGAGCAGGTTGTTCCAGGAAGTTTCGGTCGCAGCAGAATTCAACAAATGCTGGGTTATCTTTTGAAACAAACTCGAGATGGAACCGGCAATTTTATTGATTGGAATTGAATCTATTCTTCAAACAGTAAGGTTAAAAATGGAAACAAGTGTTTTTTTTTAATTTAACGGAAATAGACCAGATGCTGTAAACATCGCCGATCTTTATCTGAAATTGTTTGCAACATCGAATTATTATTGTAATAGGAATACTGGTGTCGTTTGAATAATTATTTTTAGGAACCTGTCTTGTAGTAAATATTTATTTATAAGGTAATACATTTTCTTTCAAATAACGTTAACATTTTAACATGCCGTTGTCAATATTACACTAATCAACACAAAATATATCTTATAAAGTATATTTGGCGTACATTATTAAACCTGTATACGCAACTTTTAAAGAACAGTAAAAGTTTATAACTTGTTATTGATAAAATGGCATGTTTATAATATACTCAATATGCTTTGTTATGCAATAGCAACAATTGGTAAATTGTTTTAAATATTTATTTTAAACTCTATTGACGACATATTCCATAATGACGAAAAAATTGTGTTTTTTTTTATATTTTGGTCCTGCAGTGACAGCTTACGTTCTGGCGACAATGCAAGAATGTCAAGGAAGCACTCAGGTTATTTTCTTTTTTATGTTACCGTTTATTGTTCATGCGAACGGAATATGTATTTTTTTTCTTAAAAAAGTAGCCGTACTAGAATCATAGTTAAGATCAAATAGCAAACCAGCGCTAAAACCATTCTACTCACAGACATTTAGCGAGAGCCGAATATCGTCTCAAAAGTTTCCTGAAAAATAATACAACATAACAATACTTACTCTGCTTGATCATAGGAATGACTATTGGCTTAGGATGTTTGCACTTATTTGTCAATTTAATAAGGTTACGGCTGTCATAATTGTCGAGTTTGTCTCATTTAAGTTTGCTCAATTTTGAAAACGTTATAACGATTTGAAAACTTTGATGTGATTTACCTGAATTTGTTCGTTCTGTACAGGATCTTAAAAACTCGATACAGACATCGATGGCAGCGCTTAAGCGATTGTCAGACTCAACACTAAGAGCCAATCCGTATCTGTTGGCAATATCTACATACGCACTGTCATTGTCTAACAGTCCCAGCAAACAGCGATTTATTACGATGTTGCGAGATATGTAGAGAGCTGACGGAGGTAAATTGCTTAAGTCAAAACTTTGTTCGCGTCAACGAAGCTGACGGCGTTACCTATTATATCTTCTCCGTCCGTCTTTCCGCCCTTACGTACGTCCGTCCGTCCGTAAATCATTACGAAAATCCGCCTATCCGCGTTTCCTTACTTAAGACCCAAAGTTCGTGTGTTAAACACCTCTTAACAATTTTGTAGATCTCGCTCAAACGTTCACAGTTGAATGACGTAATTATTTCGATGATGTTAAAAAATATATTTCCACTGCGACAATATTCTACATATTGTTTGTTTTCTTATTCTTGAAAAGTCGTCGAATGAAGCTTTTGTGTACTGCTCTTTAACTTTTTGATTGTTTTCGTTCAAACAACGACAGTAGAGTACTCCCAATTCTGAGATACTAGAAGATGAAGTGGCTATGGATGTAATTAACTGTTTTCAGAAGCATTGCTCCTTGTCTGTTTGTTGACTATACAATAAATAGTTCCATAATTGAGCGTGTTCAACTTCTCTTCAAATATTTCTGAAATACTTTAACTACTATAACTTTCACAGTTGAATGACTTTAATATATTAATCAGCGCTAAAAAGAATAAAGGCTGAAGTTTCACAGAATTATTGCCCGTTAACTGATTTTCACTGTATAATATATTGTCCCGTATTTTAACTCCAATGTAACTTAATTCAACTTTCATTATGAAAGGCAGTTGCATGGTTGACACAAAATGTTCAGGGCTCAGGCAATTGGAGGACGACGAATGTGAATACAACATATAAGCATAACATCTGCGTTCGTGTGCAATTGCTTTCAATTGCCTATGCCTTTATTTGTATGGTGTATTGTTTTAAGCGTTTAATTAAACTTACTAATATTGTATTTACAACTAAAATGCTGCTATATGAACCAGTGTCTTGGAGGGTTCTGGAATTATATCACTTGAAATTTCTTAAGAAAGTATAATGCACAGAAATATAACGCGTAATAGTAAAATAAACAATGATGTTTCAGATATTAACACTTACATTGTTCTTTTCCAAGGTTCAAATAATAGAGCATTAAGAATACAACAAAATAATGTTGAATAAATTGCTGATTTTACGAAGATGACTCACTTGAAAACAATTAACACATTTTATTGACTCAACCTATCACTGTCGAAACAAGGGGAACAAGTCGAACTGGTAAATGTGGTTAAAAGTTACTTACTTATGGCTTAAACAAGAAATAAGTACTAAAAATGAGTAGTAATCTTAAAAATGTTCCTAATCATCATGACATGTGCAAAGACTGCACAATTAATAATATAAACGTTATCAACATTTTGAAAAATCAAATTTAATTCATAAGTGTGTTGAAATACCTAAATGTTACAAACGTAATAGACGGTTGAGGATATCAGATTAAATTCCTAATAGTAATACTCTTCGATACAGTTTCAGATAACGATTTATTTAAATATGATATACATATGTATCATATGTATATCGCTATATGATATACATATATATCATATGTATATCGCTAAAACATATAACTATTACATATAGGTATTTAAGCATTTTGAATGATATAGTAGGACAAAGAACAAGGGTCGTTCTTAAATGATCTATGAGAGCTAGCTTTATATGACCAATATGCATTAATGATCGTGTAAAATCACAAATATTGATCACAAAACAGAAAGGCGAGAACAGAAAAGTAGGTCAGCTTATACGATTTGGAATATACTGATTTAGAATCAAATTTACATTTGCAGAACCATCATTTCTTGCATAAATCATTTCTGCTTACCTTTATTAATAAACACGCACCGATAATGATTAAGAATATTTATTAGTAATATCATTCATCAATAATTTTGCTGCAATCTAAATTTCCGTGATGGGCGCTGCCATTTTGAATTTACCCACGCGATTCTTGGTAGATGCCAGCAATATGATTGGTTGACGGTACCAAGATACTTTTGAATTCTGTGTAGATCCCCGCAATCTAATTGGTACATACTACCAAGAATTTACAGCGACTAGTGGTGAGCCTGTAGCACTCTAAGGGCGGACATATTTGTCTCCGCAATATGAATTTTTAAACAAGAGGGCCATGATGGCCCTGTATCGCTCCACTATTCTTTAATGCGAAAAAAACTTGCCATGCGCATGGGTTGAAATGTACTCAAGCATGTGACTTTTTCTTTTTATCCCCCGTCCCACTGGGTGCTTAAAGTTGGAAGGGTGAGCATTTTTATATATGGAAAAAGTTACTACCGTGTTAACAAAACAGACTAAAAAGCCTGGGAATTGTTGCACAGGTCCTTTGCTTATAACGTAGGTACATTTATCTCTCCAAAAGATATTGTCGTTCTTTCTATTTCACATATTTTTTGATGCTGAAGATCAAATCTACGCATTTCATTTGAAACAGATTCACAAGACCCATATGAATCAAAATGCCTTAACCCTTTACCAAACGACACATTTTGGACATTCCCAATTTGAAAGAGGTTGCAGACGACAATTTAAGTGTAATGGAATCTGAAGGAAATGATCAGTTAGGGAAGAAATAATTGTGATAAAAGGAGAAATTGCTCATCTTGTTATTTATTAAGTCATCAGCTACAAACCTGTAAAATCCTGTTAGTGTTTGGTAAAGGGTTAATAATGTCTGGTTCCTTCTTAAGAGCCTTTCACACATTTATAACAAATACAATTGCAGCATCTTTCTTTGTAAAGAATCATCTCAAAATATAACAAGGGCTGTTTGTAAAACATGCATGCCCCCCATATGGGCTGTCAATGTAGTGGCAGCCATTGTGTGAATACGTTATTTGGCACTGTGTCCTTAACCTTTGACCAAGTGACCTAAAAATCAATAGGGGTCATCTGCGAGCCATGATCAATGTATCTATGAAGTTTCATGATCAAGCGTTCTTGAGTTATCATCCGGAAACCATTTTACTATTTTGGGTCACCATGACCTTGACCTTTGACCTAGTGACCTGAAAATCAATAGGGGGTCATCTGCGAGTCATGAACAAAATTGGTAGAGGACTATTAGATATCACTACATACCAAATTTAGTAGCCCTAGGCTCTATAATTATGAACAAGAAGATTTTTAAAGTTTGCACAAAATAGGCCTTATTTAAGCATATGTTCATTTTTGTGACCTCCGGGGCAGATTCAAATTTGTCCCCAGGGGCATAATTTGAACAAACTAAGTAGAGACCTATTAGATGTCACTACATACCGAATTTGGTAGAAATAGGCCCAATAGTTATGGACAAGAAGATTTTTAAAGTTTGCACAAAATGGGCCCAATCTAAGCATATGTTCAATTTTGTGACCCCTGGGGAACTGTCTAATTTGATCCCAGGGGCTTCATTTGAACAAACTTGGTAGAGGACTATTAGATGTAATTACATACCAAATTTGGTAGCCCTATGCCATACCGTTATGGACAAGAAGATTTTGAAAGTTTGCACAAAAAAGGCCTTATATAAGCAAATTTTCAATTTTTTGACCCCCGGGGCAGGGTCAAATTTGACCCCAGGGGCATAATTTGAAGAAACTTGGTAGAGGACTATAAGATGTCACTACATACTAAATTTGGTAGCCCTAGGCCCAATTGTTATGGACAAGAAGATTTTTAAAGTTTTCACAAAATAGGCCTTATTTAAGCAAATTTTCAACTTTTTGACCCCCCCCCCCCAGGGCAGGGTCAAATTTGACCCCAGGGGCATAATTTGAAGAAACTTGGAAAAGGACTATAAGATGTCACTACATACCAAAATTGGTAGCCCTAGGCCCTAGGGTTATGGACAAGAAGATTTCTAAAGTTTTCACAAAATAGGGCTTATATAAGCAAATTTTCAATTTTTTTACCCCCGGGGCAGGGTCAAATTTTACCCCAGGGGCATAATTTGAAAAAACTTGGTAGAGGACTATAAGATGTTGCTACATACCAAATTTGGTAGCCCTATGCCCAATGGTTATGGACAAGAAGATTTTCGAAGTTTTCACAAAATAGGCCTTATATAAGCAAATTTTCAATTTTTTGACACCCGGGGCAGGGTCAAATTTGACCCCAGGGGCATAATTTGAAGAAACTTGGTCGAAGAGTATAAGATGTCACTACATACTAAATTTGGTAGCCCTAGGCCCAATGGTTATGGACGAGAAGATTTTTTAAGTTTTCACAAAATAGGCCTTATATAACTAAATTTTCAACTTTTTAACCCCCAGGGCAGGGTCAAATTTGACCCCAGGGGCATAATTTGAAGAAACTTGGTAGAGGACTATAAGATGTCACTACATACCAAATTTGGTAGCCCTAGGCCCAATGGTTATGGACAAGAAGATTTTTTAAGTTTTCACAAAATAGGCCTTATATAAGCAAATTTTCAATTTTTTGACTTCCCGGGGGAGGGTCAAATTTGACCCGAGGGGCATCATTTGAAAAAACTTAGTAGAGGACTATAAGATGTCACCACATACCAAATTTGGTATCCCTAGGCCCAGTGGTTATGGACAAGAAGATTTTGAAAGTTTGCACAAAATAGGCCTTATATAAGCACATTTTCAATTTTTTGACCCCCCGGGGCAGAGTCAAATTTGACCCCAGGGGCATAATTTAAAGAAACTTGGTAGAGGACTATAAGATGTCTCTACATACCAAATTTGGTAGCCCTAAGCCCAATGGTTATGGATGAGAAGATTTTTAAAGTTTTCACAAAATAGGCCTTATATAAGCACATTTTCAATTTTTGCACCCCCCCCCCCCCGGGCAGGGTCAAATTTGACCCCAGGAGCATAATTTGAACAAATTTGGAAGAGGTTCACCCCAGGAACATTCCAGAGAAATTTCATCAGAATTGGACCAGTAGTTTAGGAGAAAAAGATGTTTAAAGAAAAAGTTAACGCACGGACGGACGGACGCACGCACGCACGACGGACACAGGACCATGACATAAGCCCCGCTGGCCTCTGGCCAGTGGAGCTAAAAATCAAACAATTTCCGATAGCTTTGACATCTTCTGATTGGTCAATTTTTTTAACGGAAAATACTGATGTACTTCGTCACAGTGTTTTTGTGGCGCATTAATACTAATACCATGCGATCGGAGCTATTTTGTTTGCAAATGCAGAATCTGGATGCAAAGTGGTTGGTTGCAGTAACAGACTTCTTCCTTCGATATACGTATATTATGTTACCTATGGGGCAAATTGAAGAAGGCATTATCGCCCCAAAAACATGGTGCAATAGGCATGTAGAATTTTTTCCAAATGTGTGGCCTGAAAACTACCAGTATATCATCTAAGTACCTCTGTCATTCAGCTGAGGGTCATAGTCCTGAGATTGTAACAGGCTGTGGTGATCAAAGTATGCCATTGATGCTTACACCTTTGATCTATAAGTTAAACTTGGTTTCCTCACCATTGTCAAGTTCACTGCACAACAAAACAAGGATCTGTTGACATAAACACATAAAGTCCCTTTAATAACACAGACAAATTGCCCACATACAGCCGCAAGTCATAGAAATCATAGGTCTTATACAGAAGCTGTGGGTGCTTGTGACCATACAGGAGGATCTTTACACGCTGATTTCCAACTCCTGTAATAATTATATAAAAATTAATAAGTTGGTTGTGTATAATGACCCAATGCAAATACTCAATGTAAACGTTTAAATCATTTGATGGACATTTTATCATGAAAAATACAACAACACAACTTTGCAAGATATCAGATCACAAGAAAGTACTTATTACAAAGTGCTCTCTAAAAGTGTTTTGCATTTTGCAACAGGAGTTTTAAAGAAATGGATGTTACAAGGGAAATATTTATTGGTTAATTACAAATGTGTGTCTTTGAACTGCATGCAGAAACTAAAGCATGTGAAACATAGTGCTCAATAATTGAAAGAGGCAGGATAACCAGCATAATTTCTACATGAATGTTTGTGTTCTCCCATATGCCATAGTGCTGATCTGGAGCGAATTTGTTGAGTCCTGTTTCGTCATGCTGTACCCAATCTTCATATACAAGATCTGGTCAAGTTTCATCATTAGTGAACCAAAACTCTGGCCTAGGGTTTTTGTAAGATTTAACCTGGTGACCTATATTTTGACCCCTCATGACCAAACATCAAACTTTGATTACAAAAACAAATATTATGCCCAAGATTCATAAAATTCGGAACAAAATTGTGACCTCTAGAGTGTTTACAAGGATTTTGCATAATATAATGAAAATTTTGACAATCTAAGGGCATTAATTCTGGAATTTATTATGCGATTTGCTCGCTTTCAAACTTGACTGCGATCTTGGGGCCATATAGCTTCTCAGCAACTTTGGTAAAGAATGCTTGAGAAATGTGAATGCTAGAGTGTTTACAAACCAAATGTGGACGGATGGACGGACGACAGACAAAGAACGATCCTAAAACCTCACTTGAGTAATCAGATGAGCTAAGGTGGTTTTTTTTTCACCGATCTGAGCCATTTTCTGTTTTGTCCGAGATATCAATAAAACCAATGTCTTGACTAAGTTGCACGATGATTAGGCAAAATATGTGACTTCTAGAGTGTTCACAAGGTTTCTCAATAGTCATATAAGGAAAGCTGCCCCACACCCCCTGGCGGCCATGTTTTTAGACCGATCGGGACCATTTTCATACTAATCTGAGATATAAATAAAACCAATGTTTTCACCAAGTTTCATGATGATTTAGGCAAAAAAGTGGCTTCTAGAGTGTCCACAAGCTTTTTTTGTACAAGATAAATATAAGGAAAATGCACCCCCCCCCCCTGGCACCCATGTTTTTCAACAGACGGGAACCATTTCTGAACTAAACTCTCGAATCTAGAAAACAAAATTAAAGTTCTGACCAAATTTCATGAAAATTGGGCAAAAATTGTGACTTCTAGAGTGTTCACAAGGTTTCTCTATAGCCAAATAAGAAAAACTGCCCCACCCACTGGTGGCTATGTTTTTCAATGGACCGGAACCACTTTTGCACTCAACCAACATATCATTTAAACAAACATTTTGACAAAGTTACATGAAGATTGGGCATGAAATGTGACTTCTACAGTGTTTACAAGGTTTTGATTTTTTTACCTTAGGTGACCTAGATTTTGACCCAGCATGACCCAGTTTCGAACTTGATCGGGGTATAATTGGGATAAATTTTCTGACCAAGTTTAATGAAGATCGGACGAAAAGTGTGGCCTCTAGAGTGTTTACAAGGTTTCTCTATAGTCAAATAAGGAAAACTGCCCTCAGCCCACTGGCGGCCATGTTTTTCAACGGACCAGAACCACTTTTGAACTCAACCAACATATCATTAAGACAAACATTTTGAAAAAGTTACATAAGATTGGGCATGAAATGTGACTTCTACAGTGTTTACAAGGTTTTTCTTTTTTTGACCTAGTGACCTAGTTTTTGACCCAGCATGACCCAGTTTCAAACCCGATTGAGGTATCATTGGGACAAATCTTCTGAACAAGTTTCATGAAGATCCCATAAGAAATGTGGCCTCTAGAGTGTTTACAAGGTTTCTCTATAGCGATATATGGAAAACTGCCCCGCCCACTGGCGCCATGTTTTTTAACCGACCGGAACCACTGTTAAACTCAACCAACATATTATTAAGACAAAAATTTTGACAAAGTTACATGAAGATTGGACATAAAATGTGACTTCTACAGTGCTTACAAGATTATTTTATTTTTTTGACCTAGTGACCTAGTTTTTGGCCCAGCATGACCCAGTTTCGAACTCGATCGAGGTTTCATTGGGAAAAATTTTCTGACCAAGTTTCATGAAGATCGCACAAGAAATTTGGCCTTTAGAGTGTTTACAAACAAATGTGGACGGACGGACAGACGACGGACAAAGAACGATCACAAAAGCTCACCTGAGCAACAAGATGAGCTAAAAGGATCTAATGTTTCAATAATGCCAATGCCCAAATGAGCTTTACCACAAAGGTTTTGGTACATATGCCGACAGCCAAATGACTTTTCAAATAATTATTTCTGTTTTTTTGTTGTTACTGGTATCTTGAGAAGATCATTTTCTGCATGCATATTTGATAAAAGTATGCTACAGAATGCTTCTTTCACTCAATAAATAATGGTTTTACAAAAAAATCAAATTTATTCAATTATAACATGTTTTAAACACGTTTCCACTGCAATACGGACAAGCAATTCCTGAATCCTTTTCAGAATTAATTGTTTTAATTAAAGTTTAAATGTTTTGAAAATAACAGTAAATGAGCAGATATTTCTTATTGTATTACAATATTACATCATCATTAACATCATTACAAGTATCATCATTTATCCTTTCCCTACGCGTCCTCACACCATCACAATTTGCTTTACTTTATATGTGTGCATACATTTGGTAAGACAGTTCTTAATACTGTAAACTATTGGTACTACCACATCATCAGCAACAAAACAATTTCTACAACTTCAACAACCAACTAACATTACTGCTTCAGCTTACAATCATTTCAGATGAAGCACAATTGTTTTCATAATGTGCAGACTGCACAGGCTAATCTGGGATGAAACATTATGCATGTGCTTTTAACACCATTTTCCCAGAGTCTGACTCTTTATATGAACAAACAAACAAAATAAGAGGTAGTCTAGGTACCGGGGCCCGTATTCACCAAACAATTCTTAGACTTAAGTCTAAGAATAAAGAATTTTTTTTAAATTAGAATGTTCAAGAATTTCTTTAATTTTGAGTCAAACTCTGCAGTAAACATCTCTATCTATATTATTCTTTGTATAGAACATTTTGTTAATGACATAATCACCAGTGGGGGCTTGTATATATTCAAACACTGAACACATTTTTCTTGGTTCTAAGTCTATTCTTTATTCTTAAGTCTAAGAATTGGTTGGTGAATACGGGCCCAGATCACATATGCAGAACTTACCTTACAGTGCAATTAAACACTATTTTAGATGACAATATTTATGGAATCTATAACCAGACTGCGCTGACTGCCAGTAAACAAGGATGTTTTTTATACTATACACCTTGTTATATATACACATTCCCAACAACTTAACTGTTTTATTTTCCAATAGGAATGAACAAAGAATCCAAAATTAGAGACGTCAAAATCCTAAATACATTAGTTATGTGAAACTCAGTTACAACTAACAAAATTGCTTCCATGATAATGTTCCACTCACCTTTAAAATACTTAATTTAACAATTAATTATAACACTAGCTACTAAGATACTTATTACTTAACTTAATTTCATTCATTTACACATTTTAAAGCCCGATTCCACAAGCAGTGAAAAACAAGTTGACTCACAGACACTTATGCTGTCATGAAAGATGTTTGAATGCAGACAAATCCAAACATCTGTAATAAAGACTTCTAATCCCGAACCATAAAACATCATTACACACTCAACACTTCAATAAAATAAGCCAAACTTTGGGTAAACAGGGCTAATTAATGCATGTGCATAAAGAGTAGTCCCAGATTAATGTATGTGTATTAATGCATGTAAATGCTTTTTGCATAAATTGGAGTCACAGATTAAGCCTGTGCAGTCCCCATAGGCCAAACAATTATGACACTTTCAGTCTTTATGGAATTTCATTCTAAATGAAAATTCAGTCTAGGCAGAAATTGTCGTCCCAATATAGCTTGTGCATACTGCACAGGTTAATTTTGGACAAAACTGTATGCACATGCATTCAACACTGATTTACCAGAGCGCAAATCAAATGCATGTGCCTAAAGAATTGTTCAAGAGTTGCCTGTGCAGTCCACACAGGCTAATCAGGGGAAGCACTTTATACGACTCCACCCTAAATGCTCACCCAAATCTGAGCTGCACAAGCTGCCAGTACACCTTGATGAACCCAGTCAGAAGAGACAAGCTGCCAGTACACCTTGATGAACCCAGTCAGCAGAGACAAGCTGCCAGTACACCTTGATGAACCCAGTCAGCAGAGACAAGCTGCCAGTACACCTTGATGAACCCAGTCAGCAGAGACAAGCTGCCAGTACACCTTGATGAACCCAGTCAGCAGAGACAAGCTGCCAGTACACCTTGATGAACCCAGTCAGCAGAGACATCCCAGACCACAGGATCAGGCAGGAAGCCAACATCACCTTACGTTTGGACTTGTCTGTCGCACAGCTGATGAAGATCCCTGCAGATCACAATTAAACAGATATAAAAGTGTGTTAAATTTTGGTTTTCTGTAAGGATTTGGTGTGCTTTGAGATGAAAAAAAGCAAGTTTCCACATTATTTTTTCATATTTCATACATATAAAGGTGATTTTTGCTGAGAAAAATGTACAAAGCAATAATTTTCTCCATCAGATAAATTTGTTCATTATGAAAATTCTATCATAAAGATAATGTTTCTGGTTCAAATTGTGTGAAAGTCAGATTTTATTGGGCAACAAGGATGACATATGCCCCCGAAAAAACGCTTTGATAGTTATGTAAGACAGCTAAATAACAGAATAAATTTTCAAAACCTAAATGCTGACCCTAACTTCTAGGTCATTGCCACAGGGGTCAAGATTTGTGTGTGTCTGGAAAGGTCTTTTCCATATACACATACATACCATTAAATATGAAGGTTACATCTGAAGCGACATAAAAGTTATGAGCATTTTTTGAAACCTAAACGCAGACTTTGAAACCTAAACGCGGACACTAAGTTAAAGGTCATGGTAAAAGGGGTAAAAACGTGTGTGTGTATCAGAAAAGGCCTTGTCCATATAAACATGCATACCAAAAATAAAGGTTACATCTGGAGCGACATAAAGGTTATGAGCATTTCTCAAAACCTAAAGGCAGATTTCAAAACCTCAACGCAAACTCTAACTTCAAGGTAAAGGGGGTAAAAAAGTGTGTGCGTATGGAAAGGCCTTGTACATATTCACATGCATACCAATAATGAAGGTTACATATGAAGCGACATAGAAGTTATGATAATTTTTTTTTTAAGTGTAACAGACAGACAGACAGACGGACAGTGTGATCACTATATGCCCTCCTTCTGGGGCACAAAAACAAATAATGGTAAAAGCATATTTGCTACACATATTGTGTAAATGCCAATAGTTTTAAAATATTCATTTTTTTAACCCATTAATGCCTAATGGACTCTCCCATCCTTCTAAATTGGATCAATTTATTTCCAAAATTAGGGATGTCTAGTATTTTTATAAATTTCTGTATTTAGAATATTTCTTACAAAAACTCCTTTAAGCGAACAGCATCATGCGGCGTCTCATCTGGGTCTACCCTGTTTGCCAAGGAATTTTTTCTAGACACTAGGCATAAATGGGTTAACAGTACTTTGATGTTTATTATTCCAAGAGAATATTTATTTCATGATTATATAAAAAATGTGTTTTCCTTTCAAAATGATAACTGAAGTGAACTGATTGATAGGAAAGATATAAACAAATACGGGTAGCTTAAGGGTGCCAGCCTGTTTCTTAGGAAATATCAGATATGTGGATACTTTTTCCGTTATTTTATTGTTATTAGACAAACAAAATGTAATCAAATGTCTCACTTGTTTAGAATTTTTTTCATTTAGTTTATAAAGTCTTTAACTTCTAAGTGGACACATGTATAAAGGAACAGAGGCTAGGGTCTGGTAAGCCAGAGACTCTTAGCTGAGGTATGTTCACATACATGTATACTGATCAGGGCCGGTATTCATAAAGCACCTAAGGTTTAAGGAGAAAATTTCCTTAGTTATCAAACAATTTTCCTAAGGTAAGGATTTCCTTAACTTTTGTATTCAAAACGTACCTTAGGTATCACCTAAGGTAAGATTGTTCCTTAAATATTTAGGGGAAATTAATGTGTTTTCGTTTCTTAAATAATTCTTAAACTTGACCGTTCACTCGGAAATATTACTATATTTACAGGGCTTGACACTAACTTTGTTTACCTACTGACCCAAAGGACCAGTCCAGCTTTCAGAAATTACTGGTCCTCCAAGATTTCAAGTGGTCCGACAATTTCTCTGTTATTTTACCTAAATTTCAACTTACTTTCCGGACTATTCACAATGTATTGTGCATTTATAAAAAGAAAACTATATCTTCTAAACTATCTCATTATCCCTGTCTTATTGTCGCTGTACTTCAAGCTTCTCTTCATTATTTTAGGTATTTTAGGCGTAGGTTCAACCATTCCCGGAATGAAATCCCACATCGTGAAAACTTGTAATCTTGAAAATACATTATTCATTATTCAGCGCCCCCCCCCCCCCCCAGTATAAATTCTTATGGTAAACAAAGTACATTCTGATGGTATAAAGATCAACAAAATGCTGATAATTGCTGCTTTTTCAAAATAATAAATACCATTTTGTTCATTTTTCGATCCGAACGATTATAATTTTATGTTAATTTGTTTATCAATCACAGCGATGTCCCGAGACATTTTCGGGAGACATTTGCGGATCGCAAATCGATTTTTTGATGCGCCAACAGGTTTTTGTCATCCGGGCATCTAGAAAAATTGAAATTTCCAATATGTTGCTATTTTTATCCCGGTCTCGAGTCGGCCCATAAAATAATGATGAAATTATCGGTTTATTAGGAACATATAAAGTTGTTTTATTGATGAAAACGGCTTTCCACCAGTATTTCACAATAAGCTGGCCAGGATTTTTAACTGGTCAGACGGATCAACCAAATTTTTAGTTTCACTGGTCCTACCTATTTTTTACTGACCCCGGGTCAACGGACCATTGTTAGTGTCGAGCCCTGTATTTAGTAACATGACGCTAGGGAGTGCTCGCAAAATGGCGGAACACGTTCACAGGACAAATGTGTAGTCAGAATAATTCGTAATATTTCACGTGGTGAATAGCTAATTAATAAAAAAAGTGCATAACGTACAAGGTTTACGCTTCCGGCATCTGTCAAACCGTTGTCTCAAAATATCTGTGTCGATTTTATGCTGTTGTCGTCGATCTCTTTTTCAACATAAAACGTTATCACACATTTTGACAAAACACGGAAGTAAATGCAGGAAAAAGTTGGAAAAAAAACGGCAAAGCAGAGAGCCCCAAATTTTGTAATTCAAGAAACTGTCCTTTTTCGCGAAATTGATGGGCGAGGACTATAGAAACTTTGGAATTTTCTGATATAAATTTTACTGACAGATTACGGTACCAGTCATAAGTTTTGTTATTAAGAAAATTCAATTTTACCTATAAATAATTACCAATTGGCTTTGTTCTTTTGAATATGTATGTAAATATATTTATTGTCGATAATTTTATTCCTAAACTTTTTAACGATATAATAAACAATATTTGAAGTGACTGCCTCACAAAGCAAAACAAGAAAAACGATCCGACGGGTGATGCTCCCCAAAGGTTTTTTTGTCACAATATTGCACTATATATTCAGATAAAAAGAAACGTCTTGAGGGCACAGTAGTTGGAGGGGGGGCAAGAATTTTTTTATATAAAATTTCAAAGGGCATTAACCAGGGTTTTCATTAGGATTCTTTGTAGCAGGCTTTTGAGTTATTTGAGGAGGCCAACGTTCTAGGGGGTCAAATTTTTTTAAATAAAGGTGCCAAATCGTGGCTTTTGAGCGATTTTGGGCACACATTTTACATGATTTTCCTCAGTTAAAATAGAGGATGTTAATGTGAATTGTAAAGTCCTCAGGTTACATCAACTCTCAGGGGTGTCAATTGTCCCAAATTTGAAATCCTGAAAATAAAATCTGGGTGCCGATAGGGCCACGGTGGGTTCAGGGCACACCCTGGACAGGGGTCCAGGGGGCCAGAGACCCCCGGAAGCACCTGCAATTTAACTTATTTGAAACAAAGAAATCGCTTCTCCTGAGCTTTAAGACACCTGTATTTTTAAGAGATTCAAAACAGAAAAAAATACTTTGGCTAGCAAATATCAAAATCTATTTCTTTAAATGTTCATGTAGATGCATGGGTCTGAGGTGGAATGTCCCCGTCGGGGGCGAAGGGCCCGGGCCCTAGCTTAATGTATAATTTCTGTGCAGTACATAACATGTATTCTTTACAGTATTAATGAAAATCTGAATTAAACAAACACTGGAAATTTTAACATTTTAATAAGTTGTAACTTCCAATAATGACTATGACATTTCAAAATATATAACTAAACCAATTTAAATGACTAGTCCACAAGTAGTTATTGCAAATAAGAAGAAACAGTACACACTGTAAACATCTTTATCACATGTCAAACAATAACATTCAATATAATTAACCTCTACTTAACACGATCCCATTTTACCAAGAGTATGTGAATAGCGATTCAAATACTATTACCAAAGGAGTAAATTACCTTAAGAAAAATAAAGTCTGATAAACATCACAATAATTAAAACAATAATACTGAAGCATTTTATGAGCAAATACCTGAACATTTATAAGTAATACTGTGTTAACAGTACACAATGACTGTCTTTTTCTGAAATAATTGATTATTCAGTTTATAAAGATTGTGTGCCTGTTGACATGAGAATAATTGTTGTTTTTTTTATTAACTTAGGCAATTATTTGGGAAAAAAATCGGGCATATGTTGCCCCAGCTGATGCAATCTTAGGATTTAAATATTTTGCTGAGGAATCTTCTTTGGGCCATTTTTTTCAAATACAAATTTGGACATAGCTTAACATTGCAGTGCCAATTCAATATATTTAGCATTTAAGCCAACCAAATCCGACCTTAATCAGGAAAAAATCAGGAGAGTTTGGGGCTCGAGAGTTTCATTTATCCTAATGAAAGACTCACCCTCCTGTAAAATGTGGTAACAAATAAATTCACTTACCGCTCGGAGGATCAAAACTCCGCGGAAAAAAACAAACATCAACGAAATCTATCGAAAATCGAATAAAAAACAAAATGTAAGTGTAGCAGGAAAGTGCATTTATCCGGAGGTGCCGGTAAATGATAAACGTTAAAAAAACTGGAACAAGATAACTTCAACAGCGAACTATCGTTCTTACTCGAAACACAAACGAAAAAGTCGTTTATTTTTCTTTTTTTTTACATATCCAATTGTTGACTTTGTCACAGTTTGTGACCTTGAATCAAAGTCGTACAGTCTCGTTACCCGCTCCGCGATTGGACAATTATATCGATACGACCAATGAGAAAGCAGTTAACATATATCGGTTAAGGTTATTTACTTCCGTTTCAGACAGTTAGTATATTAACGAATACTAAATATCTCGTCATCGTCGTGAAAATCTTCCGATGTTTTGTTTTAATTTTCTTTCCGAATTTGAGCCGGCCTGAATAACATTTGAGGCGGTCAAATCGGCCGCCGGCCGCCTCCTAATGAAAACCCTGATTAACTCTGTCAAAAATCATCCGACCAGAACCCGCTGATAATATGCACATCTCTTGGTAGTGAAGCTTCCCATAAAGTTTCATTGAATTCCGGTAATTAGTTGCTGAGAAATAGTCCGAACAAGAATTGCACTATATGTACAGTTAATGGAAAATTTCAAAGGGCCATAACTCTGTGAAAAAACATCCGACCAGAACCCGCTGATAATATGCACATCTCCTCTCGGTAGTGAAGCTTCCCATAATGTTTCATTGAATAC
Organism: Dreissena polymorpha; assembly: GCF_020536995.1. Lineage (NCBI taxonomy): Eukaryota > Metazoa > Mollusca > Bivalvia > Myida > Dreissenidae > Dreissena > Dreissena polymorpha. The sequence goes on along the minus strand of NC_068358.1, from coordinate 68,915,087 downwards.
CGGTCATTAGTTGCTGAGAAATAGCCCGGACAAGAATTGCACTATAATGTACAGTAAATGGAAAATTTCAAAGGGCCATAACTCTGTGAAAAATCATCCGACCAGAACCCGCTGATAATATGCACATCTCTTGGTAGTGAAGCTTCCCATAAAGTTTCATTGAATTCCGGTCATTAGTTGCTGAGAAATAGCCCAGACAAAAATTGTGCACGGACGGACGTCCAGACACACGGACGGACGAATCGGCGACTACATGCTCCCCCCAAAATTGAGCATAAAAATATAATTAAGTATTTTATTTATACATAATTTATTTTTTAATTTGATAAAGAGTTCATTCAGAAGATCCATTTATAATTTCATATATTGCATGCGTTTTCATATTGCTTATTATAAAGTTAGTGGAATCTTTTTTTTGAGTTTTAGGTATGAAAGTTAAGTATAAAATATATTATTAAATTTTAATAACTTGAAATAATTGAATTTTTAATTGGTTTACTTAACAATAACATATTTAGGCAATGGTTCAATAAATGTTTCATCATTTCATGATGTAGTTGATTTGCACAAACATTTATCAAAAGCAATATAAAACAAGAGCTGTGTTTGTCAGAAAAAAATGCCCCCTACTGCGCCTTTTTTTTTTATATACCTTTGACCTTGAAGGATGACTTTGACCTTTCAGCACTCAAAATTTGAAGCTCCATGAGATACACATGCATGCCAAATATCAAGTTGATATCTTCAATATTCAAAAAGTAATGACCAAACTTTAACCAAGGTTAAAGTTTTGGGACAAAAACATGCAATGATATTGGACCTTTGACCTTGAAGGATGACCTTGACCTTTCACCACTCAAAGTGTGCAGCTCCATGAGATACACATGCATGCCAAATATGAAATTGCTATCTTCAATATTGCAAAAGTTATCAAACTTCAACCAAGGATAAACCCAGGCGAAACGATGACCATGGTAGACCAGGGTCACCATGGTTTTTGATGGTTGACCATGGTATTTGATTGTCAGCCATCAAAAAGCGTGGTGGAACATGATCTGGAACATGGTTGACCATGGTCACAAAAAACCATGGACACTGGTCGGCAATGGTGACAAAAGACAGACCATGGTTGGACATGGTCACACAAAAAAGGACCATGGTCCGCAATGGTGACCATGGTCAACCATGGTCGGCAATGGTGGCAAAAGAGAGACCATGGTTGGACATGGTCATTGCTGTTTTTACAAAGGAAGAATATTGTGTGCACAGGAAGTTGAAATGGGCAAGCTGAATGAAGACACATGGTTTATGTTATATTTGGAAATGTAAGTCTTTAATAAATAACCGGCCTAACTGATCAGCCATTGGCTCCATTTTAACTTCTTTGGCACTGTGTTCACCTATGTTTCCTAATTTTTGCTACATTGTATCACCTTTTCCTCTGCTTTATGAATGTTTTTGTCATCTGAACATAATCAGAAGCATAACCAATCATTTCATACTCACTAACTGTTCGCCAACATGTCGATGAAGTGTCAGCAATTCAAATGATTTTATTACAATGTTGAATTTTATCTTTTAAGTTCTTTCAGTAATTCACTGGCCCTGGACACATAATATTCCCTTAAAGTAAGAGCCTTTCTACATAAGTGTTCAATGCCAAAAAGTTAATTATTAATGTCAAACTGCCTTTTATTTCTAGTTTTGGTAAATAAAAAACAGAACTATCTAGCCTGAACTTTTTTCCTGGAATTCTCTAGGAAATTCCTGCAGAAATTCCAGCAGTTATCATCAGCCTTTTTCTGTCAAAACCATGACCACTTACGACTGTGGTGCCGTTTTACAAAAGGACGGCCTTATGACTATGGTCTACAATGATAGACCATGGCCAACCACGTTTTGTTAAATGGAACCACATTCTTTGACCATGGTCAACCATGGTATATGGCCATGGATGACCATGGTATTTGGCCATGGTCAACCATGGTATTTGGTACTGGTTGACCATGGTCAACCATGGTCATGATGACCATGGTCAAAGACTGTGGTGCCATTTAACAAAACCTGGTCTACCATGGTCATATGACCATGGTCAACCATGGTTTAGCCATGGTATACCATGGTCATATGGCCTTCATTTCGTCTGGGAAGTTTTGGGACAGAATGACAGAAAGAATGACAGACAGGCCAAAAACAATATACCCCCTCTTCTTTGAAGAAGGGGGCATAAAAACAAGATTAAACATAGTGATTGTGATATTAAATATAGAATTTTTCACAATTAAGTGTATATTTATGTAAAATTGAGGATATATGTTTGGCACTTTGTTGTATGTAATTCGAGATTTCATGTTTGATAAAGAAAGCTAGTGAAATTGAACAAAAGTGTGAATATCTCATTGCAAAATAACATGGAAAATTTCAAGCACATGCTTTAAAACTGTCAAAAGGACTGTTTTCTTTTACCTTTTTCAATATTTTTTTTTCTCACCTTTTTCAGTTTTAGATTTATTATTCACCCAAAATATAAGACTGGGTCCTTTCCTCAAGTAAAAAAGCACAACTTAAAACACTGTAGTAAATGTTGATACATTTTTTAAATAAAATGTTACAAGTATGAAATGGAATCTATATAGCTTGCAATAATGACCAAATAAATTTGCCATAATCATTTGGCAATCAAAATAATAAAATTCAACATTAATTTGTTTACTTATTTCAATATTAACTTAAATAAAGATTACATGTACGAGGAGTGTTCCAGAAGTTCGTGGATTTTCGCTATAACTTATTAGTTTGCTGGTAAAAGTCAATAAAATTGACATATTATACAAACCAATTATCACAGACTTTATATATAAGCTAAAAATGCATGAATTCCATAAAGCGCATTTGAAACGCGTTGCCATAGAGACCTTAGTAACGACATGCGGCGCAGGCGTGTATTTTATTATAAGTATGAGCGCTACGCGAATTTAAATTTGGTTTAAATGTCGTTGATAAACAGAATTTACGGCAAATTTCACGTGACGTTGACGTCACATATATACGTCACACGTAGGTTGAATATTCAAAGTTGTTTACATCATTCTCAGCTGTAACACCGCGAAGTAGTTAACGTAATGAAATCATGTCGTCAGTTGACAGCGTTGAACTACGCACGGTGATTAAATTTTGTCACCCATTGGGCTACACACCGACCAAAACGTTTGAGGAAGTTAAAAAGTCGAAACAATTCAACTGCTCAAGATCGTTGGTATTCAAATGGCACTATAGATTTAGAAAGGGGCGTGAATCGGTAGAAGATGATGTTCAATAGGTAGGCCGGCGCTAGTTAAACAAACCATGACGGACAAAGTGAGAGACTTGATTAGAACAGATAGGCGTTTAACGGTGCGATATATCGCAGAAGAGCTTGGAATTGGCATTTAAACAGTTTACAGAATACTAACCGAGGATTTCAAAATGCGCAAGGTTAGTGCTCGATGGGTTCCAAAACTTCTCTCTGATGAAGAACGAGTGAAACGCGTTAAGTGCTCAGAAGAGTTTTTGACGAGAAACCGTAAAGAAGGAGAGCGCTTTTTGGACCATATCGTCACACTTGATGAGACATGGTTATGGCATTATGATCCAGAGACGAAAGCACAATCCTCAGTGTGGAAAACAGCAGCAAGTCCTCCGCCGAAGAAAGCCCGGGTTATGAAGTCTGGTGGCAAACATATGTTCATCTTCTTCATGGATAGACGGGGAATGCTGCTCATCCACAAGGTGCCCGATGGTCAGACGATAAATGCTACATATTATCAAAAGGTTATTACAATTTCGTTATTGAATTATGTATTGTTATTTTGACAATTTTGTTATTACTGAAAATTATTCGTATTCGAAATAGAAAATAAATTAATTACAATTTTAAAAAGTTACATGAAACTTAAAATTCTTTAATTTGCCTACTGCAGGTACTTCGCCGGGATTTAATGAATGCTCTTAGGAAAAAGAGACCTACGATTGATGCCTCAGCCGTCATACTACACCACGACAATGCACCTGCGCATAGGGCCCAGTCAACGGAACTTGCAATAGATGTGATCGGGTTTCAGTGCCTAAGTCATCCTCCTTACAGCCCTGATTTGGCCCCTATGGACTTCTGCGTCTTCCAGGAAGTTAAATCACAGTTGCGCGGTATTCGCTTTGTAAGTAAACAGGAACTTACAGTTGCAGCAAAGCGAATCGTGTCGTCTTTTGACGCTGACTGGTATAGAGACACTTTTGACAAGTGGATTTCCCGACACAAAAAGTGCATTCCCGTTGGAGGTGATTATGTGGAAAAGATTTGACAGTTGTTAACTTCATAACGTCATTGATGTTGAACAGAAACGTTACACGTGCGTCGGTGTGCGTCGGTGTGCGCATTGTGCACATGTTTAAATCTCTGATATATATTTATTGTTTTATGTATTTCCATGATATTTGGAGAGTAGATTTGGAAAGGACGAAATATTCTTAACATGCTATTTGTTTGTCCATTTATGTTATCAAATGAAAGTTATAGCGAAAATCCACGAACTTCTGGAACACCCCTCATACATATAAATGCAGTTCTTCCAACACAATCCGTTTTATTAAAAAGCAATGATAGATATATGTGCATTTCATTTTTATGCCCCCAGTAGGATGGCATATAGTGATCGCACTGTCTGTACGTCTGTCCATCTGAAATTCCGTCAAACTTTGCGTTTAGGTTTCGAAAAATGTGGAAAAAGGGGGCATATGTCATTCTACGGTGGCAAGCCTTGTTCTTTGTGATCATTATTTTTATAAGTAAGTTTAAACCTATTTTTTTGCATACACATTCATAAACAGCTATTTTAAATACCGGTAATTCTTGATATGCACACAAAAGCAATATTATTTACAAACACACTATCAGACAACTGAATTGTTTACATTTAAGTGTGATACAAATGTACACCTTCAGTTTTATGGTATTTGTGTATTGTGTTAAAATATATCATAAATTATTTACACATGGATCTAGATCACATAAACTTGTGTAAAATATTGATGATTGAACTTGTGGTGTTATCAATATTTACCATCTTTCAATAAACTAGCTACAAATACATATCTGTTTAAATGTAACCTATCCATCACAAATCTATGTGATATGTGTAGTGAACATATTAAACAATATAACAACTTTTCTGGGAGTATATTCAATCTCTATGGAATCAATTGACAACCTTTCTGGAGCAACAGCAATTAAATGTTAAACTATCACTCTTAAACATCACTTTAGGGGTAAATACCTTCAAAATACCAGAGGTTAATAATGCTGTGAATTAAATTATTATATTAATGAAATATTTCATATTCAGCATGAAATACAGAAAACAAACACCTACAATGTTTTATCATTATTATTTAAAACTTAAGATTCAAATTGAAAAAGAGATAGCCCTCAACAATGATACACTTCATATATTTGAACATAAATGGAAACTTTCATAACAAGTCCAGTTTGCTTTCCACCCACTTTATGCAACTCATCTTTTTTCATAATTATTCTGTTTTTTTTAAACACCTCCTGTACAAAAATTCTATGCAAATTCTGTACAGAGTCTGTACAAAATCTGCCCAGAATCAAGACAGAATTCATTTATTCTGTACAAAGAGGACACAGACCCAGAATCTGCCTTGAAATCTGTACAGATTTTCTAAGCAGAATTACAATGAAACAGAATTTTATCTGTACATATTATTACACAAGACGGAATTTTAACACTTATTATTTTTTCAAGACAAATTTTTAGCACTTTGCATTTTAGCAAGGCAGAATTTTTGTACTTAATTGAAAAATGAGGCAGAATGTTGGACTTAAAAAACATTCTGATACAAAATTTCAAAATGGGACTTGTATAATTTAAGCAACATACACAATCATATACTTCTGATTTCAGTTTCTAATTGTATAATGCAGGAAATATTTCTGTATTCACCAAAAGACAACAGTAATGTTCAATTCATACAAAAGTTAAAAATGACCCAAAAAAATACAGCATATTATTAGCAACACAAAATACAGCAGTATCTTTCATGCCATATTTAGGAACATAGAAAGTTATGTATTTTTTTTAACAATTTAAACACACAGGCTTCAAGAAAAATCTATAATGGAGTGTAATTGGGTTAATTTTTTAAAAGTTTTTATTCTTTGCTTATTGCTGGATAAATTGTCCCAAAATACTGAAAATTGCTAGAAAATGTTGTCTGCTGTATCTCAGCCGTGACATTCTCACTGATTTCCAAAGATAGAGATCCACTTACCCTAGTTTATCCAAACACCAGCATCAGGTGTGGTAAATTTACTCCCATTTCACCACATTTACTTTGCCTGGCTCTCTTTAAAAGAAAACATCCATTGGACTCATTATTATGCTAGTGCTTTAACATTACAAAATTTGTGACACTTGTGTGAAATAAAACTAGTGACCTCAAAATCAATAGGGGTCATCTGCGAGTCATGATCAATCTACCCATGAAGTTTCATGATCCTAGGCGTATGCGTTCTTGAGTTATCATCCGGAAACCATTTTACTATTTCGGGTAACCGTGACCTTGACCTTTGACCTAGTGAACTCAAAATCAATAGGGGTCATCTGCAAGTCATGATCAATGTACCTATGAAGTTTCATGATCCTAGGCCCAAGCGTTCTTGAGTTATCATCTGACAACCACCTGGTGGACGGACCGACCGACCGACAGACAGACAGACCAACATGAGCAAAGCAGTATACCCCCTCTTCTTCGAAGGGGGGCATAAAAAATACAAATACCATTATAAAAAGGAACAATTAAGAAATTAAGACATAACATTATAAAAGTGTTGATATATATATGGTTTAAAGATGTTTGGTTTAGGCTACTTTGAAAAGGATAATATACTTATGTAAATGTGCGACACAATCACAGGGACTTGACATGTGAAGTTTTTAAGCGAAAATCAAAATGTTCCATGAAATGGGGCGCAGAAGACATAATGAGGGAATGATAATCATTACCAGAGGTATGTTAAAATTTGCTTTTTCTTTCATCAAAATTGGTATTTAATCTGTTGTCAGCATTTGACTTTGTTTTTAGGCCCCGGATCAAAAGATTGGGGGTATATTGTTTTGGCCTGTTTGTCTGTCATTGTGTCAGTCAGTCATTGTATGTGTGTGCCACAAACTTTAACCTTAGTTAAAGTTTTATAACTTTTTCAATATTAAAGATAGCAACTTCATATTTGGCATGCATGTGCATCTCATTGAGCTGCACATTTTGAGTGGTGAAAAGTCAAGGTCATCCTTCAAGGTCAAAGGTCAAATATCATTGTATTTTTCGTTCCGAAAACTTAAACCTTCGTTAAAGTTTGGTCATAACTTTTTGAATATTGAAGTTAGCAACTTGATATTTTGCAAGCATGTGTATCTCATGGAGCTGCACATTTTGAGTGGCTAAAGGTCAAGGTCATCGTTCAAGGTTAAAGGTCAAATTTATGGCTTCAAAGCGGCGCAATAGGGGGCATTGTGTTTTTGACAAACACATCTCTTGTTAAATTTGTTATATGCGCTAAGTGAAGTTTGTTGTGATGGCACTTGATGTCTGATGTATTTAATACAGGTATGGCATTAATGTTGTAAATCACAGGAGTTTTGAAACATAGTAGTAAGAATAAGTGGTTTCACCTGTTTTGGTTTTTTTTAGGAATGATATAATGATATAAATATGTAAACATTTATTTTTCCCAATAGGTTATGTCCGGATGTTGTGCAAAGAACACAGCAAAACAGTGCCAGATGAAACTCCCTCAACAAGGCTGCAGTGACACTCCAAATAGACTACTCCAGGAAAAAATTGAAATCAACTTATTAAAAAAACAACTTAACCAACTGATTAACTAATTACTTTGCTGCAAATTGGAGTGGCATACATTTTTATAGTATCTCTTGTTTAAATTGAGACTACAAATAGGGGATGTTAGATTGTGGTTTTTACCCTGTCATAATGTAATCAGATCAACAATACAAAAAGTATCAGTATATTTCATTGTGTATATTTTATTGTTTATATTTTATAATCTCATTAAAAAAATGTTTTGTATTGATGGTCTGTATATTTTGCTTTTCTTCCTGCATACATTTTGTGTACAGAAAATTTTCTGTACAGAATTTAATAAGATACAGATTTTATTCAGCACATAATTCTATGCTCACATTTTGGTTCTCCACAGATTTAATTCTGCCCAGATTCTTTTCTGTCCCGAAAAAAATCCGCTTAAGTTAAATAATTCGTAAAATCTGTACAGAATTCGTACTTAATCGGGATTGGTGAAAAGATGTGTGGCGGCCCTGTTAGCTCAGTCGGGAGAGCATTCGCCATGTAAGCGAGGTGTCCCGGGTTCGAGTCCCAGATTGGCCGCACACTTTTCACCACCCAGTGACAGTAGCGTTTAATGAGTGTAATTTGATAGTTCTAAGTTGATCAAGAACAGTACCATATTTACTGTTACATAACGTCTGGCCATGCTGAAAAAAGGGCAGTCAGTTATGTTAGAAAATAAATAAATTAAACATATTTAGTACTTACTCGATAATTCCTAGATGAAACACACATTCATTCAGTGCGAAACGGAAAACAAACACAGTCTGACAATTGCAATACAGCATAACCACAATGTCAGATATGTAAACATATCCCAGTCGCAAGTACATAACGCCTGCTATTTTCACATTCAATTCATATTCTTTCCATTTATTGAAACATGATCATTGATTCATCACGCAAAATGGTAACAAAACTCAAATTATTATTGTAAGCTCGAAAATCACGTCCAACGACTAATGACAACAATTTTACTTCCGTAAAGTTGTTGTTGTTATACTGTTTAAAGGTCGCATTTTCAAGCCGTTCGAGTACATACATCGGTCTGTGTTTAGAGCGATGATAAATGTTGAAGAAAACATACACGTTTGATGAAATTTTGTTTAAATTCGAAAACCTCTGAAACATGTCCGCTACAACGCCATTTTTAAGGTGATGTCTTTGGAGTTAAGGGAGGTGTCTACGTCCCTTAACTTTTTAAGGAAAAAACGGTGAACCTAAGGCGTATTTCTAAGGTTAGGAAGTTTGTGAATATGACATTTCCTCAAATTTAAGAGAAAAATGGTAAAAACCTAGGCAAAATGACAACCTTAGATTATTTTTTTCCCTTAGGTGCTTTATGAATACCGGCCCAGAATTACTTCACTCTTTTTTAAATTTAGGAATCAAAACAAAAGCTTTAATTTTCACATACATTTGGATAAAAACATGTTTCACTGAAATAAGCATTTGCTTGATGTCTTTCTGGTGGACGATGTACTTGGGTTGATTACATTAAATACATTTGCTTTAGTATTTACATTTAACCCTTTCCCACTCAGAAGCAATGTTGTTTGCTGCTCATCAGTATCTGAGGGTTGGAAATGAAGCCTTTAAAACTTGAATCTTATATACAGTCCAACCCCTCTTAAGCAGCCAGTCAAGGGAAACGGCCAAATTGGCTGCTTAAGCGGGGTGGCCTTTTAAGATGGGGTTGGGTCATAGGGAGTCTAGAGTTGATGGCCAACAGTTCAATTTTTGTATAAACAAAATGGTAAATATGTGTACATGTACTAAACAATGTATAGACTTAAAATAATTTTATTTCTTCCTTTCTAAAGTCAGCTATAAAACAACATTTTCATTCAAAACAAGATGTGTTTGTGAAACACAATGTCCCCCTATATGACGTTTGACCTTGAAGGATGACCTTGACCTTGACCCTTCACCACTCAAAATGTGCAGCTCCTTGAGATACACATGCATTTCAAATATAAAATTGCTAGCTTCAATATTGCAGAAATGACATGACATGAGCAATTTTGACCCATATATATGACCTTGAAGGATGACCTTGATCTTGACCTTTCACCACTCAAAATGTGCAGCTCCATGAGATACACATGCATGCCAAATATCAAGTTGGTATCTTCAATATTGCAAAATTTCATAAAATAAGCGATTTGGGCCACATATATTTGACCTCTGACCTTGAAGGATGACCTTGACCTTGACCTTTCACCACTCAAAATGTGCAGCTCCCTGAGATACACATGCATGCCAAATATCAAGTTGCTATCTTCAATATTGCAAAAGTATTTATAAAATAAGCGATTTGGGCCACATATATTTGACCTCTGACCTTGAAGGATGACATTGACCTTGACCTTTCACCATTCAAACTGTGCAGCTCCATGAGATACACATGCATGCCAAATATCAAGTTGCTATCTTCAATATTGCAAAAGTATTCATAAAATTAGCGATTTTGGCCACATAATTTGACCTCTGACCTTGATGGATGACCTTGACCTTGACCTTCACCACTCAAAATGTGCAGCTTCATGAGATACACATGCATGCCAAATATAAAGTTGCTATCTTCAATATAGCAAAAGTTATTGCAAAATGTTAAAGTTGGCGCAAACCAACCAACCAACAGACCAACCAACCAACAGACCAACCAACCAACAGACAGGGCAAAAACAATATGTCCCCCACTACTATAGTGGGGGACATAAAAATATTCCATTCATCTTTCTAATCATCATCAATATCATCCTCATCAGAATCAAGTCAATGAAAAAGAATCATTTAACTTTCTGAGGGACTGCAAATGTGTAAAAATACATATCTAAGTGGGTAAGGGATAAAAACAGGTATATATAATCCGATATGAATCTTAAAAACACAACACTTAATGAACATTCCATAAAAATCAAGTATATATACAAAATTAACAAATTCATTTTTAGAGATTTCATATCATGTTTTAATGGATAATTATAGTTAAGCCTGTGATTTGTCTTAACACTGTAAAATCATCATTATTCATGAGACATGTATTTTCTTTAATTTCCTGGGTTAGCAGATCCCTTAATTTAACCCTTTAATACCACTAAGATATAAATTTTGACGCATTTAAATGATTACAAATTAATGATAACTAAAAAAAAGAAAGTTTAATTGGACTAATTTGCCCTGTTAGGTTAATCAGCTGCATGTATTATTCTTCTTCTAAATACTTATTTAGTATTATTCAACTTCTAAATACTTAATTCATTGAAAAGATTATACATTTAAGATATTTTATAGCAAAGCAATACACTAAAAGGAGTACCCCATGGAGGGGCCAGACATTCCTTAAATGAGGAAAATATATATATGAGCCATGCTCTGTGAAAAGGAGGTTTAACGCATGCGTGTAAAGTGTTGTCCCAGATTAGCCTGTGCACTCTGCACAGGCGTCAGGGACGACACTTTCCGGCTACAATGGATTTTCGTCAAAAAGAGTCTTCTTCTAAACGAAAAATACAATAAAAGTCCTATAGAAAGTTACACTTAATTAAATACCTTTCTTACTAAATTCAAGTTTTAAAGGCCTCATTTCCTACCCTCAGTTACTGATGAGCAGCAAACAGTATACAATCTGAACAGACTGGGAGTAAATTACTTGCAGGCTGTTCTGGTTTTACGCTGTTTGCACATAGCCATTTTCACTTTGCTTCTGAGTGCAAAAGGATAAACACAAACCTATTGGAAAATGACTGACACAAGATTCTCTTTTTTCTCCCAATATCAGATATTCAAGAAATTGTATGTGCACACAAAAAAGTTCTTTTTTATAAAAAAGTGGAGCCTGTAAATTTTTTTTATTGTTTAACAAACTTTGACAATCTACTGTATGTTTCAATAGAATAATATGAACCTGGTTTTGGGAAAATTGGGCTTAATTCACGTGCGTAAAGCGTCATCCCAGATTAGCCTGTCATTCAGCAGAGGCTAAGCAGAGAAATCACTTTCCATTTTTACCGAATTATCCTTTTTAACCCTTCACCATTTTACATATAAGATATATTTAACCAAAGGTCTTTCTTACTCGATCTTTAACAGATGTTTGGATTTTCTATGTCCAAACATCTTTCATGACGGTTTAAGTGTCTGTGAGACAACTTGATAAGTATTTTCACGCCTTTGTAGTCCCTAGGAAAGTTGTATTTAATTTAAGACCTTTCATACTAGATTCAAGTTGTTAAGGCTTCATCTCGAAACATTAGATACTGATGAGCAGCAAAGAGCATAAAACCTGAACAGACTGCGAGTTACTTGCAGGCTGTTCTGGTTGTATGCTGTTTGCATATAGCCATAATTACTTAGATTCTAAGTGGGAAAGGATAAAGGAAGTTGCTTCTTTAACACAATTCCAATTAAGGCTGAAAGAATTGTCCCTAAGTAGCCTGTGCAGACTGCCAACAATCCTATGCCCTAAGTGTGCCTTTAAAAAATCCTGGGAAAGCATGATTATTACAGTAGGCCATTTTGATAATAACACAATGTAGGCTCAATACATTATATCCTTTGAAAAATAATAAGCTGATAATTGCTATAAATAATACTGAATGGTGCCCCATTTGTGAATGATTGCCTGTTGCCTGTGGCATGTTTCACTTTACTGAGTTCTGATCAGAGTGTGAATATTGGTGGTATTGCTATTTGGATGATTAAATTGAATGGATGTGTTTTTACTTCATATGGTAACTAGTAATAAATATATATTTATATTGTGTCATATTGTTTGTAAATGAGTAATTGCCTGTAAAATTAAAATGTTTTTAAGATTTTTTTGTAAGGAATCACAACATTAATTGCTAAGATATGAATAACTCATTTTAAGAAACAATATTACCCTTATCTTTTTTCATTGATCCATTCCTGTAAACATGCAATAACGAATAAATATTTATTCCATATTTATATTCAGCATTTCCACAACCTGATGGATTCCAACCTGAAAGCAGCACCTTCTACAATAAAAAGCATCCCTGATCCAGAAAGGCTTTCTGATTCATGGACTTAATTAGCTGTGGACTGTGTAATAATGGACTTCTCAGAAGGCTCACAATGATTTCGGTACATGCAAAATTGCTTTATAACTGGATACACGTTTTGAGGTAGGACTTATGTAAACCTATTTATTTTAGCTCGATTGCATCAAAAGCCTAAGGCTTATATAAACGCTCTCGAGTCCGTTTCCTTGGCCTAGAACCAATACTATGTGCTTTTGGGGGAGATCTTAAGAACGCTCTCACTGTGGGGATCGAACCCATGGCCTCCCGGTCACTAGGCGGACACCATATCCATTACACCACGGCGACCCTTGAGGTACATGTAGGACTTCAGATTGTTTCGAGATGATCCCTTTTAATTTTATTGTTTGTTTTGTTGGGTATTTTGCCATTTTCAACAGTATTCCAATCATCACATTACCAGCAGTTAACCCATTTATGCCGTGCATCTAGAAAAAGGGCCATGGCAAACAGCGTAGACCCAGATGAGGGTCTGCGCTGTTTGCTTAAAGGAATCTCTGTAAGAAATATTCTAAATATAGAAATAAATATACTAGACATCCCTAATTTTGGAAATAAATTGATCCAATTTAGAAGAATGGGAGAGTCCACTAGGCATAAATGGGTTACCCAACTAATTCTTTTCCTGGTAAAGCTGCTTCACCAGTGCTATGTGCATCAATTTATGACAGTAACTGACATAACTGTCCTCCTAAGCTTGTTTGCGTCTATAACAATATAAATCAGGTTGGTATACTGGTGTAGCGTAAAATCTGCAAGACCCGTAAACTATGCAAATGTGCATGTGCAAAGCGATCACAACATCCGGCGTTAAAAGTGCAAGTTGCATATGTACAAATATCAATAAATATACAAAAAGCGATGATAATTAACCTTATCATGATATAATATCAGCCTCTTAAGCCATGCTGTTGATTGGAAAGATGTCACACAGAGCTTATTTCTTGCAAAATTAAATCTCACCCTGGGAAAACTGGGCTAAATGCATGTGCATAAAGTGTCAACCTAGATCAGCCTGTGCATTAAGTGTCAACCTAGATCAGCCTGTGCATTAAGTGTCAACCTAGATCAGCCTGTGCAGTCCACAGGAAGATACTTTCCACCTTTGTGGTGTTTTTTGTGTACAGAAAGTCCTTCTTTAAGAAAATCCAGTGTAAGCCGCAAATGTCGTTCCTAATTAGCTTGTTGACACTTTACACTATATGCATTTAGCCCAGTTTTCCCAGAACTCTGCTCAATTGGTCCGACAAGAATTCATTGCAGAAATTGTGAAAGCTGCTTTCAAGTCCACATATTGCTCCTTGTAATGTGAAACTTGGAAAATAATATGCTGCTGTGTTTATTTATTAATTATTATTTATAATATGACAACATTATATGCATGCTGCTAATATTGATGTTCTTGTTAAGTTTTACTGAGCAGTTTTCTATATTTATTGATCATGTTGATTGATGAAGGATATATTAATAAAAACTGTGTTACAAAATAGGAATTCTGTCACCTATCAAAAGTGACATAACATAGCATGTTAGATTGAGACATGGTAACAGAACGGGGAATATTTGACTGAGACAATGGTACCAGTAGGTAGAATGTTAGACTGAGACAATGGTACCAGTGCTTAACATGTTAGACTAAGACAATAGTACCAGAGCTTAGAATGTCAGACTGAGACAGATTAGATTTAGACAATGGTACCAGTACCTAGCATGTTAAACTGAGACAATAGTACCAGTATTTAACATGACAGACTGAGACAATCATACCAGAGCTTAGAATGTCAGACTGAGACAGATTAGATTTAGACAATGGTACCAGAACCTAGCATGTTATACTGAGACAATAGTACCAGTGCTTAACATGTCAGACTGAGACAATCGTACCAGAGCTTAGAATGTCAGACTGAGACAATGGTACCAGTAGGTAGAATATTAGACTGAGACAATGGTACCAGTGCTTAACATGTTAGACTAAGACAATAGTACCAGAGCTTAGAATGTCAGACTGAGACAGATTAGATTTAGACAACGGTACCAGTACCTAGCATGTTAAACTGAGACAATAGTACCAGTGCTTAACATGTCAGACTGAGACAATCGTACCAGAGCTTAGAATGTCTAGACTGAGACAGATTAGATTTAGACAATGGTACCAGTACCTAGCATGTTAAACTGAGACAATGGTACCAATGCTTAACATGTTAGACTAAGACACTCGTACCAGAGCTTAGAATGTCAGACTGAGACAGATTAGATTTAGACAATGGTACCAGTACCTAGCATGTTATACTGAGACAGTGGAGTCAGTTTATAGCATAAACTAAGACAATGATACCCGTAGAATGTCAAACTAAGTGAATGATACCAGAACATAGCGTGTATAGTGAGACAATGGTACCAGTACATAGAATGTCAGACTGTGACCATAGTATCAGTATAACACATATTAGACTGTGACAAGGGTACCAGCTGGGAGCATGTTAGACATAGGCAATATTTAATAGTATCAGAATGTAGCAGACTGAGACAATGGCACCAGAAAGTAGCATGTTAGACTGAGACATTGGTACCAGTACATGTCATGTCAGACTGAGACAAGGGCACCAATACCTAGCATGTCAAACTGAGACAATGGTACCAGACAGGGTAGCATGTTAGACGGAGACAATGGTACCAGTATGTACCGGTCATGTTAGACTGAGACAATGGTACCAGTACATGTCATGCCAGACTGAGACAATGGTGCCAGTGAGTAGCATGTTAGACTGTCACAAGGGCACAAGTACTTAGCATGTTAGACTGAGACAATGGTAACAGTACGTAGCATGTCAAACTGAGACAATGGTACCACTACGTAGCATGTTAGAAATACAAACATAAACCGGTATGTAGCATATCAGACTGAGACAATTAAACTTTTACCTGTATGCAGCATGTCAGGCTGTGACAATTGTACCATTACGCTGCATGTTAGACTGTGACAATGATACCAGTACATAGCATGTCAGAATGAGACAATAGTCCCAGTATGTAGCATGTAAGACTGTGATAATGATACCATGTAGTACGTAGCATGTTAGACTGAGAAAATAATGTTAGTATGTAGCATGGCAGTGTTAACACCTAACACCAGATATACACCAACACCAAATGATAGTTTACACTTTAATTATCCCTATTGAAACATTACAATGTCACTTAAAAACCAAAGACGTTACTGAGTCAGAGAATCACGTTATGACATCATGACGTCATGACGACGTCACAATTCTGCTTTCTTAATGAAGAGTATTCAAGAGTTATGTAACATGAAATTAACAGGCAGACTGTGACAAAGGTACCAAAACTCTGCATGCTAGACTGTGACTATTATACAAGTACATGGCAAGAAAGACTAAGACAATAGTACAAGTATGTAGAAAGTAAGACTGAGACAATGGTTCCAGTACCAAGCATGTAAGACTGAGAAAATAATGCCAGTATGTAGCATGTCAGACTATGACAATGATATGAGTACGTAGCATGTCAGATTGCGATAATGGTACCAGTGCGTATCATGTCAGACTGAGACAATGATATCAGTAAGTAGAATGTCAGACTTTGACAATGCCGAATGGTACCAAAATGCTGCACGTTAGACTATGACAATTAAGCATGTACATAGCAAGACAGACTGAGACAATGGTACCAGTATGTAGCATGTCAGACTGAGACACTAGTACCAGTATGTAGAAAGTCAGACTGCGACAATGGTGCCAGTGCGAAGCATGTCAAACTGAGAAATAGTTCCAGTATGTAGCATTTTAGACTAAGAAATTAGTATCAGTATGTAGCATGTCAGACTGAGAAAAAGTTCGAGTATGTAGCATTTCAGACTAAGAAATTAGTACCAGTATGTAGCATGTCAGACTGAGAAATAGTTCCAGTGTGTAGCATTTCAGACTAAGAAATAAGTACCAGTATGTAGCATGTCAGACTGAGAAATAGTTCGAGTATGTAGCATTTCAGACTAAGAAATTAGTACTAGTATGTAGCATGTCAGACTGACAAAGAGTTCCAGTGTGTAGCATTTCAGACTAAGAAATTAGTATCAGTATGTAGCATTTCAGACTAAGAAATTAGTACCAGTATGTAGCATGTCAGACTGAGAAATATCTCCAGTGTGTAGCATTTCAGACTTAGAAATTAGTACCAGTATGTAGCATGTCAGACTGAGAAAATAGTTTCAGTAGGTAGCATGTCAAAATATGATAATGGTGCCAGTTTGTAGCATGTGAGACGGAGGCAATAGTGCCAGTACACAGCATGTTAAACTGAGACAATCATATACCAGATAGTAGCATATCAGACTGTAACAATGGTACCATAATGCTGCATGTTAGAATGTGACAAAGATACCAGTATGTAGCATGTCAGACTGTGACAATGGTACCATAACACTGCATGTTAGACTGTTACAATGATACCAGTACGTAGCATGTCAGACTGAGACAATTGTACCAGTATATAGAATATCAGACTGTGACAATGATACCAGTACATAGCATGTCAGACTGTGAAAATGGTGCCAGTATGTAGAATGTCAGACTGTGACAATGGGACCAAAACGCTGCACGTTAGACTGTGACAACTATACAACTACATAGCAAGACAGACTGAGACAATAGTACTAGTACATAGCATGTCAGACAGATAATAATACCAGTATGTAGAAAGAAAGACTGAGGCAATGGTGCCAGCTGAGAAATAGCTACAATATGTAGCATTTCAGACTAAGAAAATAGTATCAGTATGTAGCATGTTAGACTGACAAAATAGTTTCAGTAGCATGTTAGAATGTGACAAATATACCAGTATGCAGCATGTCAGACTGTGATGATGGTACCATAATGCTGCATGTTAGACTGCGACAATGATACCAGTACATACCACGTTAGAATAAGACAATGGTACAAGTGCTTGGCATGTTAGAATAAGACAATTGTACCAGTATGTAGCATGTCAGTCTGAGACAATGATACTTGTATGTAGCATGGTACACCTAGGCAATTCTACCAGTGTGTAGCTTGTAAGCAACGCATAACATGTCAGCCAGAGACAATTATATCAGAATATAGTATGTCAGAGACAGTGACTATAAAACCAGTATGAAGTATGTCAGACTGAGTGAATGATACCAGTATGTAGCATGTTAAACTGTCACAGTGATACCAGTATGCAGCATGTTAGACTAAGACGATGGGACCACTACCGACTGAGACAATGGTAACAGTACATAGCATGTCAGACTGAGACAACAGTACCAGTATGTAGCATGTTACACTGAGACAATGCTACCAGTACATTGCATGTCTGACTGAGACTATTTGACCAGAATGTAGAATATCAGACTAAGCCAATGGTACCAGTATGAAGCATGTTTGACAACAATAATAGGACCAGTACATAGCATGGACTAAGACAATGTTACAAGTAGCATGTTAGACTAAGAAAATGATACCAGTACTTAGTATGTTACAATGAGACAAAGGAACAGTACATAGCATGTTAAACTGAGACCATGGGACCAGTAGCTGACATGTTAGACTGAGACTATGGTGATCTACATCTACATCTACATCGTACGTCGCTGCCGTCAAACTTGACAATTATGCGACGGGTGGTGAGGAGATAAAGTAAGAATGGGAAAATAGTAAAGTGAGAAGAGTTTGATAGTTAAAAGTCAAGTGATAGTACCAAACATGTAAGACTGGGACAATGGTACTGCAATGTAGCATATCATATCATAGCATATCAGACTGAGGAATGGCATCAGTACATAGGATGTTGAACTGTGACAATCAAACCAGTATATAGCATAGACTGAGACAATTGTTCTAGTATGTAGCATGTCAGACTGAGACAATGATACCAGTACATAGCCAGCGATTTTCCTCCTTCTTTATAAAGTACCGGTAAACGGTACTTTCCCAATCGAGCGAAAATTCCCAAATTCCCAATCGGCATCTGAAAAAATCCCAATCGGCGTCCGAATTTTTTCTCAAAACGATCGAAAGTTTCGTAACAAAACCCAACTTTCGGCGAGTGAACAAAGAAAATCGTATAGTTGTGTGTAACAACGCGCTCGATTAATATCGGGTTTTATTATTCAGCGCGTTCAATCAATAGAGTCGTTACTGTTTGCGGTTCTTTTGTCAGGCAGCCAGCGTACTGTTTGACGTCGGTTTGAAACCTTATCGTAGTTTGAAATGCCCTCCAGCACTGCCTCTGTGGAAAGGTTGTTAAGTCTAATGAACAATCTTTGCACGACCAATCGGAACCGTCTATCACAGGACACATTGACAGCTCTAATGATGCTGTGCAGAGAGGGATGCCAGCAACTGAGTGATGATCAAACATCAAAGATTGTTGAAATTTTCAAAAAAATGAAAGAGAGAGACATTGCTTTATAAGAGATTAAAACAACTAGTAATTGATTTTGTGTCTTCTATATAATATTTTGTTATTTATATCAACTTTATAAGTTTAAGTAATGGTCATTTAAAGGCATGCCTGCAAATGATTATTTTAATGGGTATGTTCAATTAAGTTTGAACTGTATAATGTATTCAATAAGACCCAAACTTCACAACGCGATTTTCCCAATTTAAGGATTTCACGACTCGATTTTTCCCAATTTTGAGGTTTTCACGACTCAATTTTTCCCAATTGGACCGGTACGGGTACTTTTCCCAATTGGACAAGGAAAATCGCTGATAGCATGTCAGACTTAGAAATGGCACAAGCATGTAGGATGTTAGACCGAGACATTAGACCAGTATATAACATAGACTAAGACAATTGTACCTGTCAGTAGCATTTTGACTGAGACAATGGTACCAGGACGTCGAATATCAGACTGAGACAGAGCTTCCAGTACATAGCATGCTAGATTGAGACAATAGTACCAGTATTGTAGCATTTAAGACGTAGACAATTATACCAGTAGGTAACATGTTAGAGTGTGACAATGACACCAGTACAATTAGCATATCAGACTGTGACAATGGAACTTATATGAAGCAAGTCAGACTGTATCAATGGTACCAGTACTATCCTGTCAGATTATCACAAATGGACCAGTATGTAGCATGTTAGACTGTGGAAATGTTACCAGTATGTAGCATTTCAGACTGAGGCAATAATACCAGTGAGTAGTGTAACCGTTTTCGCCCCATGGTCAGTTAGCGCATGACCCAAAACAACATGGATTAGTTTGGGCAATTTCTAAGCAGTAATTTTGCTGCCACCAGTCCACATTGATGTGTTGCACAATGATTAAATCCAAACTGAGGTGAATGTCTTCTTCTAAACTTTATTTCACAATTACTCTTAACACTTATTCAAGAAATACACTAGAAATACACTTTTCTGATTAGTAACAAGAAGTATATTTAAAACATTAAAGTATTGATATCAAGACACAAGTTTTCAATATTATATATTAAAAGCATCCTTCCGTTTCCCCATCCTATTCTCTTGTTTTCCCCCTCTCAATCCCCAAAACCCTCTTTTTATACTATTCAAATATGCTAATTTCTGATGTTTGCAATTTGTATGCAAATTTCTGGCAATACGAACATTTATGGGATGACTCTCAGAAGTGACCATGATTTATAGCAATTAGCAGAAGTAAGATTTATAGCAATTAGCAGAAGTTAGATTTATAGCAATTAGCAGAAGTAAGATTTATAGCTTTTAGCAGAAGTAAGATTTATAGCAATTTGCAGAAATTAAGAGATATGTGAGTCACCCATCACCAGAGAGATGGCGTACACCTGGTATTTATCAGAAGTGTGTGACCAGCAATAAGATTACAGAAGTATCCATTACTCCCAACTTGAACATAATTAAATGGCCAAAATAGGCTTATTAAAAAAAGCAACACTGCCTTCCTTTCGGATTGGAGCCTTCTGGCGACAAGATAATAAGCAATTACTAGACATGTGACATTCAAGCAGTAAATTTACAAACTACAATTATTTGTTTGTTGTTGCTACTCTAAGAAAAAAATATGGATAAATTTAAAAATAAAATATTTTTGAGAAGCCTTTGCCATTCAAAAAAATTTCATCCACAGAAAGCCATAAACTTTTTTGAATTTATCCATGAACAGTCCCTTAATAAATACTGTTAATAATTATCCCAATACAATTTTCATCAACATAAAAACCAAAAACAACACAAAACCAAATCAATACAATATCTCTGGCGGATAAAATCTTCCAAGATACTTTATCTTAAGCGAAGCAATTTTAAAATAAATTGAGAGAAACATATTATAATGCTAAACAATTTTAGAATACAGTTAAAAATGACTATATACACTGTTACACACAGTAAAAATCCATAAAGATTCACCAGGTACAAGTGAATTTTCCAAAATCAAGTGTCATTCAATATAACACAGTTCATATATATCTGTAATTGTAAGTTTTTGTTTTGTTTTGCTTAGTCACTCATAATAAAATCCGACACACACAACCCACAGCGTCAATAAAGTTCTCTAAAGTTCCCAGTCACTCAACAGCTTTGTCTCACAAAAGTCTTTGGTCTCAGCATCCAGCCTCCGACCAAAACGTACAACCAAGGATCTAGCCGGAAAGTCATCCTCGCGCCACGCTGGACTAAGCCATCTAGTCGTCCTCGCGTCACGCACGACCAAGCCATCTAGTTGTCCTTGCATTACGCACCACCAAACCATCTAGTTGTTTTCACAGCATGCACGTCCAGGCTATCTAGTTGTCCTTGCGCCACGCACAGCCAGGAAGTAAAAGAACAATTCATATAATCCACAAGTTATAAGAAAATACACATATGCTGACACTTTAACACAAGATTTCACGGTTGACAAGAACAGGTAAATCTGTTGATGGTAAGACACAATTCTAGGATTTGAAATACACTGTAATCCGCTAGAAAATACACAAATGCAGACACTTTAACACATTAGAAATCTCACAGATGGTAAGAACAGGTAAATCCGTTGATGGTACGGCACATAATCCAGGAATTGGAAGTTATCAACAAGAAAATACACAAATGCAGACACCTGAACACACATAAAATTCAGGCCGGACACGCAAAACCAGGAAACTGATTAACACTGCAACTGAAATCCATTGAAGACTTTTACACAGACTTGAATAAACTCTTATACCCCAACAGCACATCAAAATGGTTTCAGAAATTTAAATCCAGTAGCTGAATTTATTTGCTTAACACAGTAATCCAAACATTTATCTTATTAGAAAAACCTTAATTTTGACACCGGGAATCTGATGAACACTGCAACTAAAATCCAGTTAACACTTTTCACATAATGTGACTAATAAACACTTATTTTTCGAACATCACATTAACATTGTCTCAGAAGTTTAATCCAGGAGCAGAATAATTTTCTTCACACAGTAAAACAAAACATTCACGTAATTAGAACAAACTTGATTTTATTCATCACGTATTTTAATATATCCAGAAATGTAATTAATCAAAGCGCTGAAGGCACTGATTTTTTCGCTGTTGTATAATCTTAGATGCAACTCAGTTTTCAAAATTTTGTTATAGCTTTTCATATCGCAAGTTTGAAATGATCACAACCCATTTAAATTAATAAAGAGTATGTCTTAAAACACTGGTCGTGATGTGTGTTTTTTTTCCAAATCATTGATACAGCTAATCAGTGTGCACAGGCTAATCTTATTTGACATGCATTAAACACCAGAGAAGCAGTATAAAAGGGTCACAAACACACAAAATGTCTACTTTTCAGTTGTACACTGGTGTGTAAACAGCAAAAAACAAAAATTATTATTTTCACAATATTTAAGTTTGTATTTAATATTTTCCAATGAAATTTGGCATACATATACTTTAGTATACAAACAATATGTATGTGTAATTTGGTGGTTGAAAGTTATATAGACTATAGTAATTGACTTACAGAAAAAGTTTTTTGTTGTCTGCTTGAAATTCAAATTTCCCTGTAAATGCACTTGAAAGGTTATGAACTTCTCTCAGCCAGTAGCTAGCAAATGACTCAAATCAAGTTTACATGTAAATACAGATTCAACAGAAAACCAAATGCTGTCTGCTCAAACACGTGTTTCTATTTATAAACACTCCAATGTTAGCAGCAAATCACTGGCAGATAAACCCTGCCTACTAGTTAATGTAGGTTAATATTTTACCACCGCAAAATCAAGCAAGTGAGATCCGGCTTTTAAGCCCGGTTTTCCCTGAAAGCAGCCAATATGTACAGATTTCAATGATAAACACTAGACTGGCCAACGTTGTCTTGCTACAAGTTATTAAATAAACTCTATGTACTGTACCAGTGAGAACAGGCAGATGCGGTGATTAAAGCAAACTTTTAGCATTATTGTCTGCTAAAGTTTACTGGAGTTATCCACACAGGCAGTCACGGGTTAAGGTTCCTGCCGTACCTAAGCCCATACTGATCCACACTGATTTGCAAAATTGCGTCTGCATTATTTGTGACCTTTGCTCACAAATAAAAAAACGAATTTCACAATACATGTATTATCACAAACTAATTCCACATTTTGTCATTGTATTTCTGATGTTAACAATCTAAGCTCAACTTTAGAAATGGTTTCACAAATGTTCACTGACTCTTTAAAGTGGTTCTATTACTGGCTTACCGTAATTACTCTATGTTTTCGGACACTCTAAGTTTTCGGACACCCCCTTTTTTAGCAAAAATAATTATTTTTCATGACTCTTAATTTTCGGACACACAATTTTTTGTCCATTATTTATGTCTCTAAGTTTTCGGACAGAATATTTTACAGCGCTATTTTACCAAATTTCGGTCCTGTTTTCGATATCTAATGACACTTTGATCATGGGGTTTTACAACCAGATTAACATCATAAAACATGGAAGGTGGATGCCTGAGGGCAACGGACCATTACATTGCGTTATTGGGTAAATATCCTTGTAAACTGGTATTAAACAATGGTTTCGCCCGATAGCATAAGCGTTATGACACTTACCAGGGGCAGTACCAATTAACAGTTCAATTATCTACCGCAATGGTCCTACCCCTTCTAAGTAAAATAACTGTGACAAATACTAAACACTTCAAAGTGTGATGCACCCTATTGCAAGTTTTACGAACAATTGAAGGTGTTAGAAAACAACTATCTGAAGTGAACAAACAAAGAATTCATAGTTTGCTTTTTTGCGTTAATTACAGGTTCATACTAGCGAGTATCTGTACGTCACATTCTCATCTTTGAACTCGTTGGTCAAAGTACAACCGGGTAGTCACTTTCTGTCAAATAAATTAAGCATTTACAATTATTTAAAATGCAGTGCAAATATATATATAACTGTAATTTATACTGTACGGCATGGTATTTTACAAGCGCATGCTATTATCGGTAGTCGTTGATACAATTGACGCTATTTTCGGACATTTCAATTTTCGACTCTAAGTTTTCGAACACCTGCATTTTGTGAATATTTTTCGTACCTATGTTTTCGGACACGAAAAAAAAAAAAATTTAAGTGTACATAGAGTAATTACGGAAATTAAAGGTTTATTTGAGTGTGACTTGAAACAGATGTCTAGAAAGTTCTAACAAAGTTAAGATCAGATGTTTATAGTAGTGGTGAGTTGATTAATCAGATTGTCGACATGTCGTCAACGAATTGCTGCTGACATGACGATGATGATAAAAATTTCGAGTAGACGAAAAGTTGACAAATTACCGTACCGATCATTCGATAATTTTTTTACTACACCATTTCTGTTTACCGCTCAACTGAAACGAGCTTTTTTATTGGATAACACAACCCCTTTAAACCAATCAGCGATCGTAATACGGATGTGTATAGGCAATTCATTCAAGATGTCAGTCAGAAAAGAATTTGTATTAAGTGGTCAAGAAACTAGTATCATAAGGTCCATATTTAAGTAGATATTTTCATATTCTTCTGATAATGATCATAAAACTTGTTCTTTTGAATTAAAATTACTTTTTAAAGATCTGTTTTTATTTACCAATCTGTAATATTCTTCACTCTTTACAAGATTTGTTGTTGACTTGTTGTTATTGGGGTTTAACGCCATTTTCAACAAAGTACGTAACATTGCAGCCACAAGATTTTTCACTTATTCGAACAGGAAGCAAGATGTTTTAGCATTTATTCATTTTTAAATCACAAAACACATAAGGAATAGTCACGATAAAGTTCTTTTTGATAAAATATAGCAATATAATGTTAATATAAATAAACAGCTGCGCCATGAGCGCATGATACGCCCGTCGTTCGCCAATGAAGTAGTAAGGTAATAAATAACCCTTTGAATCATTTTTTTACTTCAGTTTATTTGTATTTGAATACATGGTTTATTTTATAAGTACATGAGCATGGAGCGCCGTCTCCTTGACATTCATACCATATCTTTTTTTGAGTATATGTATGCATTTCTTTAGAGGATATGGAGTTGAAGTAAACCTGTTATAGATATTTTGACCAATAATAAAAGAGAAATGTAGATGGGTAAGTGGTAGTGTACAATCGGAATAGAAAAAAGCTCACCTTGTTCAATTTTTCAGGGATACTAAAAAAAAAAAAAAAAAAATCCATCGAAGGATATTTGAGGTACAGTAGGACATTCAATGAAATCACGAAATTTTGACGAACAAAGTCCCATAACTCTGGAACGACAATTCAGAATTCCGTCAAAAACGAAAGGGGATCAGGGTTTATCAATATTAAGATTGTGTTGAAATTTGAAAAAAATCCATCGAAGGATATTTGAGCTACAGTAGGACATTCAATGAAATCACGAAATTTTGACGAACAAAGTCCCATAACTCTGGAACGACAATTCAGAATTCCGTCAAAAACGAAAGGGGATCAGGGTTTATCAATATTAAGATTGTGTTGAAATTTGAAAAAAATCCATCGAAGGATATTTGAGCTACAGTAGGACATTCAATGAAATCACGAAATTTTGACGAACAAAGTCCCATAACTCTGGAACGACAATTCAGAATTCCGTCAAAAACGAAAGGGGATCAGGGTTTATCAATATTAAGATTGTGTTAAAATTTGATGAAAATCTGTCAAAGGATATTTGACGTAGCGTACGACATTAACAGACGGACGGACGGACAGACGGACGCGGGGTATACCATAATACGTCCCGTCATAGACGGGCGTATAAAAAAATGGTTAAAATATTAAAAACTTTATGTTTTGTTAAAAATGCTGATTAAAAGGGGATCAGGGTTTATCAATATTAAGATTGTGTTAAAATTTGAAGAAAATCTGTCAAAGGATATTTGACGTAGTGTACGACATTAACAGACGGACGGACGGACAGACGGACGCGGGGTATACCATAATACGTCCCGTCATAGACGGGCGTATAAAAAAATGGTTAAAATATTAAAAACTTTATGTTTTGTTAAAAATGCTGATTAATCTATTAATCGCTGATAATGGCCTACGATTAATCGACTTGGTTTTGTGGAACCGATTCCAACCACTAGTTGATAGGGATAAATACCATTCCCTAGGACAAGAGTTCATAGGTGAGATTTGGTTGTTAGCATGCATGGTCAAAGTACCAACATAAATTTGATTGCAGAGACAGTTTGACATGAATCTTATGGTCATTTCTGTCAATTATAGTTCATTGATAAGATTTGGTTATTAAAATGGTCAAAGCACAAACATACATTTGATTGCACAGACAGTTGACAGGAATCTAATGGTCATCACTGTCTAATTTCTGGAAATTTTCTGCATTCTGAGATCAACAGGAAAGACATTAGTACTGACAGTGTGTTTATGATTCAAGCAATATAGACGAAGGGTTGTTTTGCCAGGCAAGTTAAACAAGGGCTCTTTGTAAAACATGCATGCCCCCCATATGGGCTGTCCGTTGTAGTGGCAGCCATTGTGTGAATACGTTTTTTGTCACTGTGACCTTGACCTTTGACCTAGTGACCTGAAAATCAATAGGGGTCAAATGCGAGTCACGATCAATGTACCTATGAAGTGTCATGATGCTAGGCAAAAGCGTTCTTGAGTTATCATCCGAAAATCATTTTACTATTTCGGGTCATCGTGACCTTGACCTTTGACCTAGTGACCTCAAAATCAATAGGGGTCATCTGCAAGTCATGATCAATCTACCAATGAAGTTTCATGATCCTAGACGTATGCATTCTTGAGTTATCATCCGGAAACCATTTTACTATTTCTGGTCACTGTGACCTTGACCTTTGACCTAGTGACCTCAAAATCAATAGGGGTCATCTGCGAGTCATGATCAATCTACCCATGAAGTTTCATGATCCTAGGCGTATGCGTTCTTGAGTTATCATTCAAAAACCATTTTACTATTTCGGGTCACCATGACCTTGACCTTTGACCTAGTGACCTCAAAATCAATAGGGGTCATCTGCGAGTCATGATCAATGTACCTATGAAGTTTCATGATCCTAGGCCCAAGCGTTCTTGAGTTATCGTCTGACAACCACCTGGTGGACGAACCGACAGACCGACCGACAGACCGACCGACAGACCGACCGACATGAGCAAAGCAATATACCCCCTCTTCTTCGAAGTGGGGCATAATAAACATTCTGTTGTCTGAACAATGTTGCCATCATCATTAAGAGGTTCCAACCATCCATCATTTTGCTCTGAAGAAATCAGTCTGTCTTCTATTTCAGTCTTTTTCTTAATGTAACAGTTGATGGTGGTGTGATTAAATTTGTTGTTTCAACTAATCATTTCTGTGGGTACTAGTAAAAGAATAGTTTCACTTAAAGCACATTCTTTGAACTAAGATGCTTGACAAAATAAAATTATAACACGATTTTAAAACATCCTTCCTAAATAATCCAGGTAACACCATGTGATCCTGTATGGTCAACGCATTATTTGGATATCTTCTAAATTATCCATCAACTTAAGGATAAGCAAATTAATCCATGAATTGCAAACTGCAGGTGGTTCACTGGTAAAAAAATATCCCTGGATGAATAAAGGCCTTCTTCCATCCAGCCGATGACACAACCCATGTACGTCTGGGTCAATACATTACAACATTGGTCCATCCACAAACAAGTGAATGACGTTACCCATGTCCGTCTGGGTAATTACAACATTGTAACACCTCACGGAGAATGATTCACAAAAAGCGAGGGCTTGAGCTGGTCATTAGCATTGACAGTTATGTTGTATTAATTCATGCAAAAATGATATGCTAGATCGTAGTTCAAGTGTTGTCCCCTCTCCCACTCCTTACGGAGATACTTCTTGACCATTATCCAAATTCATATCTCGCATCCTGAGACAATGCACTTCACCAGTGTACCTGTGAAAGTCCGTCTTCACATTTCCCACTCATTATGCAACTGAAAACATCATGTTTTTAAAAATAAGTAAAAGTGAATTTGAAGCATGAGAACTTCGTCTGACTTACTACTTGAAATAGTAGTGTTTCAAGTGTACAGATTATCACATTTACAATAACAAGCTCTGACCATTTTATATGATATTTTAAACAAACACTGCAGACTTGAAGAGGCACATTTTCCAGTGCGGTTTCAGTGCTGTAACAATCCCACTATGTTGGATCACAGGGAATTCTGTTTAAACTGTAACAGTTGAAGTGATTATTTTCAATTTGATATTCAAGTTTTAAAATCGTCTCATAATTTCCACAGGTCACACCATCTATTTCTTCTATTCTTCTTGTATATTTACGCAGTTTCAAACGCTGAAGATTATTTACATCGATCCAGCTTAAACTTTCTATGGTTATTCCGATCTGAAGCCAGTCTGAACTTTTCCTCAGGTTCCACTAAACAGCTAGCAGCTGACCCTGTGCTTACCGTAAAAAGTTGTGTATAAGGCGCACTTTTTTACCCCAAAATTTCATTTTAAAAACTTGATGCGCGTTATGCACAACTACAGCCATGCCAAGACATTTTTTCGCTGTCAGTTACCCAGTAGCGGTAATTCGCATCATTCTGTTTTCGGGTGTTTTAACTGTAACTATGTTAATAATAGTGTTATATTGACGATCTGAATAAGATGAACAAACATTATAAAGTTAACATATATATTTTCTATCTATTTCAGGTACGTACAGAGCATTGAAATCAAATAAATTTGAAGAAGAGAATGAAAAACGAGGAAGCCATTTTTATTTAAATGTTATTGTTTACTTTTCCCACAATATTATACCCTACTGTACTAGGGTTACACAATTTATTTGGGGGCACTTGTCGATTTACAATAGTATGTCGGCAAGGTATTTCCCGATATATTTAAGATTATTTTTCTTGCTTTTCAAATGTGTTAATAAAATTGATGCTGTGTTTGTTTACACGTTTTCATACGTCTTGTCAAGATTGAGGATGTGATTATTGAGCAATTTGCGTCACCTGTCAAGTTTTGTGTAGCTGGGCTATTATCAAAACATGCGAACCGGCAAACGGCTTCACACCTCCATTGTTTGTTTATCGCCGGTAATGTCGTGATGGTGTTGAGAAGTTTGAGTCGTTAAAGTCTCCTGTCAATTTTAGACACTCGAAAAGAACGCATGGTATCGGCATTGTAAATAAAACGCGCGGTTGTGAATTAGTCATGCATGAATAACCAGGTGACAATACCAATCAATAATGTCAGTTTCTTAGTTATAACTAATCCATCCGTTATGTGTACTCCACGATAAAATCGTGGACAGTTACTTCGGAGACATATGATGAAAACCTTGATGGTATCCTCGTGGAAAGTGTGCATTTCATGCATAATTCATTTAAATCCAAACATTTATTTTTACGCATAATATGATTTAAAAAAAACACCAACTAGTTGTATCGTTATCGTTTTAAAAATAATTTATAATTGAAGCAATAAAAAAATAAGTAAGATCGGCAATGTAAATATAACGATTTTCAGTTAGCCTGCGGTACGGAATTTTTCCCCCGATTTTTTTGCTTCAAAAACTTTTTTTCCCGATTTTTTAGCTTTAAAAAGTAGATGCGCGCTATACATAAATGCGCGTTATACACAACGTTTTACGGTAATACATCACATAGACCCACAGTTATTCCAAAAATTGGAACATCGGCAATTATCATGGCAATTATAACGGCAATTATCACGATGAAGCGCTGTACAATGTCCATATAAGTTCCAACCGCAATAAAACACTCCCCAGATCATTGCTTCCAACAGCTCACTGTAATCCTGTTGTCTCTGATTGATGGTTGCTATTAATATATCCCACTGAAAACTACCTGTCCAAATCGCTGTTGATTTTTATTATTCATTTAAAATTTAGAGTCCAACGTGTATCCAATAAAGGCTTTTCACCAACACCTCAACAATTGAAGTGTTTTAAGGCCCATTTCTGTAAAACTGCATCAAAACAGAAATAATCAAAGTTTCATGTGTTAAAGTCCATACATCTGTAAAAAATAACTTTGCAGAAATCCTCGAATTTTCGCGTGTTAAAGTACATACCTCTGTAAAAATAAATTTCACAGAAATTGTTGAAGTTTCACGTGTTAAAGTCCATACATCTGTAAAAATAAATTTCACAGAAATCCCTCCGCTGTACACCAGTGTAACCGTTTTCTCCCCACGGTCAGTTAGCGCATGGCCCAAAACAGCATGGATTAGTTTGGGCAATTTCTCAGCGGTAATTTTGCTGCCACCAGTCCACGTTGATGTGTTGGACAATGATTAAATCCAAACTGAGGCGAATGTCTTCTTCTAAACTTTATTTCACCATCACTCTTAACATTTTTATTCAAGAAATACACTAGAAATACACTCTTCTGATTAGGAACAAAAAGTATATTTAAAACATTAAAGTATTGATATCAAGACACAAGTTTTCAATATTATATTTTAAAAGCATCCTTCCGTTTCCCCTTGTCCTATTCTCTTTTTTTCCCCCTCTCAATCCCAAAAACCCTCTTTTTATACTATTTAAATTTGCTAATTTCTGACATTTGCAATTTGTATGCAAATTTCTGGCAATATGCAAATTTCTGGGGATTCTCAGAAGTGACCATGATTTATAGCAATTAGCAGAAGTAAGATTTATAGCTTTTAGCAGAAGTAAGATTTATAGCAATTTGCAGAAATTAAGAGATATGTGAGTCACCCCTCATCTGAATAAGAGAGATGGCCTACACCTGGTATTTATCAGAAGTGTGTGACCACCAATAAGATTACAGAAGTATCCATTACTCCCAATTAAATTGCCAAAATAGGCTTATTAAAAAAATGAAACACTAGCATGTTGTGACAATGATACCATTATTATGTTGTATTTCAGATAGCATCAATGGTACCAGTACATAGGCTTAGCATGTTAGACTGAGACAATGGTACAAGTGCGTAGCAGGTCAGACTGGGACAATAATACCAGTACGTAGCATGTCAGACTGAGACAATTATACCAGTTTGTAGCATGTAAGGCTGTGACAATGATATCATAAAATTATGTAGTATGTCAGATAGCATCAATGGTACCAGTTCTGTACATAACATGTTAGACTTAGACAAGTATACCAGAAATACTGAGTATGTAGAATGTCAGACTGTGTGACATTATGGTACCAGAACATAGCATGTCAGACAGAGACAATGATACCAGATTGAGTATGTGAGATTAAACACATGCCTTAACTAGATTTTCTCAAAGAAGACACTTAATTCAAACAAGAAATACCATTAAAGTAGAAAGTTTCATTCCTGATTAGCCTGTTCCACATGCACGAAGCCCCATTTTCACACAGCTCCGCTCATATGCAGGTAGAACCTCCAACTCCTGACTACCCATCCTATTCCCATATGACTTAGCACAGAGTACCCCCACCCCTGACTACCAATCCTATTCCCCTATGACTTTGCACAATCCTGTAAGAGCATCATTATAGGTAGTATAGGTCATTTAGATAATAATACACTTTCAACTCAGTACATGATAGCCTTTAAAAGATTTTCCACAATTTTCTATATTTATTGATCATGTTATAAAATTGCTTTATGATATATTTGTTGTACAGTAACTGCGATGGTTCAATAAAATGCACAACTCCACAAAGTTTTCATTGAGATTTATTTTTCTGTTATATCTTAAACACAAACTCTTTATTAAGTCTTTGAAAGATTTTTAACAACAAGATACATGCAAGGCCTAACTGCCCCACAACTACAAGATGTTCTGCCTCTATATGTTGCTGTGTGTGTGGTACTGTCCGAGCTGTTTTTCCAACAAACTACATTTATGGCCACGTCTGAAGATCACATAAAGAGAAACAATGAAAAGGTAGCAAGATGACAACTTTCCAAATCACTTATGCAGGGAACCAATGAAACATAGCAACAGGAAATAACTAATACATAAAGAATCAACCCCTTCTTGTGGCTTTGACAAATTGATATGCTTGATGTGTTAACCATAATTTTATTGTCAATTTATATTTGTTTGTTTTTCAATGTATTAGGTTTTTATGTGATATGTTAATCAAAATTCCGTTGTTAATTTGTATTTGTTTTCTTTTCTTTGTTGTACCTGTTTACCTGATTATTCAAAATCATTGTTAAATACATATATTTTTTGTTTTTACGTGAAGCATAAATCAGAATTCAATTGTAAATATATTTGTTTTCTTTTCAATATTAATGTTTTCTAGTGATACATGAATCAAAATTTATTTGTGAATTTATATTTGTTTTCTGTTCTATGTTGTATGTTTTACCTGATACGTAAATAAAATTCTATTTTTATTTACATATGATTTCTTTCCTATGTTGTATTTTTTATGTGATATGATAATCAAAATTCAATTGTTAAATTATATTTGTTTTTGTTTCTATGTTGAATGATTTAACATGATTGTTAATCAAGATTCTTTACTTTTCTATGCTGTATGTTTTATATGATATTTTAATGAAAATTTGATTGCTAAATACTATTTGTTTTCTTTTACATGTTGTATGTTTTCATATGATATATTAATAAAAAACTTGATTGTAAAATTATACTTGTTTTATTTTCTATGTTGTATGTTTATACCAGTGATTCATTAATACAAAAATATTGTTCAAATTTGTTTTCTTTTCTATGTTTTATACTTTTACATGATATGCTTATCAAAATAATATTGATTTTTTTCCATGTTGTAGGTTTTGGCATGATTTGATAATCAAAATTCCATTGTTAAATGATTTTTGTTCTTTTCTATGCTCTATATTTTTTATACATTAATCAAAATTGATTGTTACATAATATTTGTTATCTTTAATATACTTCTTTTTTTTATGTGATCTGTTAATCAAAATTTGACTGTTAAATAATATTTGTTTGTTTTCTATGGTGTAAGATTTTACATGATTCGTTTATCAAAATTTACTTATTAAATTTAAATTGATTTTCTTTCTATAATAATGTTGCATGTTTTTACGTGACATGTTTTATTTATTTTCTATGTTGTTTGTTTATACATGATATGCTATTCAAAATTCAATTCTTAAATTATATTTGTTTTCTTTTCTATTTTGTAGTTTTTACATGATAGATTTATCAATATTTGATTGTAAGATATTTGTTTTATTTTTGTATGTTGCAACTTTTGATTATTAAATTATATTTGCTTTTCTTTTCTCTGTTGTTTATTTTTTAATTATATGTTTTATCAAAATTTGATTGATAAATAATACATCTTTTATTTCTATGTTGCATTTTACTTAGATATGTTAATTAAAATTCAATTGCTAAATTATGATTGTTTTCTTTTTTACGTTGAATGATTTTACATTATATGTAAATAGAAATCTGATTGTTAAATTGTATTTGTTTTCATTTACATTTTGTATGTTTTTTAATGATTGGTTAATACAATTTTGATTTTTAATATATATTTGTTTTCTTTTTCATGATGTTTGTTTTTATGCCCCCTTTCAAAGAAAAGGGGGCATATAGTGATCGAACTGTCCGTCTGTCTGTCCATCTGTCTGTCCGTCCGTCTTTCCGTTACACTTTGTGTTTAGGTTTCGAAAAATGCTCATAACTTCTATGTCCCTTGAGATATAACCTTCATATTTGGTATGCATGTGTATATGGACAAGGCCTTTCCATACGCACAAAAATTTCCACCCCTGTGACCTTGACCTTGAACTTTGGCTCCCTGTTTAGGTTTCAAAATCTGCCTGTAGGTTTTGAAAAATGCTCATAACTTCTATGTTCCTTGAGATATAACCTTCATATTTGGTATGCATGTGTATATGGACAAGGCCTTTCCATACGCACACAAAATTTGACCCCTGTGACCTTGACCTTGAAGTTAGGGTCCGCGTTTAGGTTTCGAAATCTGCGTTTAGGTTTTGAAAAATGCTCATAACTTCTATGTCCCTTGAGATATAACCTTCATATTTGGTATGCATGTGTATATGGACAAGGCCTTTCCATACGCACACAAATTTTGACCCCTGTGACCTTGACCTTGAACTTAGGGTCCGCGTTTAGGTTTCGAAATCTGCGTTTAGGTTTCGAAAAAAGCTCATAACTTCTATCAAGCGTTTATAGGGGGCATAAGTCATTCTATGGTGACAGTTCTTGTTCAAGATATATTAAGCAAAATTCGATTGTTAAATTATGTTTGTTTTCTTTTACATGTTGAATGTTTAATCATGATGCGTTAATCAAAATTTAATTCTTAACTTATATTTGTATTTTTTTCTATGTTGTATGATGCTTTTATCAAAATTTGAATGTAAAGTAAAACTGTTTTCTTTTCTATATTGTATGTTTTTTTTACATCATAATTATTTATGAAAATTTGATAGTTAAATTATAGTTGTTTTACTTTAATAGTGTATGTTGAAATGTGATATATAAATCAAAATCCGATTGTTATTTTTTTTGTTTTACTTTAAATAATGTATATTTTATGTGCTTCGTTTCAAAATTTGCTTGTTGTATTTATTTTAGGTTTTCTTAAATTCTGAATGTTTTTACGAGATACATTAATGAAATTTAGATTGTTTAATTATATTTGTTTTCTTTTATGTGTTGAATTTTTTAACTCGATGGCTTAATCAAAATTTGATTATTAAAAATTATTTGTTTTCTTGTCTATGTTGTATGTTTTTGCGTGATACATTAACCAAGTTCAATTTTTGAATTATACTTGTTTTCTTTTCTATGTATTATGATTTTATGTGATACATTTATCAAAATTTGATTGTTAAATAATATATTTTTCCTGTTCTATCTTGTATGTTTTGAGGATATATTTTAATCAAAGTTTTATTGTAAAATTATATTTGTTTTCTTTTCTGTGTGTATGTTGTAACCTGCATGACGTGTTAATCAAATTGCAATTGTTAAATTATACTTTTCTTGTATGTTATCTGTTTATACATGATACATGAATAACTATGCAATTGTTAAATTATATTAATTATATTTTCTATGTTGTATGTTTTCACATATTTTAATCAAAGTTTTATTGTTAAATTATATTTGTTTTATTTTACATGAGGTACATTTTTACCTTACATGTTAATCAAAATTTGATTGTTTAGTTACATGCTTTTTTTCTATGTTATATGTTTATACATGATACATTAATAAATATGCTATTGTTGAATTACTTGTTTGTTTTTTCTTTTTGATGATGTAGGTTTTTACATAAAATTATATTTATTTTCTGTTACATGATATGTTAATCAATATTTGATTGGCAAATTATATTTGTTTTCTTTTACATGCAGTATGCTTTGAAGTGAAATGTTAATCAAAATAGTCAAAATTGTCAATATATATGTATTGTTTTTACATACAACTTTTTATCAAAATTCAAATTTAAATTATATTTGTTGCCTACTCTAAGTAGAATGTTTGCATGTGATTTGTAAATAAAAAAACTGTTAAATTATTCTTGTTTCAATGCCTATCTTGCATGTTTAATGGTATGCTTTAATCAAAATTCTATTGTTAAATGATATTTGTGTTATTTTTCTGTTAAGTTGTATATTTGACTGATTTGTTAATCTAAATTCCTTTGTTAAATAGTTTTTGTTTTATTTTCTATGTTTTTATTTGATACTTTAATAAAAGATTTATTATTAAAATATTTGTAATCTTTTCTATGTTGTATGTTTTTATTTGATATGTAAATCAAAATTGGATTGTTAAATAATATTAGTTTTATTTACTCTGTAATATTTTTTATGTGATATGTAAATCAAAAATTGATTGTTAAATAAAATGCATTTTTCTTTTCTATGTTGTATATTTTTAACATGATGTGTTAATCAAAATCTGATTTTTTTGTTTTTTTATTTATGTTGTATGTTTTCATTCACATGTTGTTTGTTTTTTCGTGGTATGCTAATACAATTTTGATTGATAAATTATATTTGTTTTCTTTTAATTGATGTATGTTTTTCAAGATATGTAATAAGAAAAAAAGAGTGATAAATTATGTTTGTTTTCTTTTACATGTTGAATGCTTTAATTGTGAATCAAAATTTTAGTGTTAAATTATATTTGTATTTTTTTCTATGTTGTATGTTTTTACATGATTCAATTATAATTATTTTTTTCAATGTTGTATGTTTTTACGTGAAATTACCTTAATCAAAATTTGATTGTAAAGTATGATATTGTTTTATTTTGTATGTTGTATTGCAACAAATGTAATGGTATTTACATTAAAATTGTTAACTGTGATTAAATACGCATAATGCAAATAGTAGTTGTATTTATAAAAATTGTTAACCGCGTCTGTATAAATATATTCTGCAAATTCATATGTATATTCATTACTAGCTCATCTCCACTACAGAGATGGCATTGTCATGTATGTTTACTTCACACCTTTTTCCTTCCTTTTGATTTGTTGTTGTTATTATAATTATATATATTTTTTATTATTTTTTTATCGGAAATGCGGAAAAGAAAATGTCTTAGCATGTTGACATGTTATTTGTAAATGTATGTGTTTAGACGATGTACTATGTACAAGTCTTGAATAAAATGTCTGTATGTCTGTCTGTCTGTCTGTATTTTGTTTTTATGTGATATATTATTCAAAATATATTGTTGAATTATATTTGTTTTTTCTTTAACATGATGTATGTTTTTTATGTGCTTCGTGTCAAAATTTGATTGTTGAATCATCTTTATTTTCTCTTAACATCTTGAATGTTTTACTAGAAACATTGATGTATGTTTTATGTGATACATGAATTAAAATTAGATTGTTAAATAACATTTGTTTTCTTTTCTATGTTGTATGTTTTTACGTGATACATTTATAAAAATTCGATTGTTGAAGAAGACTTGCATTCTTTTATATGTTGTATGATTTAACGTGATTAATTAATCAAAATTTGATTGTTAAATAATTTTTGTTTTCTTTTCTATCTTCTATGTTATGATGTGATGTGTTAATCAAAATTTGATTGTTAAGTTAAATTTGTTTTCTTTTCTATGATGTAGGTTTGTATGTGATACGTTGTAATCAAAACCGATTGTTTAACTATACTTGTTTTATTTTCTATGTTGTATGTTTTTACGTTATACGTTACCGGTAATCAAAATTCTTCCGTTAAATGATTTTCATTTTCTTTTCTATGTTGAATGTTTTTATGTGATAGATTTATCGAAATTTGATTGTTAAACAATATTTGTTATCTTCACAGTCTATGTTGTATGTTTTTATGTGATATGTAAATCCAAATTTCATTGTTGAATAATATTTGTTTTGTTTTTCAGTGTTGTGAGATTTTATGTGGTATGTAAATCAAAATTTGATTATTTAATTCAATTTGTTCTTTCTTTTCATTGTTGTATACACTGTAACTCCAATATAACGCGGATGACGGGGTCCAAGCCACGCAACCGCGTTATAAACGGACAGCGTTATAAGTTTTGAGCTAATTTATTGCAGGGGGATATAAAAACAGGTAAAGTATAGCCTATAATATAGGTCCTGTGTATTGCCATGCTCTGTTGTCATCCGCAAATACTTGCATATAAACCGAATCGAACGATAACGTAATACATACCGCTTTTCTAATGTGCACATGCATCCGATAATCCAATATAATTACAACATCAATTACGAAAAAAATAATCTTTAACATTTATGACGAGAAATATGAGATTCATAAGCACATCCATATGCCGACGCCAATTTTCAGAAAAAGAGTACAGTGCATTATGGGACAGAGCTTTAATTGGGCGAGCGACTTTAAATTTAGATTGAATGCAATACGACACATGTACAAAGAAATGTTTTATTGCGTCATACGCGTCATGTAAAAATCGTGCTTTCCGTGGACTTTCTGATAAATGGCAAAAATTAAAGTGAATCTCTGTTAAGTATACTGCGTTAGCACGTAAATAAATCGTTATGATTTTTTAATTTATTATTCGTACACGTACAGAAACAACAGAAACATTAAACATTAACAAAGATCTTTTTATTTATCAAGCATGTATAGCATATAATAAACGATAACATTGTCAAAGTTTATACAATACACGCTACATACAAAACATTAACAGGTAA
The DNA here is from genome assembly GCF_020536995.1 of Dreissena polymorpha. NCBI lineage: Eukaryota > Metazoa > Mollusca > Bivalvia > Myida > Dreissenidae > Dreissena > Dreissena polymorpha. The sequence continues at coordinate 68,876,455 of NC_068358.1, read as the reverse complement.
TTCATCTATTCGCTATGAAATGTGAAATATTCCATCATCTTTCTCTGCTTGCACGAGTCTCTGGCTGCGCAGTATACTAGTTGTGCGCAGCATATTTCACAGCCGCTCCTTTCATATGGACAAACTGCAATCAAATCAAAGTAAAAATGTTTTAATCGTTTTGAATAACTTTAATTTGATAATTATTCCACTTGCACTTACCTTATTAAAAAAATAGCGCACTGAGCCGCTCTGATAGAGAATACATGTAATAAACACTGACTCGCAAGTTTTCACACCTTTATTGACATTACACAAGAGATTAACACCAGTTAGCTTTCTCGTGTCGTTTAACTTCTAATCGATTAAAATCGGTTAAACGGACGGATCAAGCAAGCAGGCTGTGATCGCCGCCATCTTTGAATTTTCTGAAAATACATGAAGATGCATAACATTGGTTTGAATCAGAAATGGAAGGTTGGAGAAAAAACGGGATCCAAGGACCTCCCGCGTTATATTGGACACAGCGTTTTAACGGACCGCACTATATTGGAGTTACAGTGTATTACGTGATTAATGTTAATCAAATTTGATTGTTATTAATTATACTTTTTTATTTCTATGTTGTATATTAATACAGAGACATAAATCAAACTTCAATTGGCTTTATTTTTTTATTGTTGTATGTTTTAATGTGATATGTTCATACAAATTTGATAGTTTAATCATATTTACTTTTATTTCCATGTTGGATGTTTTTTTCGAGGACATGTTAATAAAATTTGGATTGTAAAGTAACAATGTAAATGTTTTTATGTTTATTTATGTGATATATTAGTCAAAATTCGATTGTTTAATTATATTTGTTTTCTTTTACATGATGTTTGTTTTTATGTGCTTCATGTCAAAAGTTGATTGTTAAATCATCGTTATTTTCTCTTTTATATTGAATGTTTTACGAGATACATTTATCAAAATTAGATTGTTGAATTATGTTTGTTTTCATTTCAATGATATAATAATGACGCGATGCATGAATTAAAATTTGATCGTTAAATAATATTTGTGTTTTTTTTCTATTTTGTATGTTTTTACTTGACACATTTATCAAAATTCGATTGTTAAATAATTTGTGTTTTCTGTTCTATCTTGTATATTATGACGTGATATTTGAATCAAAATTTGATTGTTAAATTAAATTTGTTTTCTTTTCTTTAATGTAGGTTTGTCAAATTTGATTGTTAAATTATATGTGTTTTTATCTATGTTGTATGTTTTTATGTTATACGTTATCAGTAATCAAAATTCCCTTGTTAAATGATTTTCTTTTTCTTTTTTTCTTTTCTATGTTGAATGTTTTTATGTGAAAGATTTATCAAAATTTCATTGTTAAAGAATATTTGTTATCTTTTCTATGTTGTTATATTTGTTTTCATTTCAATGATATAATAATTACGCAATGCATGAATTAAAATTTGATTGTTGAATAATATTTGTGTTTTTTTCTATGTTGTTTGTTTTTATTTGATACTTTATCAAAATTTGATTGTTAAAATAATTTGTGTTTTCTGTTCTATCTTGTATGTTATGACGTGATATTGTAATCAAATTTTTGATTGTTAAATTTAATTTGTTTTCTTTTCTTTGATGTAGGTTTGTCAAATTTGATTGTTAAATTATACCTGTTTTATTTCCTATGTTGTATGTTTTTATGTTATACGTTACCGGTAATCAAAATTCCATTGTTCAATGATTTTCTTTTTCTTTTCTATGTTGAATGTTTTTATGTGAAAGATTTATCAAAATTTGATTGTTAAATAATATTTTTTATCTTTTCTATGTTGTATGTTTTTATATGATAGGTAAATCAAAAATCCATTGTTAAATAATAAAAAAAAATCAATGTTATGAGCTTTTATGTGATATGTTAATACAAATTTGATTATTAAATTCAATTTGTTTTTTCTTTTCTTTGTTGTATGATTTTACGTGATATGTTTATCAAAATTGATTGTTAAATTATTTTTTTGTATTTCTATGTTGTATATCAATACAGATGCATTAATCAAGCTTCAATTGTTAAGTTATTTTTCATTGTTGTATGTTTTTATGTGATATGTTCATAAAAATTTGATAGTTTTATCATATTTGCTTTTATTTCCATGTTGTATTTTTTTTCATGACATGCTAATAAAATTTTGATTGTTTAATTATATTTCTTTTCATTTACATGATGTATGTTTTTCAAGATATGTTAAGAAAATTGGAGCGTTCATTTTTTTCTTCCTTTTATATGTTGAATGTTTTAACATATTGGTTAATCAAAATTATATTGTTATTTTTTATTTAATTATATTTGTATTCTTTTATTTTGTATGTTTTTACATGATGTGTAAATCAGAATAAGATTATTAAATAATGTTTATCTTTTTGAATGTTGTGTGTTTATACTTGATGCTTCTATCAAAATTTGAATATAAAGTAATACTGTTTTCTTTTCTATATTGTATGTTTTTTACATTATATATAAGTCTTGATATGATTATTAAATTATATTTGTTTTCTTTTACATGAGGTATGTTTTTATGTGCTTCATTTAAAAACAAGGGCTGTTTGTAAAACATGCATGCCCCCCATATGGGCTCTCCGTTGTAGTGAGAGCCATTGTGTGAATATGTTTTTTGTCACTGTGACCTTGACCTTTGACCTGGTGACCTGAAAATCAATAGGGGTCATCTGCCAGTCATGATCAATGTACCTATGAAGTTTCATGCTCCTAGTCATAAGCATTCTTGAGTTATCATCCGGACACCATTTTACTATTTCGGGTCACCGTGACCTTGACCTTTGACCTTGTGACCTCAAAATCAATAGGGGTCATCTGCGAGTCATGATCAATCTACCTATCAAGTTTCATGATCTTTGGCATATGCGTTCTTGAGTTATCATTCGAAAACCATTTTACTATTTTGGGTCACCGTGACCTTGACCTTTGACCTAGTGACCTCAAAATCAATAGGGGTCATCTGCGAGTCATGATCAATCTACCAATGAAGTTTCATGATCCTAGGCGTATGCATTCTTGAGTTATCATCCGGAAACCATTTTACTATTTCGGGTCACCGTGACCTTGACCTTTGACCTAGTGACCTCAAAATCAATAGGGGTCATCTTCGAGTCATGATCAATCTACCCATGAAGTTTCATGATCTTAGGCGTATGTGTTCTTGAGTTATCATTCAAAAACCATTTTACTATTTTGGGTCACCGTGACCTTGACCTTTGACCTAGTAACCTCAAAATCAATAGGGGTCATCTGCGAGTCATGATCAATGTACCTATGAAGTTTCATGATCCTAGGCCCAAGCGTTCTTGAGTTATCGTCTGACAACCACCTGGTGGACGGACAGACCGACCGACAGACCGACCGACCGACATGAGCAAAGCAATATACCCCCTCTTCTTCGAAGGGGGGCATAAAAAAATTATTATACTTGTTTTCTTTTCTATGTTGTATGTTTTTACGTGATGCATTAATCAAAATATGATTGTTGAAGTATATTTGTTTTCTTTACTATGTTATATGTTTAAACCTGAAGTGTTTAACAAAAAAATCGATTGTTCAATAATACTTGTCTTTTGTCTATGTTATATGTTTATTATTGATACATTGATCAATATGCAATTGTTTATTTGTTTCTATATGTTGAATGTTTTTATGTAGTACACTTATCAAAATATGATTGTAAAATAATAAAATAATATTTGTTATCTTTACTATGTTGTATGTTTATACATGATGTATTAATCAAAATTTGATTGTTAAATTATATTTGTTTTCTTTTATATGTAGTTTGTTTTTACATGATATAATCAACATTGAATTATTAACATTGTACTTGTTTTCTTTTTTATGCTGTATGTTTTTAAGTGATATGTTAATCAAAATTCAATTGACAAATTATTTTACTTTTTCTTTTATATATTGAATGTTTTTATATGATAAATTAAGCAAACTTGTGTTTTTGAGTCGTATGTTCACCATCACTTGACTTTTATATGTATAAACTGTGTGTCAATAGTGTTAGGTTACATGGAATAATTTGTTTTGTGAAACAGGGATTCTGTTACTCATAAAAAATAGCTCAGAAACCACACACTTCAACAAATAATTTGTAACAATTTTTGGTGATACCTAATGAGATAAACTTGAGTCCATGTTCATAGATAGACCCCACAAATGTTTTCTTTTAACAGAGAGCTATTGATAAAAAGGTAGTTTTCAAACTAAAGTTTTCTAGGCCACTGGGTAGGCACCACATCCACTAAACCCCTCACACTGTTACAATCTTACCGGTACATAGAATGTTAGTCTGAGACAATCGTACCATTACGTAGCATGTAAGACTAAGAAGGTGATACCAGTGCAAAGCATGTCAGACTTTGACAATGGAAACAGTATGTAGAATTTCAGACTGAAAAAATGGTAACAGTACATAGGATGTAAGACTGAGACAATGTAACCAGTATGTAGCATAATACTATATGGTGACGTTACCAGTAAGTAGCATATTAGACTATGACAATCATACATGTACATAGCATTTCAGACTGAGACAATGATATCAGTACGAAGTATGTTAGACTGTTAAGATGAATCCAGTAAGTAGCAAGTCAGACTGTGACACATTCTCCCTCTTTCACTAAATTTGCTGGGCAAATTAACAATACCAATGCATAATGAATAAACAAGAGCAATATATTGTGGACACTTCCACATTTTGGAACATTATAACTCATATTTCCTCCAGGCATTTTGAAATCAAGGTTTTTACTTGTACAAACAAACTAGTTTTGATTAATTAATACTCCAAAAGTCAACCCACTTCACCGTCAAAACAATATCCTGATGCTCCACCATTATGTCACAGGACGCTGTTTACACTATGGTTTTAGTGGGTGTAATAATAATTAATCTCATGTTCTATTTCTATACTTTATTACCAATCTACTCAATGTCCACATTACTTAATTTCTAATAATTGTTACTTGCTTTTAGACATCTTATTCTTAACCTTCCTTTACCCTCACTGATTATCATCTCCATCCCAAACTCCCTTCTCACAGCATTCTGACACACCCCTAGTTCCTTTCTTCCAATCAAATCTAATTATCTTAATAAGCATCTTTCAGTCATTGGCCATATTCATTTCATCTGCATATCCAACTGTCACTCACAGAATTTTACAACACCTTTACTCCCTACTATTTCACACATGTTGTAACCGTCTACCTCTTAACCTGGTGGAACTATTTCTCTATAGGTGTCCCTATATCCTCTTTGATGATTATTTAATGGTCTCTGGTATTAGCACATCGATATAATTAAAGAAAACTTACATATTTACCAACATACATGAGAGATAAACTAATGTGCATCATAAAAAATATTAGAATATACTTTCATAACTTGACCCTGGTTACATATTCTCCCCCTCTCACTAAATTTGCTGGGCAAATTAACAAAACCAATGCACAATGAATAAACAAGAGCAATATATTGTGGACGCTTTCACAATTTGGAACATTATTACTCATATTTCCTACAGGCATTTTGAAATCTACGTTTTTACTTGTACAAGTAATTAATCCAGTTTTGATTAATTAATACTCCAAAATTCTACCCACTTCACCTTCAAAAGGATACAATGATTCTACACCATTATGTCACAGGATGCTGTTTTCACTATGGTTGTAGTGGGTGTAATAATAATTAATCTCCTGTTCTTTTTCTATACTTTATATCCAATCTACTCAAATAAACTCAATGTCCACATTACTTAACTTCTAATAATTGTTACTCGCTTTTAGACATCCTATTCATAACCTTCCTAAACCCTCACTGATTATCATCTCCATCCCTAACTCCCTTCTCACAGCATTCTGACACACACCTAGTTTCTTTCTTCCAATCAAATCTAATTATCTTAATAAGCATATTTAAGTCATTGGCCATATTCATATCATCTGCATATCCAAATGGCACTCACAGCATTTTACAACACCTTTACCCCCTACTATTTTACACATGTTGTAACCATCTACCTCTTAACCTGGTGGAACTGTTTCTCTATAGTTGTCCATGAATCCTCTTTGATGATTATCTAAGGGTCTCTGATATTAGCACATCAATATAATTAAAGACAACTTACATATTTACCAACATACATGAGAGATAAACTTATGTGCATCATAAAACATATTTAAATATACTTTCATAACTTGACCCTGGTTACGCATTCTCCCTCTCTCACTAAATTTTCTGGGCAAATTAACAAAACCAATGCACAATGAATAAACAAGAGCAATATATTGTGGACACTTTCAAATTTTGGAACATAATCACTCATATTTCCTCCAGGCATTTTGAAATCTACGTTTTAACTTGTACAAATAATCCAGTTTTCATTAATCAATACTCCAAAATTCTACCCAATTCACCGTCAAAACGATACCCTGATTCTCCACCATTATGTCACAGGACGCTATGATTGTAGTGGGTGTAATAATAATAAATTTCATGTTCTATTTCTATACTTTATTTCCAATCTACTCAAATAAACTCAATGTCCACATTACTTAATTTCTAATAATTGCTACTCTCTTTTAGACATCCTATTCTTTACCTTCCTAAAACCTCACTGATTATCATCTCCACCCCAAACTCCCTTCTCACAGCATTCTGACACACCCCTAGTTCCTTTCTTCCAATCAAATCTAATTATCTTAATAAGCATCTTTCAGTCATTGGCCATTTTCATATCATCTACATATCCAACTGTCACTCACAGCATTTGACAACACCTTTACACCCTACTATTTCACACATGTTGTAACCGTCTACCTCTTAACCTGGTGGAACTATTTCTCTATAGGTGTCCCTGAATCCTCTTTGATGATTATCTAAGGGTCTCTGGTATTAGCGCATCAATATAATTGACATGACGCCTTATCAGTGATCACTCCGCCCACTTAATCACGTGGCTCAGCGGGAAGAAAACCTAGACAAGCTAACACCAAAATGGCTTCTTTGCCTATAGACTGCATACAGATTTACGCGATATTCCGGATGATTTTATGGACTTGTTTAACACCATATTACACTTGTAAATGGGTTGATGCCATTTAGTTATTCTGCAAATGCAAAAATATACGATTACAGAGAACATCAGCTATTTATAACGGGTAAATCGGTACATTAAACACGCTTTCAGACGCTTGCGCGGTTACTGAAATCGAACCCGTTATTACGTGTTATGGTGGTATTTGCAATAAATTAACACTTCACCGGTATTTACCCGTGTTATTAACAAAATTATTACCAAAACATTCCCCCCTATCCGTGTATTTGACACGAAATAGCGCTTTATAACTGGGAATTCGGTGAAGTTTTACGCGCTGTCTGACGCCGGGTGGGTACCTCAATTCCACATGTTATTGCGTATAAAAATGATATTAATGATATTAAACATTGCTTATAGGACATTTATCAATCACTATAATTTAAAGCGCAAAAACAACACAGTAAGTTTGGACATTGTCTGATATAAAATTAGCGTGGTACGAAATGGAATACGGTCAGGCTTTTATAAACAAGGGCTGTTTGTAAAACATGCATGCCCCCCATATGGGCTGTCCGTTGCAGTGGCAGCCATTGTATGAATACGATTTTTGTCACTGTGACCTTGACCTTTGACCTAGTGACCTGAAAATCAATAGGGGTCATCTGCGGGTCACGATCAATGTACCTATGAAGTGTCATGATCCTAGGCAAAAGCGTTCTTGAGTTATCATCCGAAAATCATTTTACTATTTCGGGTCACCGTGACCTTGACCTTTGACCTAGTCACCTCAAAATCAATAGGGGTAATCTGCAAGTCATGATCAATCTACCTATGAAGTTTCATGATCCTAGGCGTATGCGTTCTTGAGTTATCATCCGAAAACCATTTTACTATTTCGGGTCACCGTGACCTTGACCTTTGACCTAGTGACCTCAAAATCAATAGGGGTCATCTGCGAGTCATGATCAATCTACCCATGAAGTTTTATGATCCTAGGCGTATGCGTTCTTGAGTTATCATCCGGAAACCATTTTACTATTTCGGGTCACCGTGACCTTGACCTTTGACCTAGTGACCTCAAAATCAATAGGGGTCATCTGCAAGTCATGATCAATCTACCCATGAAGTTTCATGATCCTAGGCGTATGCGTTCTTGAGTTATCATTCAAAAACCATTTTACTATTTCTGGTCACCGTGACCTTGACCTTTGACCTAGTGACCTCAAAATCAATAGGGGTCATCTGCGACTCATGATCAATGTACCTATGAAGTTTCATTATCCTAGGCCCAAGCGTTCTTGAGTTATCGTCTGACAACCACCTGGTGGACGGACCGACCGACAGACCGACATGAGCAAAGCAATATACCCCCTCTGCTTCGAAGGGGGGCATAATTAATAAGGCTACCAATTTCAGACGCTCGCGCAGGTACCGACTTCCCCGAAGTTACTGCATTTATTGGTTGACTAATATCAGTAATAATAACTCTTTTACAATAGCATTTATTGATACGTCTTTATTAAAATAATAACAAAATGGTTTTCACTTGTTTCTGACACACACAGAAACGCGATTTTTAACGGGGATTTCGTAAAGTTACAAGAATTGGGTACCAAAATTCTCAATTATTTTACATGCACACTTGACATAATACATACTTAATAATGCTTAGTTATTGCTTATATGACATTTCGAATTTGTGAAATAAATTAATGTTCTATAAAGGTAATCTCGGTAATTCTTGAAGCTTCCACTCGCTCTTGTCAGGACCGCATTGCCGCGTTGGAAATGGTATCAATTTAATTTATCTAACTCATCTTTCTGGATACCAAATGTCAGAGTTGCATTAACCCTTTTTACACCGTTTTTGCCATATTTCATTTCCGTTTTTTAATCCGAACAAAATCAACGAAACTCGTTTAAAAAATGAGATCTAGGCATTCGAGCTCCTAGTGTGGATTAAAAGCGTTTATTGGTGACACCACATGAGTGCAAATATGTAGATACCGTTAAAATAACATGTATGATGTCAATTAAGTGCATTGCTATCAGAGTAATAAAACAAAGCATGAATTAGGGGTCATGCTGGGTTTTATTTCTCTTTAGATCACAGGCAGCAGTATCATAAATTTGCCCCCCCCCCCCCCCCCGGGATCCTACCCCCCCCCCCCCCCCCTCGTATAGGTATTATATATACACAACGTATGAAACGTACTATATGCCTATTGCTGAAAGATTGTGGAACACTGGACGTGACCTTTTTCACCGAAAACACACATGTTTCCATGCAGTTGCCGACAAAATGCAACTGGATTCGTTAAAAGACAGTTAAAACAACGTGATTACACAACTAACAGATCTCCTGCTCGGCTAATAACTCTAATATTCAATTAAATTTGACTTTCTCGCTATATGTCACTCAGTGTTTCATCTACACATGTACCCCATTTTAATTTTATAACGCGTCATCTGGTTGGTTGTTCTCATTGTGTTGGGCAATGATATGGCGTTTTAGAACCGAGCATTCGATCGACAAAATATGACAGCAAAACACAGACATGTAGCGAGAAAGTCGAATTAAATTGAATATTAAAGTTATTAGCCGAGCAGGAGATCAGTTAGTAGTGTAATCTCGTTGCTTATGAAACGGCTGTAGTGGGTGTAATAATAATTAATCTCATGTTCTATTTCTATACTTTATTTCCAATCTACTCAAATAAACTCAATGTCCACATTACTTAATTTCTAATAATTGTCACTCGCTTTTAGACATCCTATTCTTAACCTTCCTAAACGTTCACCGATTATCATCTCCATCCCTAACTGCCTTCTCACAGCATTCTGACACACCCCTAGTTACTTTCTTCCAATCAAATCTAATTATCTTAATAAGCATCTTTCAGTCATTGGCCATATTCATATCATCTGCATATCCAACTGTCACTCACAGCATTTGACAACACCTTTACCCCATTCACACATGTTGTAACCATCTACCTCTTAATCTGGTGGAACTATTTCTCTATAGGTGTCCCTGAATCCTCTTTGATGATTATCTAAGGGTCTTTGGTATTAGCATATCAATATAATTCAAGACAACTTGCATATTTACCAACATACATGACTCATGAGATTGAGAGATAAACTAATGTGCATCATAAAACATATTAAAACCTAATTTCATAACTTGACCCTGGTTACACATTCTCCCTCTCTCACTAAATTTGCTGAGCAAATTAACAATAGCAATGCACAATGAATAAACAAGAGCAATATATTGTGGACACTTTCAAATTTTGGAACATAATCACTCATATTTCCTCCAGGAATTTTGAAATCTACGTTTGTACTTGTACAAATAATCCAGTTTTCATTAATTAATACTCCAAAATTCTACCCACTTCAGCGTCAAAACGATACCCTGATTCTCCACCATTATGTCACAGGACGCTGTTTACACTATGGTTGCAGTGGGTGTAATAATAATAAATCTCATGTTCTATTTCTATACTTTATTTCCAATCTACTCAAATAAACTCAATGTCCACATTACTTAATTTCTAATAATTGTTACTCGCTTTTAGACATCCTACTCTTAACCTTCCTAAACCCTCACTGATTATCATCTCCATCCCTAACTCCCTTCTCACAGCATTCTGACACACCCCTAGTTCCTTTCTTCCAATCAAATCTAATTATCTTAATAAGCATCTTTCTGTCATTGGCCATATTCATATCATCTGCATATCCAACTGTCACAGCATTTTACAACACCTTTACCCCCTACTATTTCACACATGTTGTAACCGTCTACCTCTTAACCTGGTGGAACTATTTCTCTATAGGTGTCCATGAATCCTCTTTGATGATTATCTAAGGGTCTCTGGTATTAGCACATCAATATAATTAAAAAACAACTTACATATTTACCAACATACATGAGAGATAAACTAATGTGCATCATAAAACATATTAAAAATATACTTTCATAACTTGACCAAGGTTACACATTCTCCCTCTCTCACTAAATTTGCTGGGCAAATTTACAATACCAATGCACAATGAATAAACAAGAGCAATGACACTTTCACATTTTGGAACCTTATCACTCATTTTTCCTCCAGGCATTTTGAAATCTACGTTTATACTTGTACAAATAATCCAGTTTTGATTAATTAATGCTCCAAAATTCTACCCACTTCACCGTCAAATCGAAACCCTGATTCTCCACCATTATGTCACAGGACGCTGTTTACACTATGGTTGTAGTGGGTGTAATAATAATTAATCTCATGTTCTATTTCTATACTTTAATTGCAATCTACTCAAATAAACTCAATGTCCACATTACTTAATTTCTAATAATTGTTACTCGCTTTTAGACATCCTATTCTTAACCTTCCTAAACGCTCACCGATTATCATCTCCATCCCTAACTCCATTCTAACAGTATTCTGACACACCCTAGTTCCTTTCTTCCAATCAAATCTAATTATCTTAATAAGCATTTTTCAGTCATTGGCCATATTCATATCATCTGCATATCCAACTATCACTCACAGCATTTTACAACACCTTTACCCCCTACTATTTCACAAATGTTGTAACTGTCTACCTCTTAACCTGGTGGACCTATTTCTCTATATGTGTCCATGAATCCTCTTTGATGATTATCTAAGGGTCTCTGGTATTAGCACATCAATAAAATTAAAGACAACTTACATATTTATCAACATACATGAGAGATAAAGTAACGTGCATCATAAAACATTATAAAATATACTTTCGTAACTTGACCCTGGTTACACATTCTCCCTCTCTCACTAAATTTGTTCGGCAAATTAACAATACCAATGCACAATGAATAAACAAGAGCAATAAATTGTGGACAATTTTACAGTTTCGAACATTATCACTCATATTTCCTCCTGGCATTTTGAAATCTACCTTTTTACTTGTACAAATAATCCAGTTTTCATTAATTAATGCTCCAAAATTCTACCCACTTCACCGTCAAAACGAAACCCTGATTCTCCACCATTATGTCACAGGACGCTGTTTACACTATGGTTGTAGAGGGTGTAATAATAATTAATCTCATGTTCTATTTCTATACTTTAATTGCAATCTACTCAAATAAACTCAATGTCCACATTACTTAATTTCTAATAATTGTTACTCGCTTTTAGACATCCTATTCTTAACCTTCCTAAACGCTCACCGATTATCATCTCCATCCCTAACTCCATTCTAACAGTATTCTGACACACCCTAGTTCCTTTCTTCCAATAAAATCTAATTATCTTAATAAGCATCTTTCAGTCGTTGGCCATATTCATATCATCTGCATATCCAACTGTCACTCACAGCATTTTACAACACCTTTACCCCCTTCACACATGTTGTAACCATCTACCTCTTAACCTGGTGGAACTATTTCTCTATAGGTGTCCCAGAATCCTCTTTGATGATTATCTAAGGGTCTTTGGTATTAGCACATCAATATAATTCAAGACAACTTGCATATTTACCAATATACATGAGAGATAAACTAATGTGCATCATAAAACATATTAAAACATACTTTCATAACTTGACCCTGGTTACACATTCTCCCTCTCACTAAATTTGCTGAGCAAATTAACAATACCAATGCACAATGAATAAACAAGAGCAATATATTGTGGACACTTTCAAATTTTGGAACATTAACACTCATATTTCCTGCAGGCATTTTGAAATCTACGTTTTATCTTTGACAAATAATCCAGTTTTGATTAATTAATACTCAAAAATTCTACCCACTTCACCGTCAAAACGATACCCTGATTCTCCACCATTATGTCACAGGACGCTGTTTACACTATGGTTGCAGTGGGTGTAATAATAATAAATCTCATGTTCTATTTTTATGCTTTATTTCCAATCTACTCAAATAAACTCAATGTCCACATTACTTAATTTCTAATAATTGTTACTTGCTTTTAGACATCCTATTGTTAACCTTCCTAAACGCTCACCGATTATCATCTCCATCCTTAACTGCCTTCTCACAGCATTCTGACACACCCCTAGTTCCTTTCTTCCAATCAAATCTAATTATCTTAATAAGCATCTTTCAGTCATTGGCCATATTTATATCATCTGCATATCCAACTGTCACTCACAGCATTTTACAACACCTTTACCCCCTACTATTTCACACATGTTGTAACCGTCTACCTCTTAACCTGGTGGACCTATTTCTCTATAGGTGTCCAGGAATCCTCTTTGATGATTATCTAAGGGTCTCTGGTATTAGCACATCAATAAAATTAAAGACAACTTACATATTTATCAACATACATGAGAGATAAACTAACGTGCATCATAAAACATATTAAAATATACTTTCGTAACTTGACCCTGGTTACACATTCTCCCTCTCTCACTAAATTTGTTGGGCAAATTAACAATACCAATGCACAATGAATAAACAAGAGCAATATATTGTGGACAATTTCACAGTTTCGAACATTATCACTCATATTTCCTCCTGGCATTTTGAAGTCTACCTTTTTACTTGTACAAATAATCCAGTTCTCATTAATTAATACTCCAAAATTCTACCCACTTCAGCGTCAAAACGATACCGATTCTCCACCATTATGTCACAGGACGCTGTTTACACTATGGTTGCAGTGGGTTTAATAATAATAAATCTCATGTTCTATTTCTATACTTTATTTCCAATCTACTCAAATAAACTCAATGTCCACATTACTTAATTTTTAATAATTGTTACTCGCTTTTAGACATCCTATTCTTAACCTTCCTAAACGCTCTCCTATTATCATCTCCATCCCTAACTGCCTTCTCACAGCATTCTGACACACCCCTAATTCCTTTCTTCCAATCAAATCTAATTATCTTAATAAGCATCTTTCAGTCATTGGCCATATTCAAATCATCTGCATATCCAACTGTCACACAGCATTTTACAACACCTTTACCCCCTACTATTCCACACATGTTGTAACCATCTACCTCTTAACCTGGTGGAACTATTTCTATATAGGTGCGCCTAAATCCTCTTTGATGATTATCTAAGGGTCACTGGTATTAGCACATCAATAAAATTAAAGACAACTTACATATTTATCAACATACATGAGAGATAAACTAACGTGCATCATAAAACATATTAAAATATACTTTCCAATGCCCCAGATAATTATTTGGGAAATAGGGTTTTCACCCATCGATTCTGAAAAATAGGGTGATTTCATTCTTGAAATAGGCTGAAATGATTTATAAAAATGCATACCTTAAAATCATTGCTGCTTTACTTTTGTTGAAGCTGCACACTTGTATTGATTCAATAGAACTGTATAAACTATCATAATTAACTTTAATAAACACTATCGTATTTAACTTTAATAAACTGATGTTTCATAACATCTCTAATCCTTGAAACTGTCCTTAATATAAACTTTAAACTTAAAAAAATCGATAACACGAATTATTCTGCACTTATTGGCTCTTGCTTTCTTGGTTCGAAAACGTTTGCAATCGAGTGATATTTTGACGCAACAATCGCGGACGTCTTTCAACCTCTCTTAAACATTTTGATTTCGCATCCTAATAGAAACTGAAAGTACAGACGCTTTACAAATGCATGCACAATGAGAGACGAATTATGTCAGATTGAAAACGCATGTATGTCTTCGTCAATTATTTGGTCAGACGCTTTATTTAACTGTGAAATCTAGTCCGCAGAGCATTTTAATAATTTTAACCGCTCCGTTATCCATGCGCATGCTGAATGAAAGCGTCGCTGTGTTATGATAATAATTTCAAAGTTAAGAGAAAATTTCGAAAACGAGCTAAGCATTTTCGATCGAAGCTATTGCATCGTACGCATCAAATTTGACGAATTTGCGTAAAAGTCAAATTGGTTGCGTTTTCACTATGCATGGTATTGTATTTCTTTGCGTTTTAAAACATTTTAATAGGGTAAAAGACGCAGATACGCAGCTTATCTGGGGCACTGACTTTCGTAACTTGACCCTGGTTACACATTCTCCCTCTCTCACTAAATTTGTTGGGCAAATTAACAATACCAATGCACAATGAATAAACAAGAGCAATATATTGTGGACAATTTCACAGTTTCGAACATTATCACTCATATTTCCTCCTGGCATTTTGAAATCTACCTTTTTACTTGTACAAATAATCCAGTTTTCATTAATTAATACTCCAAAATTCTACCCACTTCAGCGTCAAAACGATACCCTGATTCTCCACCATTATGTCACAGGACGCTGTTTACACTATGGTTGCAGTGGGTGTAATAATAATACATCTCATGTTCTATTTCTATACTTTATTTCCAATCTACTCAAATAAACTCAATGTCCACATTACTTAATTTCTAATAATTGTTACTCGCTCTTAGACATCCTATTCTTAACCTTCCTAAACGCTCACCTATTATCATCTCCATCCCTAACTGCCTTCTCACAGCATTCTGACACACCCCTAGTTCCTTTCTTCCAATCAAATCTAATTATATTAATAAGCATCTTTCAGTCATTGGCCATATTCAAATCATCTGCATATCCAACTGTCACACAGCATTTTACAACACCTTTACCCCCTACTATTCCACACATGTTGTAACCATCTACCTCTTAACCTGGTGGAACTATTTCTATATAGGTGTGCCTAAATCCTCTTTGATGATTATCTAAGGGTCTCTGGTATTTAGCACATCAATATAGTTAAAGACAACTTACATAATTACCAACATACATAAGAGATAAACTAATGTGCATCATAAAACATATTAAAATATACTTTCATAACTTGACCCTGGTTACACATTCTCCCTCTCTCACTAAATTTGCTGGGCAAATTAACAATACCAATGCACAATGAATAAACAAGAGAAATATATTGTGGACACTTTCACATTTTGGAACCTCATCACTCATACTTCCTACTGGCATTTTGAAATCTACGTTTTTACTTGTACAAATAATCCAGTTTTCATTAATTAATACTCCAAAATTCTACCAACTTCACCGTCAAAACGATACCCTGATTCTCCTCCATTATGTCACAGGACGCTGTTTACACTATGGTTGTAGTTGGTGTAATAATAATAAATCTCATGTTCTATCTCTATACTTTATTTCCAATCTACTCAAATAAACTCAATGTCCACATTACTCATTTTCTAATAATTGTTACTCGCTTTTAGACATCCTATTCTTAACCTTCCTAAACCCTCACTGATTATCATCTCCATCCCTAACTCCCTTCTCAGAGCATTCTGACACACCCTAGTTCCTTTCTTCCAATCAAATCTAATTATCTTAATAATAGGGATGCAAGGGGTTAACCGGTTAATCGGTTAACCTACCGAAACAATCAGTTAACCGTTTACATTTTCGGGAAAAGGTTAACCTGGGAAAAAGTAATTGATTGTTTTTTTCATGGAAAAATTCGTATAATTGTTCTTTTTGCGCGTGACATACTGCCAACTTGCGCTGGCGATTAGTTAAAACAACATGCCGCACAATCGACTGTAATAAATAACGTGTCAGCAATCAAAGTAATAAAGCAATAAATAAATACCTTTGTGTTAACAAAGAGGGGTAACATTTTGATAATTGGCCCTATTGTTTTGTTTGACTCGAGAAAATGTAACTAGCGAACTGCGGGGAGTGCGAGCTATTAGCGAAGACGTTATTGACACTTAATCAAACACGCGATAAAAATCAGTTGATACATTGGAAGGCTTATTTTGATGTTTTGTTAACCAATATCCAACACAGATTGCTCTCAAAAATACCGTGTTTATAAGTAACAATTTTATCAAGAATTGCATTCGTTGTTGAAATTTTGTCGATTTACGGCGTATTTCTTTATCAGAATATAATATCATTAATATAATTTACGTCCAACGATTCCACCATTACCGTCCGATGTAAGTTTTATTTAAGAAAGTAAATTATTAACTTATTAAATAATTAAACATCAATTAAAAATATTTAAAAAATAAAACCGTTACATTATCTTTTGTGTAATTGCTTAAAATTTGCGCGCTATGGTACGTTAACAAACATACGTAACTGTAAGTATTTGAGATCATAATACTTAGCTACTTCGCTATTAAACACGTATACTGATTATATAAATTATTAAATTTCAATTCGTGTCCTTTATTTTACCCTCATTTTTAAAATGTATAATGAATATCAAACGATAATACTTCGGCAACAGACGCTAAAATGCAAACAACCAATATGCAATTATCGAATAAGAAGAGATGCGGGTTCGTTGAACCACCCACTTTACGTCTCACTGGAAGGAAAAAAATGATTTGAATATTAAGTCAATTTGAGTTTCAAAAATTAAAACAGACTGAACAAAGGAACACACCATTTTTGTGAGCAAACGTAATATAAGCGGCCCAACCAATAATAAGTTAATGACACGTGAAAATGAAGATATTGTAGTTCTTCATTTTTTTTGCTCTAATGCATTTACGTAGGAAAAATTATATATATAATACATTTTATTACGAAACTGGCATGATATAAACCCAAGCGTTGTCAAATCTGAAATTACTTTTGTATCTATAGTGCGGTTCGAGCGGTATGACATTTTTACTTACTCTTAATCATTATTACTACTTCATGTGCTTCAGTTAACCGGTTAATAACCAGTTACGGCAAAAGGTTAACCGGTGAATGATTTTTGTAACCTCTTGCATCCCTACTTAATAAGCATCTTTCAG
Source organism: Dreissena polymorpha (assembly GCF_020536995.1). Taxonomy (NCBI): domain Eukaryota; kingdom Metazoa; phylum Mollusca; class Bivalvia; order Myida; family Dreissenidae; genus Dreissena; species Dreissena polymorpha. The sequence continues at coordinate 68,858,563 of NC_068358.1, read as the reverse complement.
TCATTGGCCATATGCATATAATCTGCATATTCAACTGTCACTCACAGCATTTTACAACACCTTTACCCCCTACTATTTCACACATGTTGTAACCGTCTACCTCTTAACCTGGTGTAACTATTTCTCTATAGGTGTCCATGAATCCTCTTTGATGATTATCTAAGGGTCTCTGGTATTAGCACATCAATAAAATTAAAGACAACTTACATATTTACCAACATACATGAGAGATAAACTAACGTGCATCATAAAACATATTAAAATATACTTTCGTAACTTGACCCTGGTTACACATTCTCCCTCTCTCACAAAATTTGTTGGGCAAATTAACAATACCAATCCACAATGAATAAACAAGAGCAATATATTGTGGACAATTTCACAGTTTCGAAAATTTTCACTCATATTTCCTCCTGGCATTTTGAAATCTACCTTTTTACTTGTACAAATAATCCAGTTTTCATTAATTAATACTCCAAAATTCTACCCACTTCACCGTCAAAATGATACCCTGATTCTCCACCATTATGTCACAGGACACTGTTTACACTTTGGTTGTAGTGGGTGTAATAATAATTAATCTCATGTTCTATTTCTATACTTTATTTCCAATCTACTCAAATAAACTCAATGTCCACATTACTTAATTTCTAATAATTGTTACTCGCTTTTAGACATCCTATTCTTAACCTTCCTAAACGCTCACTGATTATCATCTCCATCCCTAACTCCCTTCTCACAGCATTCTGACACACCCCTAATTCCTTTCTTCCAATCAAATCTAATTATCTTAATAAGCATCTTTCAGTCATTGGCCATATTCATATCATCTGCATATCCAACTGTCACTCACAGCATTTTACAACACCTTTACTCCCTTCACACTTGTTGTAACAATCTACCTTTTATCCTGGTGGAACTATTTCTCTATAGGTGTCCATGAATCCTCTTTGATGATTATCTAAGGGTCTCTGGTATTAGCACATCAATAAAATTAAAGTCAACTTACATATTTACCAACATACGTGAGAGATAAACTAACCTGCATCATAAAACATAATAAAATATACTTTCGTAACTTGACCCTGGTTACACATTCTCCCTCTCTCACTAAATTTGTTGGGCAAATTAACAATACCAATGCACAATGAATAAACAAGAGCAATATATTGTGGACAATTTCACAGTTTGAACATTATCACTCATATTTCCTCCTGGCATTTTGAAATCTACCTTTTTACTTGTACAAATAATCCAGTTTTCATTAATTAATACTCCAAAATTCTACCCACTTCACCGTCAAAACGATACCCTGATTCTCCACCATTATGTCACAGGACGCTATTTACACTATGGCTGTAGTGGGTGTAATAATAATGAATCTCATGTTCTATTTCTATACTTTATTTCCAATCTACTCAAATAAACTCAATGTCCACATTACTTAATTTCTAATAATTGTCACTCGCTTTTAGACATCCTATTCTTAACCTTCCTAAACGCTCACCGATTATCATCTCCATCCCTAACTGCCTTCTCACAGCATTCTGACACACCCCTAGTTCCTTTCTTCTAATCAAATCTAATTATCTTAATAAGCATCTTTCAGTCATTGGCCATATTCATATCATCTGCATATCCAACTGTCACTCACAGCATTTTACAACACCTTTACCCCCTTCACACATGTTGTAACCATCTACCTCTTAACCTGGTGGAACTATTTCTCTATAGGTGTCCCTGAATCCTCTTTGATGATTATCTAAGGGTCTTTGGTATTAGCACATCAATATAATTCAAGACAACTTGCATATTTACCAACATACATGAGAGATAAACTAATGTGCATCATAAAACATATTAAAACATACTTTCATAACTTGACCCTGGTTACACATTCTCCCTCTCTCACTAAATTTGCTGAGCAAATTAACAATACCAATGCACAATGAATAAACAAGAGCAATATATTGTGGACACTTTCACATTTTGGAACATTAACACTCATATTTCCTGCAGGCATTTTGAAATCTACGTTTTATCTTTGACAAATAATCCAGTTTTGATTAATTAATACTAAAAAATTCTACCCACTTCACCGTAAAAACGATACCCTGATTCTCCACCATTATGTCACAGGACGCTGTTTACACTATGGTTGCAGTGGGTGTAATAATAATAAATCTCATGTTCTATTTTTATGCTTTATTTCCAATCTACTCAAATAAACTCAATGTCCACATTACTTAATTTCTAATAATTGTTACTCGCTTTTAGACATTCTATTCTTAACCTTACTAAACGCTCACCGATTATCATCTCCATCCCTAACTGCCTTCTCACAGCATTCTGACACACCCCTAGTTCCTTTCTTCCAATCAAATCTAATTATCTTAATAAGCATCTTTCAGTCATTGGCCATATTCATATCATCTGCATATCCAACTGTCACACAGCATTTTACATCACCTTTACCCCCTACTATTTCACACATGTTGTAACCATCTACCTCTTAACCTGGTGGACCTATTTCTCTATAGGTGTCCATAAATCCTCTTTGATGATTATCTAAGGGTCTCTGGTATTTAGCACATCAATATAATTAAAGACAACTTACATAATTACTAACATACATAAGAGATCAACTAATGTGCATCATAAAACATATTAAAATATACTTTCATAACTTGACCCTGGTCACACATTCTCCCCCTCTCACTAAATTTGCTGGGCAAATTAACAATACCAATGCACAATGAATAAACAAGAGAAATATATTGTGGACACTTTCACATTTTGGAACCTTATCACTCATACTTCCTCCTGGCATTTTGAAATCTATGTTGTTTTTTTCTATTACAAATAATCCAGTTTTCATTAATTAATCCTCCAAAATTCTACCAACTTCACCGTCAAAACGATACCCTGATTCTCCCCCATTATGTCACAGGACGCTGTTTACACTATGGTTGTAGTGGGTGTAATAATAATAAATCTCATGTTCTATTTCTATACTTTATTTCCAATCTACTCAAATAAACTCAATGTCCACATTACTCATTTTCTAATAATTGTTACTCGCTTTTAGACATCCTATTCTTAACCTTCCTAAACCCTCACTGATTATCATCTCCATCCCTAACTCCCTTCTCACAGCATTCTGACACACCCTAGTTCCTTTCTTCCAATCAAATCTAATGATCTTAATAAGCATCTTTCAGTCATTGGCCATATTCATATCATCTGCATATCCAACTGTCACTCACAGCATTTTACAACACCTTTACCCCCTACTATTTCACACATGTTGTAACCGTCTACCTCTTAACCTGGTGGACCTATTTCTCTATAGGTGTCCATAAATCCTCTTTGATGATTATCTAAGGGTCTCTGGTATTAGCACATCAATAAAATTAAAGATAACTTACATATTTACCAACATACATGAGAGATAAACTAATGTGCATCATAAAACATATTAAAATATACTTTCGTAACTTGACCCTGGTTACACATTCTCCCTCTCTCACTAAATTTGTTGGGCAAATTAACAATACCAATGCACAATGAATAAACAAGAGCAATATATTGTGGACAATTTCACAGTTTTGAACATTATCACTCATATTTCCTCCTTGCATTTTGAAATCTACCTTTTTACTTGTACAAATAATCCAGTTTTCATTAATCAATACTCCAAAATTCTACCCACTTCACCGTCAAAACAATACCCTGATTCTCCACCATTATGTCACAGGACGCTGTTTTCACTATGGTTGTAGTGGTTGTAATAATAATTAATCTCATGGCCTATTTCTATACTTTATTTCCAATCTACTCAAATAAACTCAATGTCCACATTACTTAATTTCTAATAATTGTTACTTGCTTTTAGACATCCTATTCTTAACCTTCCTAAACGCTCACCGATTATCATCTCCATCCCTAACTCCCTTCTCACAGCATTCTGACACACCCCAAGTTCCTTTCTTCCAATCAAATCTAATTATCTTAATAAGCATCTTTCAGTCATTGGCCATATTCATATCATCTGCATATCCAACTGTCACTCACAGCATTTTACAACACCTTTACCCCCTTCATACATGTTGTAACCATCTACCTCTTAACTTGGTGGAACTATTTCTCTATAGGTGTCCCTGAATCCTCTTTGATGATTATCTAAGGGTCTTTGGTATTAGCACATCAATATAATTCAAGACAACTTGCATATTTACCAACAAACATGAGAGATAAACTAATGTGCATCATAAAACATATTAAAGCATACTTTCATAACTTGACCCTGGTTACACATTCTCCCTCTCTCACTAAATTTGCTGGGCAAATTAACAATACCAATGCACAATGAATAAACAAGAACAATATATTGTGGACACTTTCAAATTTTGGAACATAATCACTCATATTTCCTCCAGGCATTTTGAAATCTACCTTTTTACTTGTACAAATAATCCAGTTTTCATTAATCAATACTCCAAAATTCTACCCACTTCACCGTCAAAACAATACCCTGATTCTCCACCATTATGTCACAGGACGCTGTTTACACTATGGTTGTAGTGGTTGTAATAATAATTAATCTCATGGCCTATTTCTATACTTTATTTCCAATCTACTCAAATAAACTCAATGTCCACATTACTTAATTTCTAATAATTGTTACTTGCTTTTAGACATCCTATTCTTAACCTCCCTAAACGCTCACCGATTATCATCTCCATCCCTAACTCCCTTCTCACAGCATTCTGACACACCCCAAGTTCCTTTCTTCCAATCAAATCTAATTATCTTAATAAGCATCTTTCAGTCATTGGCCATATTCATATCATCTGCATATCCAACTGTCACTCACAGCATTTTACAACACCTTTACCCCCTTCATACATGTTGTAACCATCTACCTCTTAACTTGGTGGAACTATTTCTCTATAGGTGTCCCTGAATCCTCTTTGATGATTATCTAAGGGTCTTTGGTATTAGCACATCAATATAATTCAAGACAACTTGCATATTTACCAACAAACATGAGAGATAAACTAATGTGCATCATAAAACATATTAAAACATACTTTCATAACTTGACCCTGGTTACACATTCTCCCTCTCTCACTAAATTTGCTGGGCAAATTAACAATACCAATGCACAATGAATAAACAAGAACAATATATTGTGGACACTTTCAAATTTTGGAACATAATCACTCATATTTCCTCCAGGCATTTTGAAATCTACCTTTTTACTTGTACAAATAATCCAGTTTTCATTAATTAATACTCCAAAATTCTACCCACTTCAGCGTCTAAACGATACCCTGATTCTCCACCATTATGTCACAGGACGCTGTTTACACTATGGTTGTAGTGGTTGTAATAATAATTAATCTCATGACCTATTTCTATACTTTATTTCCAATCTACTCAAATAAACTCAATGTCCACATTACTTAATTTCTAAAATTGTTACTAGCTTTTAGACATCCTATTCTTAACCTCTCTAAACGCTCACCGATTATCATCTCCATCCCTAACTCCCTTCTCACAGCATTCTGACACACCCCAAGTTCCTTTCTTCCAATCAAATCTAATTATCTTAATAAGCATCTTTCAGTCATTGGCCATATTCATATCATCTGCATATCCAACTGTCACTCACAGTATTTTACAACACCTTTACCCCCTTCACACATGTTGTAACCATCTACCTCTTTACCTGGTGGAACTATTTTTCTATAGGTGTCCCTGAATCCTCTTTGATGATTATCTAAGGGTCTTTGGTATTAGCACATCAATATAATTCAAGGCAACTTGCATATTTACCAACATACATGAGAGATAAACTAATGTGCATTATAAAACATATTAAAACATACTTTCATAACTTGACCCTGGTTACACATTCTCCCCCTCTCACTAAATTTGCTGGGCAAATTAACAATACCAATGCACAATGAATAAACAAGAACAATATATTGTGGACACTTTCAAATTTTGGAACATAATCACTCATATTTCCTCCAGGCATTTTGAAATCTACATTTTTATTTGTACAAATAATCCAGTTTTCATTAATTAATACTCCAAAATTCTACCCTCTTCAGCGTCAAAACGATACCCTGATCCTCCACCATTATGTCACAGGACGCTATTTACACTATGGTTGCAGTGGGTGTAATAATAATAAATCTCATGTTCTATTTCTATACTTTATTTCACATCTACTCAAATAAACTCAATGTCCACATTACTTAATTTCTAATAATTGTTACTCGCTTTTAGGCATCCTATTCTTAACCTTCCTACTCTCACTGATTATCATCTCCATCCCTAACTGCCTTCTCACAGCATTCTGACACACCCCTAGTTCCTTTCTTCCAATCAAATCTAATTATCTTAATAAGCATCTTTCAGTCATTGGCCATATTCATATTATCTGCATATCCAGCTGTCACAGCATTTTACAACACCTTCACCCCCTACTATTTCACACATGTTGTAACCGTCTACCTCTTAACCTGGTGGAGCTATTTCTCTATAGGTGTGCCTGAATCCTCTTTGATGATTATCTAAGGGACTCTGGTATTAGCACATCAATATAATTAAAAACAACTTACATATTTACCAATATACATGAGAGACAAACTAATGTGCATCATAAAACATATTAAAATATACTCTCATAACTTGACCCTGGTAACACATTCTCAATCTCTCACTAAATGTGCTGGGCAAATAAACAATACCAATGCACAATGAATAAACAAGAGCAATATATTGTAGACACTTTCACATTTTGGAACATTATCACTCATATTTCCTCCAGGCATTTTGAAATCTACGTTTTTACTTTTACACATAATCCAGTTTTGATTTATTAATACTCCAAAATTCTACCCACTTCACCGTCAAAACGATACCCTGATTCTCCACCATTATGTCACAGGACGCTGTTGACACTATGGTTGTAGTAGATGTAATAATACATAATCTCATGTTCTATTTCTATACTTTATTTTTAATCTACTCAAATAAACTCAATGTCCACATTACTTAATTTCTAATAATTGTTACTCGCTTTTAGACATCCTATTCTTAACCTTCCTAAACGCTCACTGATTAGCATCTTCATCCCTAACTCCCTTCTCACAGCATTCTGATACACCCAGCTTTCCTTTCTTCCAATCAAATCTAATTATCTTAATAAGCATCTTTCAGTCATTGGCCATATTCATATCATCTGCATATCCAACTGTCACTCACAGCATTTTACAACACCTTTACCCCCTACTATTTAAAACCTGTTGTAACCGTCTACCTCTTAATCTGGTGGAACTATTTCTCTATAGGTGTCCCTGAATCCTCTTTGATGATTATCTAAGGGTCTCTGGTATTAGCACATCAATATAATTAAAGACAACTTGCATATTTACCAACATACATGAGAGATAAACTAATGTGCATCATAAAACATATTAAAATATACTTTCATATCTTGACCCTGGTTACACATTCTCCCTCTCTCACTAAATGTGCTGGGCAAATTAACAATACCAATGCACAATGAATAAACAAGAGCAATATATTGTGGACACTTTCACATTTTGGAACATTATCACTCATATTTCCTCCAGGCATTTTGAAATGTACGTTTTTACTTGTACAAATAATCCAGATTTAATTAATTAATACTCCAAAATTCTACCCACAATACCGTCAAAACGATACCCTGATTCTCCACCATTATGTCACAGGACGCTGTTTTCACTATGGTTGTAGTGGGTGTAATAATAATTGATCTCATGACCTATTTCTATACTTTATTTCCAATCTACTCAAATAAACTCAATGTCCACATTACTTAATTTCTAATAATTGTTACTTGCTTTTAGACATCCTATTGTTAACCTTCCTAAACGCTCACCAATTATCATCTCCATCCCTAACTGCCTTTTCACAGCATTCTGACACACCCCTAGTTCCTTTCTTCCAATCAAATTTAATTATCTTAATAAGCATATTTCAGTCATTGGCCATATTTATATCATTTGCATATCCAACTGTCACTCACAGCATTTTACAACACCTTTACTTCCTACTATGTCACACATGTTGTAACCATCTACCTCTTAACCTGGTGGAACTATTTCTCTATAGGTGTGCCTGAATCCTCTTTGATGATTATCTAAGGGTCTCTGGTATTTAGCACATCAATATAATTAAAGAGAACTTACATATTTACCAATATACATGAGAGATAAACTAATGTGCATCATAAAACATATTAAAACATACTTTCATAACTTGACCCTGGTAATACATTCTCCCTCTCTCACTAAATGTGCTGGGCAAATTAACAATACCAATGCACAATGAATAAACAAGAGCAATATATTGTGGACACTTTCACATTTTTGAACATTATCACTCATATTTCCTGCAGGCATTTTGAAATCTACCTTTTTACTTTGACTAATAATCCAGTTTTGATTAATTATTACTAAAAAATTCTACCCACTTCACCGTCAAAACGATACCCTGATTCTCCACCATTATGTCACAGGACGCTGTTTGCATTATGGTTGTAGTGGGTGTAATAATAATAAATCTCATGTTCTATTTCTATGCTTTATTTCCAATCTACTCAAATAAACTCAATGTCCACATTACTTAATTTCTAATAATTGTTACTTGCTTTTAGACATCCTATTTTTAACCTTCCTAAAGGCTCACCGATTATCATCTCAATCCCTAACTGTCTTCTCACAGCATTCTGACACACCCTTAGTTCCTTTTTTCCAATCAAATCTAATTATCTTAATAAGCATCTTTCAGTCATTAGCCATATGCATATCATCTGCATATTCAACTGTCACTCACAGCATTTTACAACACCTTTACCACCTACTATTTCACACATGTTGTAACCGTCTACCTTTTATCCTGGTGGAACTATTTCTCTATAGGTGTGCCCGAATCCTCTTTGATGATTATCTAAGCGACTCTGGTATAAGCCCATCAATATAATTAAAGACAATTTACATATTTACCAACATACATGAGAGATAAACTAATGTGCATCATAAAACATATTTAAATATACTTTCATATCTTGAACCTTGTTACACATTCTCCCTCTCTCACTAAATGTGCTGGGCAAATTAACAATACCAATGCACAATGAATAAACAAGAGCAATTTATTGTGGACACTTTCACATTTTGGAACATTATCACTCATATTTCCTCCAGGCATTTTGAAATCTACGTTTTTACTTGTACAAATAATCCAGATTCAATTAATTAATACTCCAAAATTCTACCCACAATACCGTCAAAAACGATACCCTGATTCTCCACCATTATGTCACAGGACGCTGTTTTCACTATGGTTGTAATGGTTGTAATAATAAATAACCTCTTGGCCTATTTCTATACTTTATTTCCAATCTACTCAAATAAACTCAATGTCCACATTACTTAATTTCTAATAATTGTCACTCGCTTTTAGACATCCTATTCTTAACCTTCCTAAACCCTCACTGATTATCATCTCCATTCCTAACTCCCTTCTCCCAGCATTCTGACACACCCCTAGTTCCTTTCTTCAAATCAAATCTAATTATCTTAATAAGCATCTTTCAGTCATTGGCCATATTTATATCATTTGCATATCCAACTGTCACTCACAGCATTTTACAACACCTTTACTCCCTACTATTTCACACATGTTGTAACGATCTACCTCTTAACCTGGTAGAACTATTTCTCTATAGGTGTTCCTGAATCCTCTTTGATGATTATCTAAGGGTCTCTGGTATTTAGCACATCAATATAATTAAAGACAACTTACATATTTACCAATATACATGAGAGATAAACTAATGTGCATCATAAAACATATTAAAATATACTTTCATAACTTGACCCTGGTTACACATTCTCCCTCTCTCACTAAATTTGCTGGGCAAATTAACAATACCAATGCACAATGAATAAACAAGAGCAATATATTGTGGACACTTTCACATTTTTGAACATTATCACTCATATTTCCTGCAGGCATTTTGAAATCTATGTTTTTACTTGTACAAATAATCCAGTTTTGATTAATTAATACTGAAAAATTCTACCCATTTCACCGTCAAAACGATACCCTGATTCTCCACCATTATGTCACAGGACGCTGTTTGCATTATGGTTTTAGTGGGTGTAATAATAATAAATCTCATGTTCTATTTTTATGCTTTATTTCCAATCTACTCAATAATTTCTAATAATTGTTACTCTCTTTTAGACATCCTATTCTTAACCTTCCTAAACGCTCACGGATTATCATCTCCATCCCTAACTGCCTTCTCACAGCATTCTGACACATCCCTTGTTCCTTTCTTCCAATCAAATCTAATTATCTTAATAAGCATCTTTCAGTCATTGGCCATATTCATATCATCTGCATATCCAACTGTCACTCACAGCATTTTACAACACCTTTACTCCCTACTATTTCACACATGGTGTAACAGTCTACCTCTTAACCTGGTGGAACTATTTCTCTATAGGTGTGCCCGAATCCTCTTTGATGATTATCTAAGGGACTCTGGTATTAGCACATCAATATAATTAAAGACAACTTACATATTTACCAATATACATGAGAGACAAACTAATGTGCATCATAAAACATATTAAAATATATTCTCATAACTTGACCCTGGTTACACATTCTCCCTCTCTCACTAAATGTGCTGGGCATATTACCAATACCAATGCACAATGAATAAACAAGAGCAATATATTGTGGACACTTTCACATTTTGGAACATTATCACTCATATTTCCTCCAGGCATTTTGAAATCTACGTTTTTACAAAAGAACTAGTCTTAAAAAGATCGTGTATATCCAATACAAACGCTGCGTATTTAGACTTACATTTAACTATTAATAATAATTTGATCAAAACTAGTTTATACGACAATCGGGACAATTTTAACTTTGAAATTGTGAATTTTCCGTTTCTAGATGGCAACATCCCTAAAGGACCTTCCTATGGTATTTACATTTCGCAGTTGGTACGTTATGCCAGAGCATGTTCGTGTTTTAAAGATTTTAATGATCGTAATCTAATATTAACTAAAAAATTGCTAAAACAAGGTTTTTTATATCAAAACCTAAGAAATAAATTTGCTAGATTTTACTCTAAGTATGGTGATTTAATTTCAAAATATAATGTTTCTTTAAAATGGCATTTAAATAATGGAATCTCCCATCCATCATTTTACGGAGATGTTTTGAAGCGTGTCCGCAAATTAAAATATGTTAAACCAAATGTTCATATTAAACTTTTCAATTTAATTAACTTGTTTTTATCAAAAGGATACGATGCTTATGTACTTAAAAACACGTGTTTGATGGTTTTCGATTCACTATATCTTTGTTCCCTTAAAATTTGGAATCATTAGTGATATTATAGGCATTTTTCACTGTTGAATAAAATTGTGTCATTGTGTCGTATGAACAAATCTGCATGAAAACTACATTATAGGCATTTTTCACTGTTTAATAAAATTGTGTCATTGTGTCGTATGAACAAATCTGCATGAAAACTACATTTGGACTCAAATCGTTCATCAAATCATTTCTGTCTTCAGTTGTCAAAACACCTATATACTGTTTGATTCCAATAATGTCGCTTTAATGGAATTACCATTTTTATTCATTTGCTTCTTAATATTAAATCACCTAAACTTGTTTTATTAGTAGCACAGCCCCATTAATATTTTTATTTAGTACTGCCCCTGGAATTTGTTCACGTCATTATGTCATTATGGATTTTTGTGACGTCATACGACCGACTTTCCCAGTTGTAATCTACATGCATAGGTCATTGGGTTTATAACGTTCCATTTTATTTATATTTTCTCTCTGATAGGCTTTTCTTGTTTGATTTAATTATTTTATTTTTTTTTTTTTTTTTTTTTTAGCAGTCACATAAACAACCAAGCTATGTAATATGGAATTTTTACACCCATTATTGCTGCTTCATCCTGTATTTGCGCGATGATTATCTGAGATATTAACTCCATGACACTATATTCTCAAATCTTTTTCTATAAAGAAGGAATGTAGTTGACAATTGATAATAGTTTTATTTGATCGTTCGTCAAAAAGTTGTAATTCTGTTACTCTTGTATCTTCAATGCAATTGAGTAATTAAATAGTAATTAAATTGAATGCGTTTTAATTCCCTTTTATTATTGTTTAATTTGAGTTACAATGCTATGACGTTAAATTTTATTTACACTTAAATGTATTATGAATATTGCTGGGCCAAGTGTGAGGTTGAGCGCTCTATAACCAGGTTTAAACCCCCAATGCTTTGCATTGACCGTTCCAAGGCGGTGACCCCAGCTTTATTCATATTTTGTGTTTATGTTGGTTTGTATTGTGCTGTATTGTGCTTTTTGTACTGTTTGGGCAATCGGTCACTTGCCTTAAATAAAGGACCAGCTAATTGTTTTTAATGAAAATTCAATACTGCTCAAGCAGCTGGAGTTTCACTTCTTTATATTGTACACATAATCCAGTATTGATTAATTAATACCCCAAAATTCTACCCACTTCACCGTCAAAACAATACCCTGATTCTCCACCATTATGTCACAGGACGCTGTTTACACTATGGTTGTAGTGGGTGTAATTATAAATAATCTCATGTTCTATTTCTATACTTTATTTTCAATCTACTCGAATAAACTCAATGTCCACATTACTTAATTTCTAATAAGTGTTACTCGCTTTTAGACGTCCTATTCTTAACCTTCCTAAACGCTCACTGATTATCATCTCCATCCCTAACTGCCTTCTCACAGCATTCTGACACACCCAGCGTTCCTTTTTTCCAATCAAATCTAATTATCTTAATAAGCATCTTTCAGTCATTAGCCATATGCATATCATCTGCATATTCAACTGTCACTCACAGCATTTTACAACACCTTTACCCCCTACTATTTCACACATGGTGTAACCGTCTACCTCTTAACCTGGTGGAACTATTTCTCTATAGGTGTGCCCGAATCCTCTTTGATGATTATCTAAGGGTCTCTGGTATTTAGCACATCAATATAATTAAAGACAACTTACATATTTACCAACATACATGAGAGATAAACTAATGTGCATCATAAAACATATTAAAATATACTTTCATATCTTGACCCTGGTTACACATTCTCCCTCTCTCACTAAATGTGCTGGGCAAATTAACAATACCAATGCACAATGAATAAACAAGAGCAATATATTGTGGACACTTTCACATTTTGGAACATTATCACTCATATTTCCTGCAGGCATTTTGAAATCTACATTTTTACTTTGACAAATAATCCAGTTTTGATTAATTAATACTGAAAAATTATACCCACTTCACCGTCAAAACGATACCCTGATTCTCCACCATTATGTCACAGGACGTTGTTTGCATTATGGTTGTAGTGGGTGTAATAATAATAAATCTCATGTTCTATTTCTATGCTTTATTTCCAATCTACTCAAATAAACTCAATGTCCACATTACTTAATTTCTAATAATTGTTACTTGCTTTTAGACATCCTATTCTTAACCTTCCTAAACGCTCACTGATTATCATCTCCATCCCTAACTGCCTTCTCACAGCATTCTGACACACCCCTAGTTCCTTTCCTCCAATCAAATCTAATTATCTTAATAAGCATCTTTCAGTCATTGGCCATATTCATATCATCTGCATATTCAACTGTCACTCACAGCATTTTACACGCGTTTACCCCCTACTATTTCACACATGTTGTAACCGTCTACCTCTTAACCTGGTGGAACTATTTCTCTATAGGTGTGCCCGAATCCTCTTTGATGATTATCTAAGGGTCTCTGGTATTAGCACCTCAATATAATTAAAGACAACTTACATATTTACCAACATACATGAGAGATAAACTAATGTGCATCATAAAACATATTAAAATATACTTTCATATCTTGACCCTGGTTACACATTCTCCCTCTCTCACTAAATGTGCTGGGCAAATTAACAATACCAATGCACAATGAATAAACAAGAGCAATATATTGTGGACACTTTCACATTTTGGAACATTATCACTCATATTTCCTCCAGGCATTTTAAAATCTACGTTTTTGCTTGTACAAATAATCCAGATTCAATTAATTAATACTCCAAAATTCTACCCACAATACCGTCAAAACGATACCCTGATTCTCCACCATTATGTCACAGGACGCTGTTTTCACTATGGTTGTAGTGGTTGTAATAATAATTAATCTCTTGGCCTATTTCTATACTTTATTTCAAATCTACTCAAATAAACTCAATGTCCACATTACTTAATTTCTTATAATTGTTACTCGCTTTTAGACATCCTATTCTTAACCCTCCTAAACCCTCACTGATTATCATCTCCATCCCTATCTCCATTCTCACAGCATTCTGACACACCCCTAGTTCCTTTCTTCCAATCAAATCTAATTATCTTAATAAGCATCTTTCAGTCATTGGCCATATTTATATCATTTGCATATCCAACTGTCACTCACAGCATTATTTTCGTATAGCCTTCAGCTTCACATGTATAAATTAGCATATCGTTCTAGCGACTCGCTCTTTACAGAACCGGTTTAACCGATTGAAAATCATTTAATTGAGCAAACCCTATGACGTCAACAACCACATTTCTCATAATCGTTTTAGCGCTCGAAGCGAAAACATCGTGCACGTTAATTCTATTCTTCTTTTGGACCACGTGTTCGGTTGGTAAGTCTTACTTGGTGATTTTTATTTTATATTGAGTGCGCTTTAGGACGCTGTCCAGAGCTTTGGTTTTGGGAATTGAAATGACCAGCACTCGTGGGGACGATGTCCTCAGACTATCCGACTCGTCGGATACTGAATTTTCTGGTTTCGACATTGTCGATACGCCATACGTTGCTCAAACAATTGATGTTTGTACAGACGATGTCTGTACCGAAAAACGACATAAAAGTCCGGTGAAAGGGAAAAAGATTGTAAAATCCTCTAAAAAATCCAAACCTGAAAGTAAAAAGAAACCTAAACCGGATTCGCAAAAGCCTTCATGTTCGAAAAGTAAAAAACAAACTATGGACTTAAATAATTTGTCTTCTGAAGACCTTTTGGTATTGAAACAAAAGCTTGGTTTAGTTGCCGAGCAATCTGACAGAAGACCATTTTATGACAGACCTAATATTCACGTCTCAATTGATAGAGATGACATTTCGGACAATGAACATATTTCGGATAATGAACACATTTCGGACAATGAACATGGCTCTAGTGTGGCAAGGAAAATTTGTAATGAACTTTTTTCCAATAGTGATTCTGACGAGGAATGGTCGCCTCCCAAAACCAAAGCAATGGAGAAGGGTCAACATATTGCTGATTCCCTTGCTAATATGATTAATTTAGCTTGTAGTACACCTTGTGACATTGAGGGAATTGTTTCTAAATATAAAATTCCTGGGAACCTTGACAAAGCCTGCCCTCCTATTGTTAATGCCGAGGTGTGGCGTATAATGGATAGAAAAGGCCATGCTTCAGATAAGGGGCTGCAAGATGTGCAGGCAATTTTGACTGCTGCTATGGTTCCCATTATCAAGCTGGCAGAAACAGTTAAAAAGTCAAATGTTAAAGTTCAATGCAAGGAATATATTGCAGATGCCCTTACTCTAATGGGTCAAGTGCAATACAATATTTCTGTTAAACGCAGATATGGTATTAGGCCACACCTGAATAAAAAGTATGCATCACTATGCAATGTTAGTATGCCAATCACTACCAAGTTGTTTGGAGATGATGTTACAAAAGACCTGAAAGCCTGTGACTCAATGTTTAATATAGGATCAGGAAAACCATGGTGGAAGTCAAAGACTCTACGTCCAACTCACAGGCCATACAGAGGCAGTTCCAATTATTCAAATTATGGTGGCGCTGGTGTAGGCCGTTTCCAACCATACCCACAGAGAGGCGGGCGACCTTTTCGAAGGGGTCTCTCAGGTGGCAGTTTTCGAGGACGAGGTGGATACGGCCAATCCCCAAGTGGAAAATAGATCGATGGTAGGTAAGACACAGTTCTTTATTGATTCATGGAGAAGATTAACCTCAGATAAATGGGTTTTAGATACTGTCAGTGGTTACAGGATTGTTTTTGATAAACAACCTATTCAAAAAAGAGTGCCTTTGGAAATTCCCTTTATAAGTGAACAGCGTAAGATTGTGGAGGAAGAAATTAAGACCTTGATAGAAATAGGTGCCATTGTTGAAACTATACACGAACCAAATGAGTTTATTTCAACACTGTTTATTGTTCCAAAACCGAACGGGAAATATCGACCTGTTATAAATTTAAAGTTTTTAAATGAGTTTGTTCAATACAATCATTTTAAACAAGAAACCTTTAAGGTGGTTCTTGATTTATTGCAAAAAGATGATTTTTTGACTTCTGTTGATATGGAGCAAGCTTATTTTCATATACCAATACATGCGGAAAGTCAAAAGTTTTTGAAATTTTATTGGAATGGCCATTTATATAAATTTGTGTGTTTGTGTTTTGGTTTAGCATCGGCACCATATGTGTTAACTAAAGTGTTGAAACCAGTCTTTTCATATTTTCGTCAGATTGGGATACGCTGTTCGTACTATATTGATGACTCTTTAACAATGAATAAAGACAAAGAGATTTGCAAAAACAATACTGATACAGTTGTCCATATTCTTACATCACTGGGATTTTCTATCAATGACAAGAAATCTGTTTTAGTTCCCACACAAAGAATAGTGTTTTTTGGGTTTGTAATTGACACTGTACTTTTCAGAGTATTTTTAACAGAAGAAAAGTTGGAGAAAATACGTAAACAAGCTGAAAAGTTGTTAAAAACAAAATTAGTTGTTGTAAGACATTTAGTGTCTTTTATTGGGTTGTTAGTTAATGCATTTAATGCAGTGTTAGAAGCGCCTTTACATTATAGATCTTTAGAAAGAGACAAGCTTACTGGCTTGTGTTCAGACTCAAACTTTGACAATAGTATTCAGTTGTCAATATCATCCAGAAATGACATTATCTGGTGGCTTAACAATGTGCGAGACAAAAATGGTAAAAGCATAAACAGTGCCCCAGATAATTATTTGGGAAATAGGGTTTTCACCCATTGATTTTGAAAATTAGGGTGATTTCATTTTTGAAAAAATTGAAATGAGTAATACAAATGTATACATTAAAATCATTGCTGCTTTACTTCTGTTGAAGCTGCTCATTTGTATTGATTCAACAAAACTTAAACTATCATACTTAACTGATTCGGCACTTATTGGCACTTGCTTACTTGGTTCGGAAAAGTTTCCGATCGACTTATATTTTGGCGCAACAATCACGGACGTCTTTCGACCCCTCTTAGACATTTTTATTTCGCATCGTAATAAAAAAGTTTGCGATCCACTGATATTTTGGCGCAACAATTGCGGACGTCTTTCGACCCCCCTTAGACATTTTTATTTCGCATCGTAATAGAAACTGAAATTACAGACGCTTTACAAATTCATGCACAATGAGCGACGGATTAAGTCAGATTGAAAACGCATGTATGTCGTCGTATAATTTGGTCAGGCGCTTAATTTACGTGAAATCTAGTCCGCAGAGCGTTTGAGTAACCTTGATTAGTTTCCTGCACCGTTATCCAGGTGCTTGCTGAATGAAAGCCTCGTCGCGTTACGAGAATAATTCCAAAAAGAAAATACCGAAAGGCAAAGCATTTTCGATCAAAGGTATTGTATCGTAGTTACGCATCAAATTTGAAGAATTTGCGTTAAAGTCAAATTGGTTGCGTTTTCAATACGCATGATATTGTATTTCTTTGCGTTTTTAAACATTTTAATAGGGTGAAAGACGCAGATACGCAGCTTATCTGGGGCACTGGCATAAAACCAAAACTCATTTCTTGTCATTGCAAGACTGATGCTTCTCTTCAAGGATGGGGTGGTGTGAATACCCAAAATAATAAATATGCTAATGGCAGATGGACGACAAATGAAATGCAATTATCCATAAATATTTTGGAACTGATGGCAATTTTTAATGTCTTGCAATCCCTTTATTCAGACTATTGTAATGAACATATTGAAATCCAATCAGATAATGTAACCGCCATCAAGTATATTAATGATATGGGTGGAATGACATGCAGTGTTATAGACTCTATAGCCAGGGATGTATGGTATTGGTGTATTAAAAGGGACATATTTATTACAGCCGTTCATATACCAGGTGTCAAAAATGTTGAAGCTGATTTTTATTCCAGAAATTTTTCTGATTCATCAGAATGGATGTTAAAGAAACAGGTTTTTGAAAGAATTTGCTGTCAGTTTTTTACACCGTTGATTGATCTATTTGCATCAAGGTTAAACAAGCAAACCGAGCTATTTGTGTCATGGTTTCAAGAGCCAGGTGCAATATTTGCTAATGCTTTTCATATGTCATGGCATGATACTAAACCATATATTTTTCCACCGTTTTCATTAGTAGGGAAGGTAATCTGCAAAATTAAAGAAGATGCTGTGGACAGAGCAATTGTTATATTTCCTTTATGGCGGACACAACCTTGGTTTCCTTGTTTAATGGAAATTATTTCTGATTTTCCGGTCAGACTTCCAAGACATCGAGACATCCTGACATTACCACGCAATGGACAAGTTCACCCGTTGTCAAAGAGACTCGACTTGGTCGCGGCAGTTGTATCGGGGAGGCCCTCCGTTGTAGAGGACTTTCATCAGAGACTACAACCATCATCTTGGCTGCCTGGAGAAGAGGAACTCTCAAACAGTATGATTCTGCATGGCGGAAGTGGATGTCTTGGTGTATGTGCAGGGAAACTTCTCCCTTTAACTCATCTGAAGTAACTGTACTTCAATACTTGGAGCATTTAAGGTCTATTAACAAGTCATACTCTGTGTTGAACACTCATAAATCAATGTTAATGCAAACATTACCCTTTTTTGGAAATAAGTGGTGTAAAGACTGTTTTTTAATTCAGAAATTTATGAAGGGAGTTTTTCATTCTCGTCCTCCAGTACCTAGATACCAGTTTGTGTGGGATGTTACTCTTGTATTGAATTTTTTAAAGTCTTTGAATCCATTGTGTAATTTATCATTAAAAATGTTAACATTTAAAGTGGTTGCACTTTTGGCATTAGGAAATGCACCTAGAGCTCAAACTTTGATTTCTATGGATTTGTCTTGTATGAAAAAAGAAGGGGCTGTGCTTATTTGTGTGTTTCCTAATTTATTGAAAACTACCAAGTTAGGTAGACCTTATGTTATGAAGATTGAACATTTTAAGGATGAAAAATTATGCATTTTGCATTCTTTGTTGTTTTATATTAGAGTTACGAAACCACTTAGGAAATCTTCAAAATTGTTCATTTCTTATGTGACTTATAAAGCAGTTACATCTAGTACTATTGCTAGATGGCTAAAGAGTGTGTTGGACCTTTCAGGTATAAACACTGATTATTTTAAAGCACATTCATTTCGAAGTGCCTCTACATCAGCTGCATATGCAAAAGGTTGTAGACTTAAAGACATCTTAAGTACAGCTGATTGGACATCAGATAAGAATTTTAAAAAGTTCTATTTGAGGGAGTCTGTGGATTCAAAAAGTTTTGTAAACAGCGTGTTTTCAAAGTAACGTTTAATTAAATATTAGGACGGGATTTTTCTCTGTTTATGAATACTTCATCATTATGACATTGTTACAGTAATGTCAATAATTGTGGTTGTTAGGCTACATATGTTCATTTTCTTATTGAATTTGTTGATATTTACATGTATCCTACAAATTTGATATTCAATGAAATTTGGGAAAATAAATGTATTTTTCCTGCATATGGTATTGCTCAGTGTTGGTTTTGATTTGTTCTTTTTTAAACTGAGTATATGTTCTAATTGTTATTTATGCAGGCGTTTTTTGTCTTTAAAGATGCTAATTTATACATGTGAAGCTGAAGGCTATACGAAAATAATGTCCCCTCATCCAAGCTTTAGTGAGGGATGAAGGGGCATTATTGGAGTATAGCCGGAGGCTGAGCATGTATAAACCCAACCCTTTTTCATATTTTATGAAGATTGTTTTTTAATCCCATATGTATTGGATTCCCTCCCATGATACGGGTATTCACAAAAAACGCCTAGCTTTAAACTTATGAGAAATGTGGTTGTTGACGTCATAGGGTTCGCTCAATTAAATGATTTTCAATCGGTTAAACCGGTTCTGTAAAGAGCGAGTCGCTAGAACGATATGCTAATTTATACATGCTCAGCCTCCGGCTATACTCCAATAATGCCCCTTCATCCCTCACTAAAGCTTGGATGAGGGGACATTTTACAACACCTTTACTCCCTACTATTTCACACATGTAACCATCTACCTCTTAACCTGGTGGAACTATTTCTCTATAGGTGTGCCTGAATCCTCTTTGATGATTATCTAAGGGTCTCTGGTATTTAGCACATCAATATAATTAAAGACAACTTACACATTTACCAATATACATGAGAGATAAACTAATGTGCATCATAAAACATATTAAAATATACTTTCATAACTTGACCCTGGTTACACATTCTTCCTCTCTCACTAAATGTGCTGGGCAAATTAACAATACCAATGCACAATGAATAAACAAGAGCAATATATTGTGGACACTTTCACATTTTTGAACATTATCACTCATATTTCCTGCAGGCATTTTGAAATCCACGTTTTTACTCTGACAAATAATCCAGTTTTGATTAATTAATACTCAAAATTTCTACCCACTTCCCCGTCAAAACGATACCCTGATTCTCCACCATTATGTCACAATATAAAGAAGTGAAACTCCAGCTGCTGGAGCAGTATTGAATTTTTATTAAAAAACAATTAGTTGGTCCTTTATTTATGGCAAGTGACCGATTGCCCAAACAGTACAAAACAGCACAATACAGCACAATACAGCACGATACAAACCAACATAAACACAAAATATGAATAAAGCTAGGGTCACCGCCTTGGAACGGTCAATGCAAAGCATTGGGGGTTTAAACCTGGTTATAGAGCGCTCAACCTCACACTTGGCCCAGCAATATTCATATACATTTAAGTGTAAATAAAATTTAACGTAATAGCATTGTAACTCAAATTAAACAATAATAAAAGGGAATTAAAACGCATTCAATTTAATTACTATTTAATTACTCAATTGCATTGAAGATACAAGAGTAACAGAATTACAACTTTTTGACGAACGATCAAATAAAACTATTAACAATTGTCAACTACATTCCTTCTTTATAGAAAAGATTTGAGAATGTAGAATCATAGAGTTAATATCTCAGATACAAGACGCTGTTTGCATTATGGTTTTAGTGGGTGTAATAATAATAAATCTCATGTTCTATATTTATGCTTTATTTCCAATCTACTCATTAATTTCTAATAATTGTCACTCGCTTTTAGACATCCTATTCTTAACCTTCCTAAACGCTCACCGATTATCATCTCCATCCCTAACTGCCTTCTGACAGCATTCTGACACACCCCTTGTTCCTTTCTTCCAATCAAATCTAATTATCTTAATAAGCATCTTTCAGTCATTGGCCATATTCATATCATCTGCATATCCAACTGTCACACAGCATTTTACAACACCTTTACCCCCACCTATTTCACACATGTTGTAACGATCTACCTCTTAACCTGGTGGAACTATTTCTCTATAGGTGTGCCTGAATCCTCTTTGATGATTATCTAAGGGTCTCTGGTATTTAGCACATCAAGTTAATTAAAGACAACTTACATATTTACCAATATACATGAGAGATAAACTAATGTGCATCATAAAACATATTAAAATATACTTTCATAACTTGACCCTGGTTACACATTCTCCCTCTCTCACTAAATGTGCTGGGCAAATTAACAATACCAATGCACAATGAATAAACAAGAGCAATATATTGTGGACACTTTCGCATTTTGGAACATTATCACTCATATTTCCTGCAGGCATTTTGAAATCTACATTTTTACTTTGACAAATAATCCAGTTTTGATCAATTAATACTCAAAAATTCTACCCACTTCACTGTCAAAACGATACCCTGATTCTCCACCATTATGTCACAGGACGCTGTTTGCATTATGGTTGTAGTGGGTGTAATAATACTAAATCTCATGTTCTATTTTTATTCTTTATTTCCAGTCTACTCATTAATTTCTAATAATTGTTACTCGCTTTTAGACATCCTATTCTTAACCTTCCTAAACGCTCACCGATTATCATCTCCATCCCTAACTCCCTTCTCACAGCATTCTGACACACCCCTAGTTCCTTTCTTCCAATCAAATCTAATTATCTTAATAAGCATCTTTCAGTCATTGGCCATATTCATATCATCTGCATATCCAACTGTCACACAGCATTTTACAACACCTTTACCCCCTACTATTTCACACATGTTGTAACCATCTACCTCTTAACCTGGTGGAACTATTTCTCTATAGGTGTGCCTGAATCCTCTTTGATGATTATCTAAGGGTCTCTGGTATTTAGCACATCAATATAATTAAAGACAACTTACATATTTACCAACATACATGAGAGATAAACTAATGTGCATCATAAAACATATTAAAATATACTTTCATAACTTGATCCTGGTTACACATTCTCCCTCTCTCACTTAATTTGCTGGGCAAATTAACAATACCAATGCACAATGAATAAACAAGAGATATATATTGTGGACACTTTCTCATTTTGGAACCTTATCACTCATACTTCCTCCAGGCATTTTGAAATCTACATTTTTACTTGTACAAATAATCCAGTTTTCATTAATTAATTCTCCAAAATTCTACCCACTTTACCGTCAAAACGATACCCTGATTCTCCCCCATTAAGTCACAGGACGCTGTTTACACTATGGTTGTAGTGGGTGTAATAATAATAAATCTATACTTTATTTCCAATCTACTCAAATAAACTCAATGTCCATTTTACTCAATTTCTAATAATTGTTACTCGCTTTTAGACATCCTATTCTTAACCTTCCTAAACCCTCACTGATTATCATCTCCATCCTTTACTCCCTTCGCACAGCATTCTGACACACCCTAGTTCCTTTCTTCCAATCAAATCTAATTATCTTAATAAGCATCTTTCAGTCATTGGCCATATGCATATCATCTGCATATTCAACTGCCACTCACAGCATTTTACAACACCTTTACCCACTACTATTTCACACATGTTGTAACCGTCTACCTCTTAACCTGGTGGAACTATTTCTCTATAGGTGTGCCCAAATCCTCTTTGATGATTATCTAATGGACTCTGGTATTAGCACATCAATATAATTAAAGACAACTTACACATTTACCAATATACATGGGAGACAAACTAATGTGCATCATAAAACATATTAAAATATACTCTCATAACTTGACCCTGGTTACACATTCTCCATCTCTCACTAAATGTGCTGGGCAAATTAACAAAACCAATGCACAATGAATAAACAAGAGCAATATATTGTGGACACTTTCACATTTTGGAACATTATCACTCATATTTCCTCCAGGCATTTTGAAATCTACGTTTTTACTTGTACACATAATCCAGTTTTGATTAATTAATACTCCAAAATTCTACCCACTTCACCGTCAAAACGATACCCTGATTCTCCACCATTATGTCACAGTACGCTGTTTACACTATGGTTGTATTGGGTGTAATAATAAATAATCTCATATTCTATTTCTATACTTTATTTTCAATCTACTCAAATAAAATCAATGTCCTCATTACTTAATTTCTTATAATTGTTACTCGCTTTTAGACGTCCTATTCTTAACCTTCCTCAACGCTCACTGATTATCATCTCCATCCCTAACTCCCTTCTCACAGCATTCTGACACATCCCTAGTTCCTTTCTTCCAATCAAATCTAATTATCTTAATAAGCATCTTTCAGTCATTGGCCATATTCATATCATCTGCATATCCAACTGTCACTCACAGCATTTTACAACACCTTTACCCCCTACTATTTCACACATGTTGTAACCGTCTACCTCTTAACCTGGTGGAACTATTTCTCTATAGGTGTGCCCAAATCCTCTTTGATGATTATCTAAGGGACTCTGGTATTAGCACATCAATATAATTAAAGACAACTTACATATTTACCAATATACATGAGACAAACTAATGTGCATCATAAAACATATTAAAATATACTTTCATAACTTGACCCTGGTTACACATTCTCCCTCTCTCACTAAATGTGCTGGGCAAATTAACAATACCAATGCACAATGAATAAAAAAAGAGCAATATATTGTGGACACTTTCACATTTTGGAACATTATCCCTCATTTTTCCTCCAGGCATTTTGAAATCTACGTTTTTTCTTGTACACATAATCCAGTTTTGATTAATTAATACTCCAAAATTCTACCCACTTCACCGTCAAAACTATGCCCTGATTCTTCACCATTATGTCAAAGGACGCTGTTTACACTATGGTTGTAGTGGGTGTAATAATAATAAATCTCATGTTCTATTTCTATACTTTATTTCCAATCTACTCAAATAAACTCAGTTCTATTTCTATAGTTTATTTCCAATCTACTCAAAAAAACTCAATGTCCACATTACTTAATTTCTAATAATTGTTGCTCGCTTTTAGACATCCTATTCTTAACCTTCCTAAACCCTCACTGATGATCATCTCCATCCCTAACTCCTTTCTCACAGCATTCTGACACACCCCTAGTTCCTTTCTTCCAATCAAATCTAATTATCTTAATAAGCATCTTTCAGTCATTGGCCATATTCATGTCATCTGCATATCCAACTGTCACTCACAGCATTTTACAACACCTTTACCCCCTACTATTTCACACATATTGTAACCGTCTACCTCTTAACCTGGTGGAACTATATCTCTATAGGTGTCCCTGAATCCTCTTCGATGATTATCTAAGGGTCTCTGGTATTAGCACCTCAATATAATTAAAGACAACTTCGATATTTACCAACATACATGAGAGATAAACTAATGTGCATCATAAAACATATGAAAATACACTTTCATAACTTGACCCTGGTTACACATTCTCCCTCTCTCACTAAATTTGTTGGGCTAATTAACAATACCAATGCACAATGAATAAACAAGAGCAATATACTGTGGACACTTTCACATTTTGGATCATTATCACTCAGGCATTTTGAAATCTACGTTTTTACTTGTACAAATAATCCAGTTTTGATTAATTAATACTCCAAAATTCTACCCACTTCACCGTCAAAACGATACCCTGATTCTCTACCATTATGTCACATGACGCTGTTTACACTATGGTTGTAGTGGGTGTAATAATAATTAATCTCATGTTCTATTTCTATACTTTATTTCCAATCTACTCAAATAAACTCGATGTCCACATTACTCAATTTCTAATAATTGTTACTCGCTTTAAGACATGCTATTCTTAACCTTCCTAAACGCTCACCGATTATCATCTCCATCCCTAACTGCCTTCTCACAGCATTCTGACACACCCCTAGTTCCTTTCTTCCAATCAAATCTAATTATCTTAATAAGCATCTTTCAGTCATTGGCCATATTCATGTCATCTGCATAATCCAACTGTCACTCACAGCATTTTACAACACCTTTACGCCCAGGGACCTATACAAACAAAGGGATTAGCAACCTCTCAATATCTCATTTCAGCGGGCAAAATAAACTGGTGCGGGAGATTTAATAATCTTGATCAATAAAACGTTTACAGTATCGACCATGTGTCTAAGTGATATCGATTGCGAGCTATTTCGCTCATTTATGGTGTTAGCTGTTTTGCAATATTCAACTGTTGTTGTCTTTTGTTGTTTAATAAACAAATACATATTCATTCAATTTTGCCTTGTTCATCTTGTAAATAAATAATTAGCAATATTAACACGCAGTATGCTACACGGAACCCAATTACCGGATGCGTTGACTAGTAACAATACCATTTGTTTCTCAGGGTTTCAATTGCCATTGTATATCGTACGTATGTGCATGTAACAAAGACCGGTCTTTTTATTAATTAAAAATGTGTCACTGCTGTGTGAAAAATATCGGCATTATTAACGCCTGTCAATTGCTTACAACTTAAAATGTATAATTGTTCTTTATCATCCGAGACAATGAAGGTTTGCATGCCATTATATTATTCTGTTGGACTCATTTGGAACATGATATCCATGGTAGTACTTAAAGTCTTCGTGATTTCGTGTTCAATTATTAAAAAAACAGCAGCCAGAATTTGAAGGCAAGGCAATTCAGAAAAGTCGTTTATCTTTTATTTTTCAATATAAATCAGTAAATCACTGAAACATACACATTAGTACATGCATGATAGGTAAACTTGGTTTTATTTAATTTTAAGAGTATGTGTAACAATACATTCATGTTACTAAGTGTAATGAATTCTGTAAAAGAAAATATTAAAAAAAACTCAATAGCATGTGATAAAGTCACACTTTTGAACAAGATTTTGCACAGGTAACTATTTTCAATGTGAAATAGAACTTAATAATAAGACTACCAATTTTCTATTTATTATTTCAACCAGTAAGTAGTATTTCAGACTAAGACAATGGTACAAGAAAATAGCATGTTAGATTGAGACAATAGTTCCCGTATATAGCATGTTAGACAGAGACAATAGTATCAGTGCATAGCATGTTAGACTTGGACATTTGCATCAAAGCAGTAGTGTGTAGCATGTTGGACTGTGACTAGGGTACCAGTGCGTAGCATGTTGGACTGTAAAAATGGTACCAGTGCGTAAAATGTTGGCCTGTGACTATGGTACCAGTGCCTAGCATGTTGGACTTAGACAATGGTACTAGTGTGTAGCGTGTTGGACTGTTACAATGGTACCAGTGTGTAGCATGTTGGACTGTGACAATGGTATCAGTGTGTAGCATGTTGGACTGTGACAATGGTACCAGTGTGTAGCATGCTGGACTGTGACTATGGTACCAGTGCGTAGCATGCTGGACTTTGACAATGGTTACAGTGTGTAGCATGTTGGACTGTGACAATGGTACCAGTGTGTAGCATGTTGGACTTTGACTATGGTACCAGTGCGTAGCATGTTGGACTGTGACAATGGTACCAGTGTGTAGCATGCTGGACTGTGACTATGGTACCAGTGCGTAGAATGTTGGACTTTGACAATGGTAACAGTGTGTAGCATGTTGGACTGTGACAATGGTACCAGTGCGTAGCATGTTGGACTTTGACTTTGGTACCAGTGCGTAGCATGTTGGACTGTGGCTATGGTACTAGTGTGTAGCATGTTGGACTGTGACTAAGGTACCAGTGTGTAGCATGTTGGAATGTGACTATGGTACCAGAGTGTAGCATGTTGGAATGTCACAATGGTACCAGTGTGTAGCATGTTGGACTGGGACTTTGGTACCAGTGTGTAGCATTTTGGACTGTGATTATGGTACCAGTGCGTAGCATGTTGGACTATGACAATGGTACCAGTGTGTAGAATGTTGGCCTGTGACTATGGTACCAGTGCCTAGCATGTTGGACTTTGACAATGGTACCAGTGTGTAGCATGTTGGACTGTTACAATGGTACCAGTGTGTAGCATGTTGGACTGTGACAATGGTATCAGTGTGTAGCATGTTGGACTGTGACAATGGTACCAGTGTGTAGCATGCTGGACTGTGACTATGGTACCAGTGCGTAGCATGTTGGACTTTGACAATGGTTACAGTGTGTAGCATGTTGAACTGTGAAAATGGTACCAGTGCGTAGCATGTTGGACTTTGACTATGGTACAAGTGCGTAGCATGTTGGACTGTGACTATGGTACTAGTGTGTAGCATGTTGGACTGTGACTAAGGTACCAGTGTGTAGCATGTTGGAATGTGACTATGGTACCAGAGTGTAGCATGTTGGAATGTCACAATGGTACCAGTGTGTAGCATGTTGGACTGGGACTTTGGTACCAGTGTGTAGCATGTTGGACTGTGACAATGGTACCAGTGCGTAGCATGTTGGACTTAGACTATGGTACCAGTGCGTAGCATATTGGACTATGACAATGGTACCAGTGCGTAGAATGTTGGCCTGTGACTATGGTACCAGTGCATAGCATGTTTGACTTTGACAATGGTACCAGTGAGTATTATGTTTGACTGTGACAATGGTACCAGTGGTAGCATGTTGGACTGTGACAATAGTACCAGTGTGTAGCATGTTGGACTGTGACAATGATACCAGTGCGTAGCATGATGGACTGTAACAATGGTACCAGTGTGTAGCATGTTGGACTGTGACTATGGTACCAGTGCGTAGCATGTTGGACTGTGACTATGGTACCAGTGTGTAGCATGATGGACTGTAACAATGGTACCAGTGTGTAGCATGTTGGACTGTGACAATGGTACCAGTGTGTAGCATGTTGGACTGTGACAATGGTACCAGTGTGTAGCATGATGGACTGTAACAATGGTACCAGTGCGTAGCATGATGGACTGTTACAATAGTATCAGCGTGTAGCATGTTTGACTGTGACAATGTACTAGTGGTTAGCATGTTGGACTGGGAAAATGGTACCAGTGAGTAGCATGTTGGACTTTGACAATGGTACCAGTGTGTAGCATGTTGGACTGTGACAATGGTACCAGTGTGCAGCATGCTGGACTGTGACTATGGTACCAGTGCATAGCATGTTGGACTTTGACAATGGTAACAGTGTGTAGCATGTTGTACTGTGACAATTGTAGCAGTGTGTAGCATGTTTGACTTTGTCTATGGTACCAGTGTGTAGCATGTTGGACTGTGACAATGGTGCCAGTGCGTAGCATGTTGGACTGTGACAATGGTATCAGTACATAGCATGTTGGACTGTGACTATGGTACCAGTGTGTGGCGTGATAGACTGTGACTATGGTACCAGTGTGCAGCATGTTGGAATGTGACTATGGTACCAGTGTGTAGCATGTTGGACTGTGACTATGATACCAGTGAGTAGCATGTTGGTTTGGAACAATGGTACCAGTGTGTAGCATGTTGGACTGTGACAAAGACCAGTGTATAGCATGTTGGACTGTGACTATGGTACCAGTGCGTAGCATGTTGGACTGTGACTATGGTACCAGTGCGTAGCATGCTGGACTGTGACTATGGTACCAGTGCGTAGTATGTTTTACTGTGACAATGGTACCAGTGTGTAGCATGTTGGACTGTGACAATGTTACCAAAGCATAGCATGTTTGACATAGCATGTCAGATGTGATGCTGTTACCATTACGTAGCATGTTAGACTATAACAATGATACCAGTACGTAGCTTTTCAGACTGAGACAAAGGTGCCAGTATGTACATGAAATGTAAATCAAAATCGATTGTTAAATTATACATGTCTTATTTTTAATGTTATATATTTTCACGTTATACATTAATCAAAATTCTATTGTTATATGATATTCGTTTTATTTTTCTTTGTTGTATGTTTTGACAGAATTTGTTAATCAAGTTTCCTTTGTTAAATGATTTTCGTTTTCTTTTCTTCAATGTATGGTATTATGTGAAACGTAAATAAAAATTTGATTGTTTAAAAATATTTGTTTGATTTTCAATATTGTTAGATTTTACGTGATATGTTAATCAAAATTTAATTATTAAATTCAATTTGTTTTCCATTGTTTTGTTGTTTTTACTTTTTATGTTAATAAAAATTTGATTGTTACTTTTCCATTGCTATGTTTTATGTTAAGACATGATAGATTAAGTAAAATTCAATTGTTAAATTAATTTTTCGTTTCTACTGTATGTTGTATGTTTTTACGTGATATGTTTGTAGAATTTTGATTGTTTAATTATGTTTGTTTTCATTTAAATGTTGTATGGTTTTTCCTGATATGTTAGTCAAAATCGATTGTTAAATTACATTTGTTTTTTTTGACATGATGTATGTTTTTATTTGGTTTGTTTCAAATTTGATTGTTAAATTGTATTTGTTTTCTCTTACATTTATTTTTTTCCTTGATAGATTAATCATAATTAGATTATTGAATTACTGCCAAATTTGTTTCCTTTTCAATGTTATATTTCTTATGTGATGCATTCATCAAAATTTGATTTTTTTTTAAATTTCTTTTCTATGTTGTATATTTTTACTTGAAATTAATCAATATGCAATAATTGTTAAATTATATTTCTTATCTTTTCTAAGTTGTATGTTTTTAGGTGATATATTAATCAAAATTTGATTGTTAAATAATATTTGTTATCTTGACTGTGTTGTGTGCAATATGTTTATAAAAATTTGATTGATGAATTATTTTTTGTTTTCTTTTATATGTTGTATGATTTTACGTGATACATTAATGAAAATTCACTTGTTTAATTTTTTTTCTATGTAGTATGTTTTTGAGTTATAAGTTAATCAAAGTTACGTTACATGAAATAATTTGTATTATGAAACAGGGATTCTGTTACGTATAAAAACAGCTCAGAATCTATACACTAGGGTAAGCCGAAACCGGCTGTTGGAAAGCACAAAGCGTCTCTACTGCTATTGGTAAGCGGTGACCGGCTGTTGGAAAGCACAAAGCGTCTCTACTGCTATTGGTAAGCGGTGACCGGCTGTTGGAAAGCACAAAGCATCTCTACTGCTATTGGTAAGCGGTGACCGGCTGTTGGAAAGCACAAAGCGTCTCTACTGCTATTGGTAAGCGGTGACCGGCTGTTGGAAAGCACAAATCGTCTCTACTGCTATTGGTAAGCGGTGACCGGCTGTTGGAAAGCACAAAGCGTCTCTACTGCTATTGGTAAGCCGTGACCGGCTGTTGGAAAGAACAAAGCGTCTCTACTGCTATTGGTAAGCGGTGACCGGCTGTTGGAAAGCACAAAGCGTCTCTACTGCTATTGGTAAGCGGTGACCGGCTGTTGGAAAGCACAATGCGTCTCTTCTGCTATTGGTAAGCGGTGACCGGCTGTTGGAAAGCACAAAGCGTCTCTACTGCTATTGGTAAGCGGTGACCGGCTGTTGGAAAGCACAAATCGTCTCTACTGCTATTGGTAAGCGGTGACCGGCTGTTGGAAAGCACAAAGCGTCTCTACTGCTATTGGTAAGCCGTGACCGGCTGTTGGAAAGAACAAAGCGTCTCTACTGCTATTGGTAAGCGGTGACCGGCTGTTGGAAAGCACAAAGCGTCTCTACTGCTATTGGTAAGCGGTGACCGGCTGTTGGAAAGCACAATGCGTCTCTTCTGCTATTGGTAAGCGGTGACCGGCTGTTGGAAAGCACAAAGCGTCTCTACTGCTATTGGTAAGCGGTGACCGGCTGTTGGAAAGCACAAAGCGTCTCTACTGCTATTGGTAAGCGGTGACCGGCTGTTCGAAAGCACAAAGCGTCTCTTCTGCTATTGGTAAGCGGTGACCGGCTGTTGGAAAGCACAATCCTGAGTGATGTTGCAGCTTTGAGATTCCACTCTACCGTGAGGTATATGTGTCGGTACATGAGTGATGTTGCAGCATTGAGGTTTTAACTCCAGTGTGAGGTATCAGTGTCAGTACCTGAGTGATGTTGCAGCTTTGAGATTCGAATCCAGTGTGAAGTGTCCATGTTGATACCTGAGTGATGTTGCAGCTTTGAGATTTCACTCCAGTGTGAGGTATCCATGTCGATACCTGAGTGATGTTGCAGCTTTGAGATTTCACTCCAGAGTGAGGTATCCATGTCGGTACTTGAGTGATGTTGCAGCTTTGAGATTCGACTCCAGTGTGAGGTACCCATGTCAGTACCCGAGTGATGTTGCAGCTTTGAGATTTGACTCCAGTGTGAGGTATCCGTGTAGGTACCTGAATGATGTTGAAGCTTTGAGATTCCACTCCAGTGAGGTATCCATGTCTGTATCTGAGTTATGTTGCAGCTTTGAGATTCCACTCCAGTGAGGTATCCATGTCTGTATCTGAGTTATGTTGCAGCTTTGAGATTTGACTCCAGTGTGAGGTATCTGTGTCTGTACCTGAGTGATGTTACAGCTTTGAGATTCCACTCCAGTGAGGTATCCATGTCGGTATCTGAGTGATGTTGCAGCTTTGAGATTCCACTCCAGTGCGAGGTATCAGTGTCAGTACCTGAGTGATGTTGCAGCTTTGAGATTCGACTCCAGTGTGAGGTATCCGTGTCGGTTCCTGAGCGATGTTGCAGCTTTGAGATTCGACTCCATGTGAGGTATCCATGTGGATACCTGAGTGACGTTGCAGCTTTGAGATTCGACTCCAGTGTGAGGTATCAGTGTACCGGAAGCTCAGTGATGTAGCAGCTTTGAGATTTCACTCCAGTGTGAGGTATCCGTGCCAGTAGATGAGTGATGTTGCAGCTTTCAAATTCCACTCCAGTGTGAGGTATCAGTGTCGGTACCTAGGTGATGTTGCAGCTTTGAGATTTGACTCCAGTGTGAGGTATCCATGTCGGTACCTGAGTGCTGTTGCAGCAGATTTGACTCCAGTGTGAGGTATCCGTGTTGGTACTGTTGCCATAGAAACCTTAAAAAATTTACGTAGAAACAAAATTAAATGACATGCAAAATGTCCATATTGCCATCTATCCATATTTCAAGTTTCATGAAAAAAATATGAAGAACTTTTAAAGACTCACATACAGACAGACGAGCGCACAGAGCGCGAACCATAAGTCCCCTCCGGTGAAACCGGTAGGGGACAATAAAGCAGAATATGCATATGAATCTGAGTACTAGTATACACAGATCCACTAACATATAAATCAAATCATGTTTGTCTCTTTCCATTTTCGAACGATACTCATCTTAAATGCTTTAACTTTGAGAGTAGACTGAACTCCAATTTCCAACACTCGTTTCCGTGACGCACATGCGTGCTGTGCAGATTTCTAATAAACATTTGTTGTTTTTTTTATCTCAAACGTAGTATTTTGCGTTAATTGACACACGCATTAAATAATTCCCAAATAACCATATGATATTTGTTGTTAATGTGAATGTTTTTATAATTTTCGCCATTCATTGCAATTTCTCGTCTGCTTGTTGCCATCTTGGACGTGTGTAAAAACAGGTGTGCTCAATACATCCTCCGCAATATAGAGAAGGATGCGTGGATACCGGATAGCAATGTAAAATTGAAAATATTCGGCTACATTTGCAAACCAAAACGTAAGTCAGTTGTCGTTCGACGACGACTCGAGAAGCTCAATTGGCACTCCCTCTGAGACATTATTGCTAAATGACATTGTAATCTTATTGGGTATATTGGGAAAATTTTGTGTTTTTGGGGGAAATTTTGATCAGATGAAAAAACGTTGATTTTTGCAATTGGGAAGCAGCCGAATATCGGCAGTAATTTTGGGCCAAAAAAATCTTTGCTACGCATCATGAAAATGCATTAAAATTAATGTTCACAGTTATACTTTAGTTTGACCAATATTTACAATTTTAAACGGATAAGATATAGAATAACAAGTCATATAGAATAACAAGTCTCGCTTTCAGTTATCAATGCATGAATCATGATTGTGCTTTCAGCAAAATTTAAAATGACTTTCTTTATAATTAAATCCATGTCTGTTTTAATACTGCATTGTAAAAACGCTGTAGAAATCTTTTGTTTCTTTAATGTAATTGCGAATTGCAATAAATTGGGATTATTTGATGTTTTT
This sequence comes from Dreissena polymorpha, assembly GCF_020536995.1. Classification (NCBI taxonomy): domain Eukaryota; kingdom Metazoa; phylum Mollusca; class Bivalvia; order Myida; family Dreissenidae; genus Dreissena; species Dreissena polymorpha. The sequence goes on along the minus strand of NC_068358.1, from coordinate 68,824,708 downwards.
TTAAATCTTTTTAGCATAACAACGCAAGTTTTGCAACGCCATTTTGTTTGTTTAATGGTGATGTTGATCAGCTGTGATTGAACTAATACATCGGTTGCACCGTTATAAAATTTTTATCGATTCATGTTAGTAATCGATTAAAACAAGCGACGACAGTTAAACAATTTGTAAACAAAATTTGCTAATTTGGAATTAAATACGGTGAAACGAAATGTATTTTTAAATTGTGAAAAGGCCGTTTTTGACAGTTTGGGGCACAAAGTCAGCTTTTAACAAATTAATACGGCCGTTTTTGTAAAAAAAATCGCGGCCATGTTAGATTTGTGAGTTGTCTGTTTCAAAATTGTGAAATGTCCGTCCACGTGCAGTCTCAAAGAAGAAAAAAAAGCCCTGATTCTGGCAATGCAAAAAATCAGCTGTTTTTTATCATGACAAACCATAATTATTAATTTATAACATTTAAAATGGCAGGATTGTTAACTTAAATCAACTTATTCACGCTCACAATTGATACACTCAAAATATTGTAGCACTGTTTATTGTCTTCTTTCCTCTAAGTAAAAAAACAGTTCATATAATTATTATATTGGTAGAGTTCTAACTATTGAACTTATTTCTCAGTCATATTCCCAGGAGCAAAGTGTTTTTTCCCCAAATCCAGTCTAAACTTTTCCAATTGATTTTACTTTAAGATGATAAGAAATAGAGCTTTAAATAACAAAAAAGAAAGAGTTCAAAGATATCTTTTGTTAAGAATCTCCTGCTTTATGTTAGTTTTATAATATTATATTTATTCATATTAAATAAAGCAATAATACTTTTTTCCCAATTTCATGCAGATAATTTCAAAAACAGGCAAGAAAAAGCCCTGAATAATATATCATGAATTATATGTGCTAACAAACATGCTACAGTACGTGTAAAGCCATTACTTCTGACTCTTTTTGTCATGATATTTTTATTTACCAAAAATACTGATATTTCATGAAAGTAATCCTTCAATTCATGCATATTCTGTTGATGCAGTGCTAATAAGATGTGGTATTTATTTAACCGCTAACCATTTATTAAAATCATGTTTGAATATGAGGTCATAATATATGTATTAGTCTTATTAAGGAATTGTAACAAAATTCACATACAAATTTGTCCGTCAAACTAAATACCAACCATTCTTATTTTTATAAGACAAGTCAAGAAGTAAGTACAAAATTATTAAATCTTCAACACATCATATTAACCCATTTATGTCACAAGGACTCTCCCATCCTTCTAAATTGGATCATTTTATTTCCAAAATTAGGGATGTCTAGTACACTGTAACTCCAATATAACGCGCTCCATTATAACGCTGAATCCAATATAACGCGGGGGGTGTTTGGATCCCATTTTTTCTCCAACCTTCCATTTGACTTCTGATTCAAATCCGTATTATGCAACTTAGTGTATTTTCAGAAAATTCAAAGATGGCGACAATCACATGTTGATTGCTTTATTCAACCGTCCGTTGAACCGAATATAATCGCCTCAAGGTTAAATAATACCGACAGCTAATTGGTGTTAATCTGTTGTGTAATGTCAATAAAGGTGTCAAAAACTCGCGTGTCAGTGTTTATTACATGTATTCCTCATCAGAGCGGTTCAGTGCGATAATTTCTATAAGTTAAGTGCAAGCGGGATAGTTTTACAATTAAAGTAATTCAAAACGATTGAAACATTCTTACTTTGATATGGTTGCAGTTTGACTATATTAAATGAGCAGCTGGGAAATATACTGCCCACTGTATAAAACAACTTTTTCTGTCATTTCATTATCATTCTAGTATTATGTCATTTAATCTTTCAGTTCGTGTATAAGAAATTAAATAATGCAGACGATTTATTTACATGCGAATGCAGTGTACCGGTAATTGTTAACAGAGTTTCACTTTCATTTTCGCGCGGTATCAGAAAGTCCCCGGGAAACACGTTTTTTTGCATGCGTATGACGCAATAAAACAATTTTTTGTACATGAATCGTATTGCATTCAATCTAAATTTAAAGTCGCTCGTCCAATGAAAGCTCTGCCCCAAAATGCACTGTACTTTTAACACTTCTGAAAATGGCATATATGCGTACGGACTTGTTTACGAATTTCTTAAACATATATCGTCATTAATGTTCAAGATTATTATTTTTTAAGTGATGTTGCAATTTTATTGGATTATCGGATACATGTGCACATAAGAAAAGCGGTATGTATACTGTTATCGATACGATTCGGTTTATATGCATGTATTTGCGTCAACACAGCATGGCAATATACATGACCTATATTATAGGCTATTCTATACCTGTTTTTTTTATAGCGCCCTGCAGTAAATGAGCTCAAAACTTATAACGTGGATATGTTATAACGCTGTTTCGCGGCTTGAACCCCACTGACGGCGCTATATTGGAGCTACAGTGTATTTTTATTGCTATATTTAGAATTTTTCTTACAGAAATTCCTTTAAGCAAACAGTGCATACCCTGATTAAACTCCACATCATGCAGCATCTCATCAGGGTCTACACTGTTTGCCAAGGCCTTTTTTCTAGAAGCTAGGCATAAATGGGTTAAGATAAAATAATGTTTACTAATTAATAAGAAACAATAAAAAGTGCAGTCATTTTTCAGTCAGTTTTGATACCATTAAACTTAATTTTGATGATGAGAAAAAAAAGTTAAAGAGGTGTTGATTATACAAGATTTGTGGCGTTAGGATGAACAGAAAAGTGCAGTGCCTACTAACTATGAATGCTTGGGGCTTTAAAAAGCTGTTTGCCTAATTATTATGTAAGCCACAAAATGTTTAGCCAAAGAATTGGGTTTGTCAATTAAATAATTATATTTGCATTTTCTTAAATGACTCTTAACAACGTTTCCTTTCATGACCCTAAACATAGTTTCTTAACATGAAACTTAACATTGTTTGCTAACATGACCTTAAACTTCGTTTCTTAACAAGACTCTTAACATTGTTTCCCAACATGAAACTTAACATAATTTGTATGCTTACATGATGCTTAACATTGTTTCCTGACATGACACTTAACATCATTAATCACATATCATATATCACATGACCCTTTACATTGTTTTCCTTAAATGATTCATAACATTGTTTCCTAATTTGACACTTGACATTGTTTCCAATCATGATCCTTAACATCTTTTTCTAACATGACCCTTAACATTGTTTCTTTACATGACCCTAACCATTGTTTCCTAACATGATCCAAAACATCGTTTCCTAACATGACCTTTATCTTGTTTCAAAACATGACCATTAACACAGTTTCCTAACATAACCCTTAAAATCGTTTCCTAACATAACACTTAACATTGTTTTCTAACATGACCCTTTTCAGAGCTCCAGATAATTAAGGGTTGTATTTTCGTAATTATGAATTATTTTCAAGTCCGTTACGTATTTATTTTAAAATCTGGTCGTTCCATTAAAAATTACAAAATCAAGTTATGAATATTATTTATTACATGGGTTCGTATCGATTTTTATTGAGTTCTTTTTGCGTAGAAAAGATATTTTCGATAGAATGGTTATCGGGTCTGTTTAACAAAGCGCATTTTTTTCAAATTTTTTATCTGTTAAAAAAAATGCCAGCATCCAGAGGGCGTCCTAAAACAAGAGGGCCTGAAAGGCCCAAAGTTGCTCACCTGAGATAACAAGATATAATTGGGACAAATCTTCTGACCAAGTTTCATGAAGATCGGAAAATAAATGTGGCCTCTAGAGCGTTAACAAGGTTTTACTATAGCCATATAAGGAAAAATACCCCGCCCCCTGGCGGCAATGTTTTTCAACCAACCAGCATCATTTTCCAACTTGTCCAAGATATTATTAGGATGAATCTTCTGACCAAGTTTCATGAAGATCAGACAATAAATGTGGCCTTTAGAGTGTTTTACTTATAATAGCCATATACATGTATAGCCATATAAGGAAAAATGCCCCGCCCCTTGGCGGCCATGTTTTTCAAGCAAACGTTACCATTTTGGAACTCATCGAAGATATCATTGAAACCAATCTTCTGACCAAATTTCATGAAGATTGGACAATATATGTGGCCTCTAGAGTGTTAACAAGGTTTTACTATAGCCATATAAGGAAAAATGCCCCGCCCCCTGGCGGCCATGTTTTTCAATCAACCGGCATCATTTTCAAACTCGTCCAAGATACTATTAGGATGAGTCTTCTGACCAAGTTTCATGAGGATCGGACAATAAATGTGGCCACATGAGAGTTAACAAGATTTTGCTATAGCCATATATAGCCATATAAGGAAAAATTCCCCGCCCCTTGGCAGCCATGTTTTTTAAGCAAACGTTACCATTTTCAAGCTCATCCAAGATATCATTGAAACCAATCTTCTGACCAAATTTCATGAAGATTGGACTATAAATGTGGCCTCTAGAGAGTGAACCAGGCAAATGTTGACGTCACACAATGGACATTGCACAACGCACGACGCACAACGGACGACAGACAAAAGGCGATCACAAAAGCTCACCATCAGCACGCTGTGCTCAGATGAGCTAAAAATGCCCCACGCATTGGCGGCCATGTTTTTCAAGCAAACGTTATCATTTTCGAACTCATCCAAGATATCATTGAGACCAATCTTCTGACCAATTTTCATGAAGATTGGACAAAAAATGTGGCCTCAAGAGAGTTAACAAGGCAAATGTTGACGCCGCACAACGCAAAATGCACGACGGACAAAAGGCGATCATTTTGTGCTAAGGTGAGCTAAAAACTGCAAAGCATACAAAAAAACAAGCTTTTAACATATTGTACGCAATGTGAGCTGAAGTTGAATGTTAAGAAAGACATTATAGAAAAGATCTAATATGATGTTGTATGTTAAGTTGCCGACAAAGTCGGAAAAGCTAACAAAAACGCGACACGACGGGACGGTCTCCAAACTTAAACAAACAAGAAACCGTCGGAGACGGGTGATGCTCCCCAAAGTTTTTTCTTGTCACGATATTGCACCATATACAGATAAAAGGAAACGTCTTGAGGGGCATAACTTTGGACAAAATAATACGATGGATGATTTAGCAACTTAAAAATTTCAAAGGGCCATAACTCTCTAAATAAATCATCTAACCAGAACCCACAAATAACATGCGCATCTCCTTTTGGTACTGAAGCTTCCCATAAAGTTTCATTGAATTTTGGTCAATAGTTGCTGGGAAATAGCCCAGACAAGAATTGCACTATACAGTACAGCCAAAGCGGCACAAACATAATCCGCGGCTACGCCACGGCCAGATTATTAGTCCGCGGCGGCCGAATCGTGTGTACACGCGGCGTATCGCCGTGGCACTCTGCATCGATCCGCGCAACGACGCCGAGTCTGTATTAACCACGCGTACTTTCGCGGAGTAAATCCGCCGCATACGTACGCGGCGGATCGAGTGAAAAGATATCCACCTACATGTACATACATGTATGTGTAGCGTAGAATTAATTACGCCCCGGGTGTACTTTGTCCAGGGTTTTCCATGGAAATCCATGGAAAATATGAGGCTGGAGTATTCGGACTAAGTTTCCAGCCTTTTCCAGCGTCAATATTTAAAAAAAAGGGTGGAAAATTGTCCATGGTATGTGGAAATAGCCTGGAATAGTTTCCATGGTTTTCCAGGCTCCCTGGAATAATTACCATGGAACAATTTCCAGGGTTTTCCAGCCAGCATGGAATAAATACCGTCCGAATACTCCATGTAATCTGGAAAACCATGGATTTATTTCCAGGGTTTTCCAGATTACATGGAGTATTCGGACGGTATTTTTTCCATGCTGGCTGGAAAACCCTGGAAAATGTTCCAGGGTTTTTCCATGTTCAATATTCCATGGATGCCTGGTATAACATGGAAAATTGTCCAGCGTTTACCATGGTCACTGAATAGAAAAAGAAATTTCTGGTCTAAAAACAATATTCATGTATTAAATGAATACAATACTCACAGCTTAAGTAAATCATAATTTAAGGTTAGATTAAAACAAAACAAAAAATCAACATAATGCCTTAGTTTCTTCGATGTATTATTTTGTTCACAATTCATCAAAATATAACATCAGATTACAAATTGTGTTACATTTATTTAACAAATTATCCAGATCAAACAAGTGTTGTTTAATACATGCTTACAAAGCCTCTAGGTCCATAATCATAAATCAGGCCCTTACATAACAGAACAAGCACTCCTTTAAAAGTTAAAAAGTATAATGCAACCTTCACAACATGTATTCAAAGTAACAAAATACAAGCAAGTCAAGTAATATACAGTAACAATTCACGAACCCTGTACAAACGATATACAAGAAACAAAATGAAAAATTTAAGTTATTTTTAGCTGCTTCATGTATGTCACAATATATGTAGCTGAACATGAGCACAAGGATAATATTTTTATGTCCCCCACGACATATTGTTTTTGCCCTGTCTGTTGGTTAGTCTGTTGGTTGGTTGGTCTGTTGGTTGGTTGGTTGGTTTGCACCAACTTTAACATTTTGCAATAACTTTTGCTATATTGAAGATAGCAACTTGATATTTGGCATGCATGTGTATCTCATGGAGCTGCACATTTTGAGTGGTGAAAGGTCAAGGTCATCCTTCAAGGTCAGAGGTCAAATATATGTGGCCAAAATCGCTCATTTTATGAATACTTTTGCAATATTGAAGATAGCAACTTGATATTTGGCATGCATGTGTATCTCATGGAGCTGCACATTTTGAGTGGTGAAAGGTCAAGGTCATACTTCAAGGTCAGAGGTCAAATATATGTGGCCCAAATCGCTTATTTTATGAATACTTTTGCAAAATTAAAGATAGCAACTTGATATTTGGCATGCATGTGTAACTTATAGAGCTGCACATTTTGAGTGGTGAAAGGTCAAGGTCATCCTTCAAGGTCAGAGGTCAAATATATGTGGCCCAAATCGCTTATTTTATGAAAACTTTTGCAATATTGAAGATAGCAACTTGATATTTGGCATGCATGTGTAACTTATGGAGCTGCACATTTTGAGTGGTGAAAGGTCAAGGTCAAGGTCATCCTTCCAAGTCAAATATATGGGTCAAAATTGCTCATGTAATGCAACTTCTGCAATATTGAAGCTAGCAATTTTATATTTGACATGCATGTGTATCTCATGGAGCTGCACATTTTGAGTGGTGAAGGGTCAAGGTCAAGGTCATCCTTCAAGGTCAAACGTCATATAGGGGGACATTGTGTTTCACAAACACATCTTGTTCTCAGCTGTTCACTTTAATGCAATTTAGGTGCTTAATTTCATTAAAATACTTTTATATAATTTTATTGTTCAAAGAAATTCAGAACATAATAGATGTACATGTATTACTTTCCAAGTGACAATTTAAAATATAATTGCAAATCTAAAACTTGTGTAGGCAGCTTAGTAAATTATAAGTACCCAGGTGGGATAAAATTACAGTTTTTAAAAACTTTTTTGTTAATTAGCTGGGCTTCAGTAGGTCGTGGATCTTTTATAGAACTTGTACTGCTGTTATACTGTAGGGCTCCTGCATGATCTCTGAAAGAAAAACAAAGCAAACAATATTACAAGAAAGTCATAAGTTTTTTACATTCATCTGTAAAAGTAAATGTGCAGCAATCATATGATTGAATATCTATACTTTAATGCTCATTCATATTTTTATCTATTTTAGATATTTCATATCACTGCTCAATTCTGTACATCTGGCTTTTTTGTATTTGAGCGAACATTTACGATCCTAAGTAGTTTGCAAGCGGGCTTTAATCTACTTGCAAACAGGAAAACTGAGACTTTAAAGTGAATAAATTGGTGATTTAACTTATATTTTTATAATGACTCTCTTTTATTTTGAAATTTATATTGTTGTTTTCTTAAATGCCCCGAAACGGGGTACACTAGCATGTTTCTGGAAACTCAAACATATATAGGAATTTTATATTCAGATATTGCTATATGAAAGTTATGCTAATTTGCTAATTCATATAAAAATAACCTGTAATTGAAACTAGACCAAAATATTGGATACCAAAAAGACAAAATACTTTCAGGTGGTTAACACTAAATTACTTATATGAGCCCGGGGCATAACAATATTTACCATGAATTTGTGGCCATGTTAGTCCTCTTGGTAAATGCGCCAAAAGAGCCGCTTTGCTGTCTTGGGTTATTTCCCTGCCAAACTCTGCAGTATCTTCCATCAACTGGTCAGCTACAGTTAAAGCACATAATGAAAATGTATATAGAAAAGAATTCAAGTATTGTTTTAAATATTTAGTAAAATGGTCTTTTAATAATAACTTACAATGAAGTTAATACATCACAAAGCATAGCATAACAAAATTTGTTGGTATGATTAGTACAAATTTATTATTGCTATAATTAGAAAGATGTGTAATTCTATTGGTATGAAAATGCACAGTGAAACCTAAAAAACAATGCTATTGGTTTAATTAATTTATTTATAAACATTAACAGCATTAATGAGCATTGAGTTCTTATCATGCACAGCACATAGCTCCCTTAGCCTCAGTTCCCTAGCCATGCATTATAAACTTCCGATACTACATTCAAGCTTATTAATATCTCCACATAGGACTTCCTTTATCAAGCTGCAAACTGCACTTAGTGAAAATGTGTGTGACAGCTGCTTTTAAACTTCTATATTTGCCATACTTTTACCTAAAATGTCACATAAAAAAGGTCTACAATGATGACATAAGAAGAATAAATTTAAAGGAATATTTAAAAATAATGAAAAGCACAAACCTTCAGTTGTTGTTCTATTCCTAGACAGACTTCTGAAACACTTGTATGCATCACTTTTTAACAACATTTCATGTCACTTTCCAAATGATATCCATACATTATTATTTTAAGAAATTCTTGTTAATGGAAAAACTCATTAACTCTACTGTTTGTGAAATTACATTAACTTCATTTTAACAACAAGTTTAACCTGCATTTTTTCTTCAATACGCCTTCTCCAGAATTTCAATCTAACAGGTAAACTTTCTGTGTTTGAACTCAGCCAATCAGAAAAGGCTGTGATATTTTATAACCAATAGATTAGCCGCAGACACATCTGACTCACACACAGGCTTTTCAGATAGTTTGTTAATTGCAAACCTGGACTGTAGTTAAATATTGAGTGTGTATACACCTTGAACAGGGTTAAGGAATTTAAACTTGTAGACATTGCTTTGAAAGTTACTACTATTACTTCTACTACTAGTACTACTACTACTTCTGCAAAACTACTACTACTATTACAACAGCCACAACAACAACTACCTACTACTACTACTACTACTACTACTACTACTACTGCTACTACTACTACTACTACTACTGCTACTTCTACTTCTACTACTACTACTACTACTACTACTACATCTACTACTACAACTACTACTACTACTACTACTACTACTACTGCTGCTACTACTGCTACTACTACTACTACTACTACTACTACTTCAACTACTACTACTGCTTCAACTACTACTACTACTGCTACTGCTGCTGCTACTGCTGCTGCTGCTACTACTCCTGCTGCTGCTGCTACTACTACTACTGCTACTGCTGCTGCTGCTACTATTACAACTCCTGCTGCAGCGACTACTACTACTACTGCTGCTGCTGCTGCTGCTGTTACTACTACTACTACTTCTACCACTACTACTGCTGCTACTTCTACTTCTACTACTACTACTACTACTACTACTACTACTACTACTACTACTACTACTACTACTACTTCAACTACTACTACTGCTTCAACTACTACTACTACTGCTACTGCTGCTGCTACTGCTGCTGCTGCTACTACTCCTGCTGCTGCTGCTACTACTACTACTGCTACTGCTGCTGCTGCTACTATTACAACTCCTGCTGCAGCGACTACTACTACTACTGCTGCTGCTGCTGCTGCTGTTACTACTACTACTACTTCTACCACTACTACTGCTGCTACTTCTACTTCTACTACTACTACTACTACTACTACTACTACATCTACTACTACTACTACTACTACTACTGCTGCTACTACTGCTACTACTACTACTACTACTACTACTTCAACTACTACTACTGCTTCAACTACTACTACTACTGCTACTGCTGCTGCTACTGCTGCTGCTGCTACTACTCCTGCTGCTGCTACTACTACTACTGCTACTGCTGCTGCTGCTACTATTACAACTCCTGCTGCAGCGACTACTACTACTACTGCTGCTGCTGCTGCTGCTGTTACTACTACTACTACTTCTACCACTACTACTGCTGCTACTTCTACTTCTACTACTACTACTACTACTACTACTACTACTACTACTACTACTACTACTACTACTACTACTACTACTACTACTACTACTACTACTACTACTACTACTACTACTACTACTACTACTACTACTACTACTACTAGTACTTCAACTACTACTGCTACTACTAAGGCTACTACTACTGATGCTGCTGATGCTGCTACTGCTACTACTGCTGCTGCTGCTACTTCTACTACTACTACTGCTGCTGCTGCTAATGCTACTTCCTTAACTACTACTACTACTGCTGCTACTAGTATTGTTATTATTATTTATACTACTATTGCTACCATTACTGCTACTATTCCTGTAAATGCTAAAACAACAACACAATAGTAACTGCTACTGTCACTTAAATTTGCACCAATAGTATAATTATCAGTAGTTTAACTGCTTGTACAACTTATACAACAACCACTTTTACTTCTACTCCTACAACATATTCTACTGCCAGCACCAGCATTACTACTTCTACTACTACTACTACTACTACTGCTATAACTACTACTATTTCTGCCCAAACTATGCACATTGTTTTATGTTTTATTCATATGTTGTGTAAATTGTTGAACTCTGATTTACTTTGAATAAAATGTGTTGCATTTTTATAAGTTATTTTCTCCTCTTATAAAGTCTAAGTTTTTTCCAGGGTTAGCTGAAAATGTTAGAGTCTTTTCCATGCTTAAAAATTCTATGTTCCACTTTCCATGCCATCTGGAAATATTTTCCAGGGTTATCCAGCCTAAATCCAGCGTTTTCCATTCCTTTTCCATGCTTTTCCATCCAAGGCTGGAAAATGCTTGGAAAAAAAGTCCACGTTTCATGGACATTTCTAGAACAAAACCCTGGAAAACCCTGGAAACTGTTTCAAATTCCAGGGATTACCATGGAATTCCATGTTATACCATGGATTTCCAGCCTAAGTTCCATGATTACCCTGGACAATGTACACCCGGGGCGCAACTGTTTATGATTCGTTCGATTATCATTATTAAATTTGTAATCCGAAACACACTTCCGAATTTTAATGCTAACGCGTCCTTTGGCAAATTCTAGCGTCAAATAAACAGTGCTAAAATATCCTTTGTTTCATAAAAAGCGCGCGAAAATTATGCAGACATGTAGAACGTCGTTTGGAAAGTTTGGGTGTATTTTGTGTTGTATAAATACATGAACATCACGTCAGGCATAAATCGCGTGTTCAGTGGAGAAAAAAACGCCCCGATTAGACGTTATTTCATCATCTCTATAAATAGTAACAAATGCCAAAATGTATTTGATACATAAGGAAATATCGAGAATGTTTGTGTATCGTAAATATTTACCAGCATTTGCTTTAAAACTGGAATATACGGGATTATCGGGTAATTAGTAGCGATATTAACTGTATAATATGAACAAAATAAAACGTGTTTATATACGCATATTCAAACAATAGTTATAATAAGCTGATAATTAACAAAACTACAAATACGTCGTCACCGTCTTGATTATTGATGTGGCTTCAAACTGCTAATTTTTTCAGCTAAAATATAATAGCGGAATCAACATGCAATTAATTTATAAATCCACCATATGCTGGAGCCTTGACCACTTGTATGTGCGAAAACATAATTACGTGACCTTGTTTATGTGTGAAATACATACGCTACGGGCGGGAAACAAACTTAATAATTGGCCAGACACATTAACTATGCTTACATGTATATGCTAATACAATCCGCGCACAATAAATTTATTATGATTTTAATTATTATTATAATTGTTCTTTCAAAATTTGTTAACTACATGTAACTAATATTAAAATTAAAAAAAAAAATATTTCATGATCGCATCGACTCGGCATCATGTCGCGGACCGCGGCATGCCTCGGCGGACAGATGCGAAGTTTCGCGGCGAAATGCGACTTGCCGCCGCATACTGACGCGGCTTCAACGACTGATGCGGCATCGACTCGTTTCGCCTTGCCGCCGCGGATCGCGAAATACGTTTGTTCCGCTTTGGCTGTACTGTATGTACAGTTAATGGAAAATGTCAAAGGGCCATAACTCTGTGAAAAATCATCCGACCAGAACCGGCTGATAATATGCACATATCCTCTTGGTAGTGAAGCTTCCCATAAAGTTTCATTGAATTCCGGTCATTTGTTGCTGAGAAATAGCCCAAACAAGAATTGCACTATAAGTACAGTTCATGGAAAATTTCAAAGGACCATAACTATGTGAAAAAAAATCTGACCAGAAACCGCTGATAGTATGCACATCTCCTCTTGGTAGTGAAGCTTCCAATAAACTTTCATTGAATTCCGGTCATAAGTTGCTGAGAAATAGCCCGGACAAAAAATTTGCACGGACAGACAGACGCACGCACACACACACGCACAGACAGACGAAGCGGCAACTATATGCTCCCCCAAAATAAATTTTGGGGGAGCATAAAAATATTTACAAGAGTGAATAGACACTGTTGAACTTGTATAAATAAAGTTGCAAGTATGTTTGTTTTGATTTTTTGCATGAAAATACCCATTATCGTTTATTTTTAGGTAATTTATAAAAGTTAAGAATTATTTTCCAAAATTTCGTACCGGTAGTAACTTTAAGAATAAAATTTCAGACTTAATATTTTTTTTTTAAATCTGGTAGTAACGTTAAGAATTTCAAAAAACCTTATCTGGAGCTTTGCCTTTACATTGCTTTCTAACATGACCCTTAATGTTGTTTCATAACATGACTCTTAACATTGTTTTCTAACATGACTCTGTACATTGCTTCCTAACATTACCCTTAACATACTTTCCTAGCATGACTCTTAACATTGTTTTCTAACATGACCCTTAACATTCTTTCCTAACATAACCCTTAAAATTGTTTCCTAACATAAAACTAAATATTGTTTCCTAACATGACCCTTTACATTGTTTCCTAACATGTCCCTTAACATTGTTTCCTAACATGTCCCTTAACATTGTTTTTTAACATATCCCTTAACATTGTTTGCTAACATGACCCTAAACATTGTTTCCTAACATGACCCTTAAAATTGTTTCCTAACATAAACCTTAACATTGTTTCCTAACATGACCTTACCATTGTTTTCTAAGATGACCCTTAACATCCTTTCCTAACATGACTCTTAACATTGTTTTCTAACATGACTCTAAACAATGTTTTCTAACATGAGCCTTAATATTGTTTCCTATCATTTTCCTTAACATCGTTTCCTTGCTTGACTCAATATAACCATTGTTTTCTAAGATGACCCTTAACATAGTTTCCTAAAATGACCCTTAATATCCTTTCCTAACATGACTCTTAACATTGTTTTCTAACATGACCCTTAACATTGTTTTCTAACATGAACATTAAAATTGTTTTTTAACATGATTCTTAACATTGTTTTCTAAAAAGACCCTTGACATTGTTTCCTATCATGACCCTTAACATTGTTTCCTAACATTACCCATAAATTGTTTCCTAAAATGATGCTAAATATTGTTTCCTGACATGACCCGTAACACTGTTTCCTTACATGACCCTTTACATTTTTTCCTAACATTACCTTAAACACTGTTCATAACATGACTTTAAACAGCGTTTCCTAACATGACCCTTAACACTGTTTCCTTACTTGACCCTAAACATTGCTTTCTAACATGACCCTTAACATTGTTTCCTAACTTGACCCTTAACATTGTTTCCTAACATGACCCTTTACATCATTTTCTAACAGGACCCTTAACATTGTTTCCTAACATGACTCTTGACATTGTTTCCAAACATGACACTTAATATTGTTTCCTAACATGATTCTGAACATTGTGTTCTAACCTGACCTTTATATTGTTTCCTAACACGATTCTAAACATTGTTTCCTAACATGACCTTTATATTGATCCCTAACATGAACCTTAACATTGCTTTCTGTCATGACTCTTAATATTATTTCCGAACATGACTCTTAACATTGTTTTCTAACATTATGACCCTTAACATCATTTCCTAACATGTCCCTTAACATCGTTTCATAACATGACTCTTAACATTGTTTCCTAGCATGACTCTTAACATTGTTTCCTTACATGACTCTAAATATTGTTTAGTAACATGACTCTAAACATTGTTTTGTTACATGACCCTGAACACTGTTTCCTAACATGACCTGTTACATTGTTTCCTTTCATGAAGCTTAATATGGTTTCCTAACATAACCCTTAACATTGTTTCTTAACATGATCCTGAACACTGTTTCCTAACATGACGCTTAACATTGTTTCCTATCATGACGCTTAACATTGTTCCTAACATGACGCTTAACATTGTTTCCTATCATGACGCTTTACATTGTTTCCTATCATGACGCTTAATATTATTTCCTAAAAAAACACTGAACATTGTTTCCTAACATGACCCTTAATACAGTTTCCTAGCGTGATGCTTAATATTGTTTCATAACATGATCCTTAACATTGTTTCCTAACATGACCTTAACACTGTTTCCTTATATGACCTTTAACATTGTTTCATAACATGACCCTTAACCTCATTTCCTGACATGACTCTTAACATTGTTTCCTAACATAATCCTTAGCATGGTTTTCTTACATGACCCTTAACACTGTTTCCTAACATGACACTTAACATTGTTTCCTAACATGACCCTTAACACTGTTTCCTAACATGACCCTTAACATTGTTTCCTAAACATTACCCTAAACATTGTTTCCTACTTTTGAAGCCACTTGTATGGTTGGACATGTAGACCAAAATCACACTTGTCCTGACCAAAAAGCAACTTGTCCTATCCATTATATCTTATTCTGCTCAGTTCTTCGCAAAATAATGAAATAATACAAAATGCTCAAATCATTAAGACTTAAATCGTTCAAAATGCATGTTAACATAATTGTAGGCAATTTCAATACAAAAAGAACTGACTAGAAAAACAGGAAAACGTGAGATTATTGATTTTTAAACATTATACAAAGCCATATTATCGGACAAAAACTTGTGGTTTGCCACCATAAAGCAGAAATTGTTCAAAATGATGCATATGTACAGTACTGAACTGATATTATAAACAACATTAACATAACTCACTGACTAAATGCTCCCTGAGATTGTCCCCATTATAGAGATGACGTCACTACATTAATTGTAAGATCAGTGTGTACCGGTGTTGTAAAATGCATTTTCTTTACAAGGGAGAATATTCATGTTATCTTGGCAAAGACAACTGTTAAGGGTTGCTTCCATTGTGAACAGTATACGGTGTAGTATCACATTTAAGTATTGGAATATCTCGCGCTTTGTCACTTAAACAAAATATAATCTAAAAAGTTGTGTGGTTACTCAACAGAAATAACGGATTTAAAGGTGTTTTTTATATGTAATTTAATTATAACAACCACTTGTCCCGTCGGACAAGCAAATTCTTTATTTACTTGTCTGGACTAACAATTGCGTTGTCCCGCACAGTGAGACTACCATTAATGTCGAGCCCTGTTTCCTAACACGACTCTTAACACTGTTTCCTAACATGACGATTAACATTGTTTACTAACATGACGCTTAAGGACGTATGCTGCAGTTTTTATGCAAATTTTGCTACACCTAGAATTTGATAATTTTGGGTATTTAGGTAGAACCATCTGTTACGGATAGAAAAATAAAATAAAATTCATGGGTCACCAGTGTTGTTCATTTTTAATTCGCACTTGAACAACAAGCATATTTCAGCACATGAACAATTAACGAATAAGGTAATAGCATAAAAACTTGAGTAAATCAATGAAGACAGTGTTGCAAACAACCTCTATTTCTCACAAAATATGTAATACTGATTTAAAATGACTGCAAATAAAAAAATTAACATGAACAGATTGATTCATGTTTTTAGTCAATTTTTAAACATAAACAAAAACAACAGAATTTTACATATGAAAATAAATAAAATGCATCAAAGTCATTTTAACTGCAACTAGATTTTTTCCAAATTTACCTAAATGTTTAATTAGTTATAACTTAATACAAATACAACAAGCAATGTGTTTGTCCCCATATATTTGACCTTTGACCTTGAAGGATGACCTTGACTTTGACCTTTCACCACTCAAAATGTGCAGCTCCATGAGATACACATGCATGCCAAATATCAAGTTGCTATCTTCAATATTGCAAAAGTGTACATTAAATGAGCAATTTTGACCCATATATTTGACCTTTGACCTTGAAGGATGACCTTGACCTTGACTTTTTACCACTCAAAATGTGCAGCTCCATGAGATACACATGCAGGTTACAATATACTAAATCTTTTTGGAGTGCAATGCTGTACTCTCTAAAAACATGAACATCATTTATTTGAAGACACGGTTCTCTGTAGGGTCACTTGCCATGACTTTATTTTAGTATATTTCTGTGTGCATGTGGCAGGGAAAACATTGTTGTTTACTAGAAATTCACTCTTTTATCTGAAGATTGGAGACTACATAAGACTTTGACAGATGGCGGGAAACCCTCATGAACTGGATAGAAGCCGGTAAATAGATGGCCGTAAAACAGTGACTTTTGATTCATGACGAGTTCTTTCTTACATATCGCGTGACCTATCTTTTTTATTGCTTAAATCAATTCGGCTTGGAATGCTCTTCGAGAAAAGGTATGGTTATGAGGGTCTCTATGCGCAAAAGTTTGACTTTATTTTTCGTTAAAGTTATTGCTTTTACATTGAATTTGTGTAGGAAATCTTTTACTATATTGTAACCTAAACTAGCTTTAGGTAAAAAATGTAATATCATCTGCAAGTGCAAAATATGACTGGGAAAGCTGATTTTTGGTCATTTCTTAGCAAAAGAGAAGAAAATTAGTGCATTAAATGCATGAATTCAGATTATTTGACCTGGAATAGTTGTTTTTCAAGTTGATCCCCCACCCTTGTATAGCCGAATAAGGGCTAAATTGCTTTCCGACTTAAATTCAAAGGCATTTTGGTTGACCGTGTAGCGTTATTGTGCTACATGCAGTCAGAATTCAACGCCAAGGACTCCGCAATCCAGTAACGCAACAATAGCTTGTGCGTAAAGCATAAACATTCAAACACAGCCCCATTTCACCTACATGGAATGGCGGACATTTTTACAGTTTTGACAGTGCAACAGATGCTTAACTGAGCCAGCTTTCATATTTAGTACAATCATGCATATAACAAGCTTTATCACCTCATATTATTCATAGAAATACACTTAAAATACATAAATGCATGTTTTTTTCTTCATTGTATATCTATTTCTATTGGGTATTTTGACTTTTTCAGGTAGAGGAATGTCTGCAACTAAGCCTAGGGCCACTGGATAAGGGTTGTTGATGGTAAAACAGGTAATAATACTAATTTATTATCATGTACACAGGCAAATAAGCATATTTATGATGCTTAAGGTGTGAAATACTGTCCTAATCAGTTTTGTGGTCACTCAAATTCTTGCCGTCGTGCAATTCCCATGCAGTTTGTATCGATTATTCCGCGTCCTGACACGTAAAGCTCGTGCTCTGTTGGCAGCAGAAGTTGGCACTCAACATGTTTATCCTTGTTCCTGAGCATGTATGCAGCACAGCTGAGTTGATTTGCTACTTGTTACCCTACAATTAGCTTGTGTTTGGTACTGTTTTCTCACAATATGCTTACAGTCATGGTTCCGGCTTGAGAAGATGTCGCGTCCGACTTAAACATAGGATTGTTGTAGCGAGTGTCCCCTTCATCGTTTACATTAGAGGGATCTTTTTGACAAAATTTGGCACTTTCAGCAACCAGTTTTGTTTTTTATTTGGTAAATGCTTCTGTCATTCAGTGATTTAAGGGCAGTATTGACTTTATTCGCTTGTCTTTGCATACAGAGGTGACATGGATCAATGATGTTTGTTGTGTTGAGAATTCTGCGGGAAGCTGTGTCCCCAAAAGAAGTACTAGAAACCCCTTTCAGGAAGCCTGCATTGATCTGAGCTGCCTTTTTGCCCCTGTTACTACATGGAACCTCATTTCTAAGCTTAAAATGCTTGCCTACATATATGTATCTTGTTCATTTTAACCTTTCCGTCCATTCTATACCCCCAAAATGAGCATTTCTTCTTTCGCTTGGTTATGAATCCCCATTTTTTACCCAGATTGCCACCCTCAAAATAGTCAAAAGTACTTATTTTGTGCCCAAAATATGAAATTTTGTATTCTCTTGAACCTCTAAATGAGAGCTGGCAATGCATATTGACCATCTGCTGCAGTTTAAAGGCACCCATGACATTATATGCTAGGATATATCATTGGCCTCTGGCAAATAAATGGGCTCCGAGCGACAAGGCGCGTTTCAAGATTTCACACTTTTATTGGTGCTAAACAACAAGTTATTGGAAGCTTATTGATTTCTTCTCTTCAAAGTATCTTTGATCTCTCATTTGTACTAATTTGTTTATTGTCTTGGATGAAATTGGATTTTCTTTGCTTTGAGATTGACATTTTTGGGGTGATTTAAAAAAAAAAACACACAAAAAAGACATTATCAAAATTGCTTAGAGTGAAAATATCTAACAAATTCATTCTTTCACCACCCCGCATAAGCCCCACGTGCATGTCCATTTGGTTTGTTTTGGTATTTTGTTGCAGATATTGAACTTAACACATTTAAATCTTAAAGGGACATTTAAGCTTTAACAGGCCTAAAATCGCCTTCTTTGGACCGAAAACACCCGCGTGTGAAAATATGAAAAAAAATGGCCAAATGGACAGATAATCCAGCCAAACTTATTATATGTGTGCAATATGAGTAGGAAGATAAGAATACGCCAGAAAAACACATTTTAATCAGAAGATATTTTTCCTTTAGGTTACAATATACTAAATCTTTTTGGAGTGCAATGCTGTACTCTCTAAAAACATGAACATCATTTATTTGAAGACACGGTTCTCTGTAGGGTCACTTGCCATGACTTTATTTTAGTATATTTCTGTGTACATGTGGCAGGGAAAACATTGTTGTTTACTAGAAATTCACTCTTTTATCTGAAGATTGGAGACTACATAAGACTTTGACAGATGGCGGGAAACCCTCATGAACTGGATAGAAGCCGGTAAATAGATGGCCGTAAAACAGTGACTTTTGATTCGTGACGAGTTCTTTCTTACATATCGCGTGACCTATCTTTTTTATTGCTTAAATCAATTCGGCTTGGAATGCTCTTCGAGAAAAGGTATGGTTATGAGGGTCTCTATGCGCAAAAGTTTGACTTTATTTTTCGTTAAAGTTATTGCTTTTACATTGAATTTGTGTAGGAAATCTTTTACTATATTGTAACCTGCATGCCAAATATGAAGCTGCTATCTTCAATATTGCAAAAGTTATGGCAAATGTTAAAGTTTGGGCAAACAAACACACAAACCAACCAACAGTCAGTGGTGGGGGACATAAAAAGAAAACAATAGGTCACCGGCGTCCTTTGTTCACAAATGCAGTATAACTGCATGTATTAAAATAGAATTTAAAAACACAGTGAAAACCTTTCCTAACATGACTCTTAACATTGTTTTCTAACATGACTCTAAACAATGTTTTCTAACATGAGCCTTAATATTGTTTCCTATCATTTTCCTTAACATCGTTTCCTTGCTTGACTCAATATAACCATTGTTTTCTAAGATGACCCTTAACATAGTTTCCTAAAATGACCCTTAATATCCTTTCCTAACATGACTCTTAACATTGTTTTCTAACATGACCCTTAACATTGTTTTCTAACATGAACATTAAAATTGTTTTTTAACATGATTCTTAACATTGTTTTCTAAAAAGACCCTTGACATTGTATCCTATCATGACCCTTAACATTGTTTCCTAACATTACCCATAAATTGTTTCCTAAAATGATGCTAAATATTGTTTCCTGACATGACCCGTAACACTGTTTCCTTACATGACCCTTTACATTTTTTCCTAACATTACCTTAAACACTGTTCATAACATGACTTTAAACAGCGTTTCCTAACATGACCCTTAACACTGTTTCCTTACTTGACCCTAAACATTGCTTTCTAACATGACCCTTAACATTGTTTCCTAACTTGACCCTTAACATTGTTTCCTAACATGACCCTTTACATCATTTTCTAACAGGACCCTTAACATTGTTTCCTAACATGACTCTTGACATTGTTTCCAAACATGACACTTAATATTGTTTCCTAACATGATTCTGAACATTGTGTTCTAACCTGACCTTTATATTGTTTCCTAACACGATTCTAAACATTGTTTCCTAACATGACCTTTATATTGATCCCTAACATGAACCTTAACATTGCTTTCTGTCATGACTCTTAATATTATTTCCGAACATGACTCTTAACATTGTTTTCTAACATTATGACCCTTAACATCATTTCCTAACATGTCCCTTAACATCGTTTCATAACATGACTCTTAACATTGTTTCCTAGCATGACTCTTAACATTGTTTCCTTACATGACTCTAAATATTGTTTAGTAACATGACTCTAAACATTGTTTTGTTACATGACCCTGAACACTGTTTCCTAACATGACCTGTTACATTGTTTCCTTTCATGAAGCTTAATATGGTTTCCTAACATAACCCTTAACATTGTTTCTTAACATGATCCTGAACACTGTTTCCTAACATGACGCTTAACATTGTTTCCTATCATGACGCTTAACATTGTTCCTAACATGACGCTTAACATTGTTTCCTATCATGACGCTTTACATTGTTTCCTATCATGACGCTTAATATTATTTCCTAAAAAAACACTGAACATTGTTTCCTAACATGACCCTTAATACAGTTTCCTAGCGTGATGCTTAATATTGTTTCATAACATGATCCTTAACATTGTTTCCTAACATGACCTTAACACTGTTTCCTTATATGACCTTTAACATTGTTTCATAACATGACCCTTAACCTCATTTCCTGACATGACTCTTAACATTGTTTCCTAACATAATCCTTAGCATGGTTTTCTTACATGACCCTTAACACTGTTTCCTAACATGACACTTAACATTGTTTGCTAACATGACCCTTAACACTGTTTCCTAACATGACCCTTAACATTGTTTCCTAAACATTACCCTAAACATTGTTTCCTACTTTTGAAGCCACTTGTATGGTTGGACATGTAGACCAAAATCACACTTGTCCTGACCAAAAAGCAACTTGTCCTATCCATTATATCTTATTCTGCTCAGTTCTTCGCAAAATAATGAAATAATACAAAATGCTCAAATCATTAAGACTTAAATCGTTCAAAATGCATGTTAACATAATTGTAGGCAATTTCAATACAAAAAGAACTGACTAGAAAAACAGGAAAACGTGAGATTATTGATTTTTAAACATTATACAAAGCCATATTATCGGACAAAAACTTGTGGTTTGCCACCATAAAGCAGAAATTGTTCAAAATGATGCATATGTACAGTACTGAACTGATATTATAAACAACATTAACATAACTCACTGACTAAATGCTCCCTGAGATTGTCCCCATTATAGAGATGACGTCACTACATTAATTGTAAGATCAGTGTGTACCGGTGTTGTAAAATGCATTTTCTTTACAAGGGAGAATATTCATGTTATCTTGGCAAAGACAACTGTTAAGGGTTGCTTCCATTGTGAACAGTATACGGTGTAGTATCACATTTAAGTATTGGAATATCTCGCGCTTTGTCACTTAAACAAAATATAATCTAAAAAGTTGTGTGGTTACTCAACAGAAATAACGGATTTAAAGGTGTTTTTTATATGTAATTTAATTATAACAACCACTTGTCCCGTCGGACAAGCAAATTCTTTATTTACTTGTCTGGACTAACAATTGCGTTGTCCCGCACAGTGAGACTACCATTAATGTCGAGCCCTGTTTCCTAACACGACTCTTAACACTGTTTCCTAACATGACGATTAACATTGTTTACTAACATGACGCTTAAGGACGTATGCTGCAGTTTTTATGCAAATTTTGCTACACCTAGAATTTGATAATTTTGGGTATTTAGGTAGAACCATCTGTTACGGATAGAAAAATAAAATAAAATTCATGGGTCACCAGTGTTGTTCATTTTTAATTCGCACTTGAACAACAAGCATATTTCAGCACATGAACAATTAACGAATAAGGTAATAGCATAAAAACTTGAGTAAATCAATGAAGACAGTGTTGCAAACAACCTCTATTTCTCACAAAATATGTAATACTGATTTAAAATGACTGCAAATAAAAAAATTAACATGAACAGATTGATTCATGTTTTTAGTCAATTTTTAAACATAAACAAAAACAACAGAATTTTACATATGAAAATAAATAAAATGCATCAAAGTCATTTTAACTGCAACTAGATTTTTTCCAAATTTACCTAAATGTTTAATTAGTTATAACTTAATACAAATACAACAAGCAATGTGTTTGTCCCCATATATTTGACCTTTGACCTTGAAGGATGACCTTGACTTTGACCTTTCACCACTCAAAATGTGCAGCTCCATGAGATACACATGCATGCCAAATATCAAGTTGCTATCTTCAATATTGCAAAAGTGTACATTAAATGAGCAATTTTGACCCATATATTTGACCTTTGACCTTGAAGGATGACCTTGACCTTGACTTTTTACCACTCAAAATGTGCAGCTCCATGAGATACACATGCAGGTTACAATATACTAAATCTTTTTGGAGTGCAATGCTGTACTCTCTAAAAACATGAACATCATTTATTTGAAGACACGGTTCTCTGTAGGGTCACTTGCCATGACTTTATTTTAGTATATTTCTGTGTGCATGTGGCAGGGAAAACATTGTTGTTTACTAGAAATTCACTCTTTTATCTGAAGATTGGAGACTACATAAGACTTTGACAGATGGCGGGAAACCCTCATGAACTGGATAGAAGCCGGTAAATAGATGGCCGTAAAACAGTGACTTTTGATTCATGACGAGTTCTTTCTTACATATCGCGTGACCTATCTTTTTTATTGCTTAAATCAATTCGGCTTGGAATGCTCTTCGAGAAAAGGTATGGTTATGAGGGTCTCTATGCGCAAAAGTTTGACTTTATTTTTCGTTAAAGTTATTGCTTTTACATTGAATTTGTGTAGGAAATCTTTTACTATATTGTAACCTAAACTAGCTTTAGGTAAAAAATGTAATATCATCTGCAAGTGCAAAATATGACTGGGAAAGCTGATTTTTGGTCATTTCTTAGCAAAAGAGAAGAAAATTAGTGCATTAAATGCATGAATTCAGATTATTTGACCTGGAATAGTTGTTTTTCAAGTTGATCCCCCACCCTTGTATAGCCGAATAAGGGCTAAATTGCTTTCCGACTTAAATTCAAAGGCATTTTGGTTGACCGTGTAGCGTTATTGTGCTACATGCAGTCAGAATTCAACGCCAAGGACTCCGCAATCCAGTAACGCAACAATAGCTTGTGCGTAAAGCATAAACATTCAAACACAGCCCCATTTCACCTACATGGAATGGCGGACATTTTTACAGTTTTGACAGTGCAACAGATGCTTAACTGAGCCAGCTTTCATATTTAGTACAATCATGCATATAACAAGCTTTATCACCTCATATTATTCATAGAAATACACTTAAAATACATAAATGCATGTTTTTTTTTTCATTGTATATCTATTTCTATTGGGTATTTTGACTTTTTCAGGTAGAGGAATGTCTGCAACTAAGCCGAGGGCCACTGGATAAGGGTTGTTGATGGTAAAACAGGTAATAATACTAATTTATTATCATGTACACAGGCAAATAAGCATATTTATGATGCTTAAGGTGTGAAATACTGTCCTAATCAGTTTTGTGGTCACTCAAATTCTTGCCGTCGTGCAATTCCCATGCAGTTTGTATCGATTATTCCGCGTCCTGACACGTAAAGCTCGTGCTCTGTTGGCAGCAGAAGTTGGCACTCAACATGTTTATCCTTGTTCCTGAGCATGTATGCAGCACAGCTGAGTTGATTTGCTACTTGTTACCCTACAATTAGCTTGTGTTTGGTACTGTTTTCTCACAATATGCTTACAGTCATGGTTCCGGCTTGAGAAGATGTCGCGTCCGACTTAAACATAGGATTGTTGTAGCGAGTGTCCCCTTCATCGTTTACATTAGAGGGATCTTTTTGACAAAATTTGGCACTTTCAGCAACCAGTTTTGTTTTTTATTTGGTAAATGCTTCTGTCATTCAGTGATTTAAGGGCAGTATTGACTTTATTCGCTTGTCTTTGCATACAGAGGTGACATGGATCAATGATGTTTGTTGTGTTGAGAATTCTGCGGGAAGCTGTGTCCCCAAAAGAAGTACTAGAAACCCCTTTCAGGAAGCCTGCATTGATCTGAGCTGCCTTTTTGCCCCTGTTACTACATGGAACCTCATTTCTAAGCTTAAAATGCTTGCCTACATATATGTATCTTGTTCATTTTAACCTTTCCGTCCATTCTATACCCCCAAAATGAGCATTTCTTCTTTCGCTTGGTTATGAATCCCCATTTTTTACCCAGATTGCCACCCTCAAAATAGTCAAAAGTACTTATTTTGTGCCCAAAATATGAAATTTTGTATTCTCTTGAACCTCTAAATGAGAGCTGGCAATGCATATTGACCATCTGCTGCAGTTTAAAGGCACCCATGACATTATATGCTAGGATATATCATTGGCCTCTGGCAAATAAATGGGCTCCGAGCGACAAGGCGCGTTTCAAGATTTCACACTTTTATTGGTGCTAAACAACAAGTTATTGGAAGCTTATTGATTTCTTCTCTTCAAAGTATCTTTGATCTCTCATTTGTACTAATTTGTTTATTGTCTTGGATGAAATTGGATTTTCTTTGCTTTGAGATTGACATTTTTGGGGTGATTTAAAAAAAAAACACACAAAAAAGACATTATCAAAATTGCTTAGAGTGAAAATATCTAACAAATTCATTCTTTCACCACCCCGCATAAGCCCCACGTGCATGTCCATTTGGTTTGTTTTGGTATTTTGTTGCAGATATTGAACTTAACACATTTAAATCTTAAAGGGACATTTAAGCTTTAACAGGCCTAAAATCGCCTTCTTTGGACCGAAAACACCCGCGTGTGAAAATATGAAAAAAAATGGCCAAATGGACAGATAATCCAGCCAAACTTATTATATGTGTGCAATATGAGTAGGAAGATAAGAATACGCCAGAAAAACACATTTTAATCAGAAGATATTTTTCCTTTAGGTTACAATATACTAAATCTTTTTGGAGTGCAATGCTGTACTCTCTAAAAACATGAACATCATTTATTTGAAGACACGGTTCTCTGTAGGGTCACTTGCCATGACTTTATTTTAGTATATTTCTGTGTGCATGTGGCAGGGAAAACATTGTTGTTTACTAGAAATTCACTCTTTTATCTGAAGATTGGAGACTACATAAGACTTTGACAGATGGCGGGAAACCCTCATGAACTGGATAGAAGCCGGTAAATAGATGGCCGTAAAACAGTGACTTTTGATTCGTGACGAGTTCTTTCTTACATATCGCGTGACCTTTCTTTTTTATTGCTTAAATCAATTCGGCTTGGAATGCTCTTCGAGAAAAGGTATGGTTATGAGGGTCTCTATGCGCAAAAGTTTGACTTTATTTTTCGTTAAAGTTATTGCTTTTACATTGAATTTGTGTAGGAAATCTTTTACTATATTGTAACCTGCATGCCAAATATGAAGCTGCTATCTTCAATATTGCAAAAGTTATGGCAAATGTTAAAGTTTGGGCAAACAAACACACAAACCAACCAACAGTCAGTGGTGGGGGACATAAAAAGAAAACAATAGGTCACCGGCGTCCTTTGTTCACAAATGCAGTATAACTGCATGTATTAAAATAGAATTTAAAAACACAGTGAAAACCATGAACATGGTGCACGTCAAAACACATACTAGTACATGTATGGTTGTATGCCAATGAAAAAGAAGATTTAAATGTAAATGAAAACACAAATAATGTGTAGCAAGATGAGTAAAAAACTGAGGAGCTGCGCCATGAGCGCATGATACGCCCGTCGTTCGCCAATGAAGTAGTAAGGTAATAAATAACCCTTTGAATCATTTTTTTACTTCAGTTTATTTGTATTTGAATACATGGTTTATTTTATAAGTACATGAGCATGGAGCGCCGTCTCCTTGACATTCATACCATATCTTTTTTTGAGTATATGTATGCATTTCTTTAGAGGATATGGAGTTGAAGTAAACCTGTTATAGATATTTTGACCAATAATAAAAGAGAAATGTAGATGGGTAAGTGGTAGTGTACAATCGGAATAGAAAAAAGCTCACCTTGTTCAATTTTTCAGGGATACTAAAAAAAAAAAAAAAAAAATCCATCGAAGGATATTTGAGCTACAGTAGGACATTCAATGAAATCACGAAATTTTGACGAACAAAGTCCCATAACTCTGGAACGACAATTCAGAATTCCGTCAAAAACGAAAGGGGATCAGGGTTTATCAATATTAAGATTGTGTTAAAATTTGAAGAAAATCTGTCAAAGGATATTTGACGTAGCGTACGACATTAACAGACGGACGGACGGACGGACAGACGGACGGACGGACAGACGGACGGACGGACGGACAGACGCGGGGTATACCATAATACGTCCCGTCATAGACGGGCGTATAAAAATTATACAGTATACAACTGAAAACAATATGTTACAATAACATAATACAATATATTAAAGGGGCATATCAAAGGTATTGAGTGTATTTCTTGACATGACTTGACCAATCTTTTTATGTATGCCAATGCAAAAGAAGATTTTAATTAAAGTGAAAACACAAATTATATGTAGCAAGATCAAACAAATATAAGTTTATACTGAAACAAAAAAACACACAATATAATTGAATATATTAAAAGGGGCATACCACTTTTTTTGAAATTCTTGACATGACTTTACCAATTTATTGTTGTATGCAAATGAAGATTTGAATATAATGAAAATACAAATTATAAATTATGTGGACGAGATCATTACATGTAAATTAGTTTAATTAAGTATTCAATTAAAACCAATACGTACACAATACACTTAAAGGGGCATATCAACGTTATTAATTGTGATTCTTTATATTACTTCACCAATTCACGGCATATCATCCGTATGAATTAATTTATATAAACGCAATACACTTTTATTGGAATTGCTAGGAAAATATATATGAAAAGAAATACAATTTTATCTTAACAGTTCGTGTACGATAAAAATCGAATCCAACAAAAGTATTGCATTTTTAGGAAAACATTTACATACTACAAACAAGATCGCATGTGAATAGAGATACTATAGAAGGCAATTATGGCACATATGTAAAGCAATCATTCACTACCGACAGGAACTTCGTTATCTATAAAAAATAAAATTATATGATAATAATCGATTAGTTGTTGATAAGCCACTGTTATGTAATAATACTGAAATCGGTATTTTGTTTTTAAATATACAATGACTCAAAAAAAAAATAAGTACAGAAAACATTTTAAGAATGTACGAGGTAGTTTTAATTATTTTTATAACACATAGCTAATGTCAGATAGATCCATCTTTTTCTGATATTTAAATAAAATAAAAATCGGGGGTGGCGGGTGTTCTTATTCGTTTTATTGACCTTTGAATTTACCATGTAAAATTAAAAAATATATAATTTCTTACTTTCAAACTTTTCTACCTTCCAGCGTATAGATTTCATTGCAATTTACCCACATGGCTTGTGGGTTATCAAAAAGATATAAGAAAACGAATAAACAAGCAAATTGGTTGAATTGATATCACCTGCAACATTTTGTTTGTGATAGACGGGTGGATGAACTGACGTACGGACGGACAAGGCCAATTCTATATCCCTCCGCCTTTAGAGGGGGATATTTACTAAGTTACCAGGCTTTTTTGTTCACAATTACAATTCAAAATACAACTCGCAGTCAAACAATACACGCTAAGTTCCAACGCATCACGACTGGGAATGCACTATATAAACAAGGGCTGTTTGTAAAACATGCATGCCCCAATATGGGCTGTCAGTTGTGTGAATGCGTTTTTTGGCACTGTGACCTTGACCTTTGACCTAGGGACCTGAAAATCAATAGGGGTCATCTGCGAGTCATGATCAATGTACCTATGAAGTTTCATGATCCTAGGCTTAATCTTTCTTGAGTTATCATCTGGAAACCATTTATCTGTGTCAAGTCAATGTGACCTTGACCTTTGACCTAGTGACCTGAAAGTCAATAGCGTTCATCTGCCAGTCATGATCAATGTACCTATGAAGTTTCATGATCCTACTGGCCATAGCGTTCATGAGTTATCATCCGGAAACCATTTTTCTAAGTTGAGTCACTGTGACCTTGACCTTTGAATTCTTGTAACCTGAAAATCAATACGGGTCATCTGCGAGTCATGATCAATGTACCTATGAAGTTTCATGATCCTAGGCATAAGCGTTCTTGAGTTATCATCCAGAAACCATTTTACTATTTCGGGTCACCTTGACCTTGACCTTTGACCTAGTGACCTGAAAATCAATAGGGTCATCTGCCAGTCATGACCAATGTACCTATGAAGTTTCATGATCCTAGGCCTAAGCGTTCTTGAGTTATCATCCGGAAACTATCTGGTGGACGGACAGACCGACGGACGGACGGACGGACGGACCGACATGTGCAAAACAATATACCCCCTCTTCTTCTAAGGGGGGCATAATAAATATCCGATCCTGTTTGCTCAATAAAATGCGGGTCATCATATTCTGTCAAATGTTAGAATATATCTTATTCAGAATCAATTATATACTTGTATTTTAAAGGCTGTTTCCAATTCCAGGATAAGGGCCTTATCAAATTCCCTTATGCTACACGTTATGCCATGTTTCGTCTTATGTATTTCAGCGTGTCACAAAAAAAAAACAATAAAGGATTTCACTATATTTAGGTGGAAAGATTTGGATTGCATTGCGTTCGTGTAATATGACGTGCAATATGACGTTATGTGTGTACTATAAATGGGATGCAGGTGCGGTACCGGCGTACGTTCAAATACTTTGCTTAACCTTTGACCAGCCTGTAAATGCCTAAGTGTACATCACTGTGTTTTTTTAATAAATTAAGTACGAACAATAAACACAATGTTAGTTTTTTTTTAATCTTATTGGTCAGGGAGAAATAAATTTAGCGAAAAACAAAAATGCAAAAATTATATACACGTGTGTAAAAGTGCATCAACATCCCCATATGGTTCAGAAGTATCACAGCGTCATGGATTAACATTTTTAATTCATCGGATATTGTATGTTAACACTGTATTATGTGAATTGGGAATAAGACATCAAACTGGGAATGGACATCATTTTGGTGATTTTCTCAAACAAAACTATTCATTTCATGATCTACATATATTTTTGTAATATATTATCTATAATTTAAGCTAAATAAGAAATTTTCCATGACTTTTTCATTCGCAGTGATTGAATTTGTATCATTTAAAGTGTATTTTTAAACCGTGTCCATGCGCGGCATGGACACAGTTTCATTTCATGAGGAATTTTTTTTTAATTAATAAAAAATCCAGTTTTGAAGTAAAATCAATTTAAATGATGCTATTATATAAGCAAGTATATGTTTTAATTATAATTTGTAAAACTAGATAAATACAACAGATAAAACTGCGTATTATGCACTTTTGATAAAACACAATTTATTCCCAAATTGATGTCTTATTCCCAATTCACATAATACAGTGTTATGTAGTAAATTATCTCAAACAACACTACATAAAAGTTGATATCTTAAGCCATTGTTTGAGATTTATTAAAGTTTTCTGATTAATTTTTTTTGCTTAACATGAAACGCTCAAAACGATTTTGATTATATTTTATATGTAACGCCTATACTTTGATGGCATGTTTTCAATATATGATGACTGAATGACAAATTGCTTAATTTGAAAGAAAGCTACCCATTTAAGGCATATCGTACTTTGGACAGAAACATTTTCAGTTATAAGGAAGTATTGACTGTTTTCCGTTTTGAGATTCTTGCTTGTTGTTTCAAACACGCGATAAAAAAAGGTTTTTGTAGTCGCAGGAATGATATTATTTCCTAACATGACTCTTAACATTGTTTTCTAACATGACCCTTAACATCATTTCCTAACATGACTCTTAACATTCTTTCCTATTATTTCCCTTAAAAAAAATTCCTAAGATGACGCTAAATATTGCTTCCTTACATAACCCTTAACATTGTTTCCTAACATGACCCTTAACAATGTTTCCTAACATGACCCTTAAAATTGTTTCCTAACATGACAATTAATATTGTTTCCTAACAAGATGCTTAACATTATTTCCTTAAACATGACTCTTAACTGTGTTTTCTAACATGACTCTTAACATCTTTTCCTAACATGACAATTAACATTGTTTCCTAACATTACCCTTAAAATTGTTACCTAACATGACGCTAAATATTGTTTCCTAACATAAACCTTAACATTGTTTCCTAACATGACCCTTAAAACTGTTTCCTAACATGACCATTAAGCTTGTTTTCTAACATAACCCTTAACATTGTTTCCTTACATGACCCTTAACACTGTTCCTAACATGACTTTTAACATTGTTTCATAACATGACCCTTAACACTGTTTCCTAACATGACCCTTAACATTGTTTCATAGCATGACGCATAATATTATTTCCTAACATGACCCTTAACATTGTTTTCTAACATGACCCTTACCATCGTATCCTTACATCACCCTTAACATTGTTTCCTAACGTGCCCCTTAACATCATTTTCTAACAGGACCCTAAACATGGTTTCCTAACATGACTCTTAATATTGTTTCCTAACATGATCCTTAACATTGTTTCCTAACATGCCCCTTAACATTGTTTTCTAACATGACCCATAATATCGCGCGCTCCTAAAATGACTCTTAACATTGTTTCCTAACATGACCCTTAACATTGTTTCCAAACATGACAATTAATATTGTTTCATAACATGATTCTTTACATTGCTTTCTAACATGACCTTAATACTGTTCCCTAACATGACCCTTAACATTGCTTTCTAACATGACCCTTAACATTATTTCCTAACATGACTCTTAACATTGTCTTCAAACATGATGTTTAATATTGTTTCCTAAAATTATTCTTTACATTGTTTTCTAACATGACTCTTAACATTATTTCCTAACATGACTCTTAACATTATTTCCTAACATGACTTTTAACATTCTTTTCTAACCTGACCCTTACCATTGTGTTCTAACATGACCCTAAACATCGTTTCCTAACATGACTCTTAACATTGTTTCCTAACATGACCCTTACCATTGTGTTCTAACATGACCCTTAACATTGTTTCCTAACATAACCCTTAACATTGTTTCCAAACATGACCCTTAACACTGTTTCCTATCATGACCCTCAACACTGTTTCCTAACATGACCTTTAACATTGTGTCCTTACATGACCATTAATATTGTTTGCGAACATGACCCTTAACATAGTTTTCTAACATGACCCTTGACATTGTTTCCTTACATGACAGTTAACATTGTTTGCTCACTTGACCCTTAACATTGTTTCCTTAAATGACGCATAATATTGTTTCCTCACATGATTCTTAACATTTTTTTCTTACATGACCTAAATATTGTTTCCTTAGCATAACCCTAACATTGTTTTCTTACATGACCCTTAACATACTGTTTTCTAACATGACCTTTAACATCGTTCCCTTACATTACTCTGAACATTGTTTCCTAACATAACGCTTAATTTTGTTTCCTCACATGATTCTTGACATTTTTTCCTAACATGACCTTAATATTGTTTCCTAACATGACCCTTAACATTGTTTTCTAACATGACCTTTAACATCGTTTACTAATATGACTCTTAACACTGTTTCCTTACATGACAATTAACATTGTTTCCTAACATGATGCTTAACATTATTTCCTACAGGGCCCTTGCTACACTTTGGGGGATTGGGGCCAATCCCTTAGAGGGGGAAATTTTGCGTCGTTTTGGGCGAAAAGGGGAATTTTAGAAGATCTTTTCACCAACCATTCAACACTTAAAATTACTATGTTTTAATGCAATTTACATAAAAATACATTTAATCAAAGGTTAAAGTGATATTATGGGCATTTTTCACTGGTGAATTGAGCTGAAGAGAACAGGTCAAAAGAGTTAGTAAAAATGTGGTTACTGACCAATTATCTGCAACTCATCTTGCTACCAGTTGTTTATAAAAATATATTTTATATGCGATATTTTACTTGACTGGTGAGTCCTGTTAGCCGAAATGATCCGTCAAACAAAATTGTTTCTTTGAGTCGTATGAACGAATCTGCACTAAAACTAAATTTAGTATCACATTGTACATGCATGATCAGTTGTCAAACAAAAGTACGGTTGATATTCAAATGCATTATTTTTCTCTTTCCGGGATATTGTTTTAGTATGTTGATGCTGCATAACCAAATATAAGTGTATATGTAGTGAAAACACCAAAAATAAACAACGGTTGCGATAGACACCTATAAACTATAAGATGCCCATAATATCACTTTAATAGCACGATAAAAAAAAAAAAAAATTTGGGGAGGGGGGAATTTTAAGCTGAAGTAGGGGAAAAAAGTACACTATTTTAAGGGGGGAATGGGGCCGAATTTCGGCCCCAAAAACGGCTAAACGAGGGCCCTCCTAAGATGACTCTTAACATTGTTTTCTAACATGACCCTTTAACATCGTTACCTAACATGACCCATAACATTGTTTCCTAACATGACGCTTAACATTATTTCCTAAGATGACGCTAACAGGGGTTTTTTACCTAATATAACAGACGCCGAAAATCAGCGTCTTCCCCAAGCAATCTAGGCTACTTTTTTCCCCTTTCCAGACCGAAAAATTCCCCAAGCAGAAGCTTTTCCCCTCCATAAAACAGTTCAAAACGATTGAATTTTACAACAAATTCGCTCGAAATCGTACAAAACACCGTTTGGTACCCGTCCAATTATGGTTCCCAACCCGTACACGCCGTTCTGTACTGTATAAATGTTACGACAATGATTACCTCCCTTGGCCGATTTACGATAATAACTGTCAACTCGCTTTATGGTGGTGGTGGTGGTGGTGGTGGTGGTGGTGGTGGTTGTGGTGGTGGGGTGGTGGTGGTGGTGGTGGTGGTGGTGGTGGTGGTGGTGGTGGTGGTGGTGGTGGTGGTGGTGGTGGTGGTGGTGGTGGTGGTGGTGGTGGTGGTGGTGGAGGTGGTGGTGGTACAATGCATTACAAAAATGCAGTTAGCCTTACATTTGGTAATTTGGTAAAATTTAAATATATTACAAGGGAGGCAAATGCTGTAACAAAAACTTATTGCATTTGTTTCCCCTGTATATAAGAAAGATATAAAAGTGTATTACCACCCCTGTCCTGCTTATATTAATCAACAAAATTAAACATTAACACAATATTTAAAATACAAAATATACAAAAAATCTCATATTCTGATAATATTTTTACTGATCCACTGTATTTTACTAAAAGGATCATGTTTCATTGGACTGATAATTATAGATTTAGAATTACAGACCAGTTGCTTCAGTAATATTGTTTAGAGTGTGCCCTGTTGGCCGCGTATGCATTCTCGAGTTATCATTCAAAAACCATTTTACTATTTTGAGTCACCGTGACCTTGACCTTTGACCTAGTGACCTCAAAATCAATAGGGTACATCTGCGAGTCATGATCAATGTACCTATGAAGTTTCATGATCCTAGGCCCAAGCGTTCTTGAGTTATCATCTGACAACCACCTGGTGGATGGACCGACCGACAAACAGACAGACCAACATGAGCAAAGCAATATACCCCCTCTTCTTCGAAGGGGGGCATAGAAACCTGGCTAAATATTGTTTCCTTACATGACCCTTAACATCGTTTCCTAACATGACCCTTAACATTGTTTCCTAACATTACCCTTACAATTGTTTCCTGACATGAAGCTAACTATTGTTTCCTAACATAACCCTTAACATTGTTTCCTAACATGACCCTTTACACTGTTTCCTAACATGACAATTAACATTGTTTCCTAACATGACGCTTATCATTATTTCCTAACTCTTAACATGACTCTTTACATTGTTTTCAGACATGACCCTTAACATTGTTTTCTAACATGACCCTTAACATTGTTTCCTAACATTACCCCTATGAATGTTTCCTAACATGACAATTAACATTGTTTCCTAACATGACAATTATCATTATTTCCTAACTCTTAACATGACTCTTAACATTGTTTTCAAACATGACCCTTAACATTGTTTTCTAACATGACCCTTAACACTGTTTCCTAACATTTCCCCTATGAATGTTTCCTAACATGACGCTAAATATTGTTTCCTAACATAACCCTTAACATTGTTTCCTAACATTACCCTTATAACACTGTTTCTTAACATGACCCTTAACATTGTTTTCTAACATGACCCTTAACATTGTTCCTAACATGACCCTTAACGTCATTTCCTAACAAGACCCTTAACATCATTTCCTAACATGACTCTTAACATTGTTTCCTAACATGACCCTTAAACTTGTTTCCAAACATGAAAATTAATAATGTTACCTAACATGATTCTTAACATTTGTTTCCTAACATGACCTTTATATTGTTTCCTAACATGATTCTTAACATTGTTTCCTAACATGACCTTAATACTGTGCCCTAAAATGACCCTTAACATTGTTTTCAAACATGACCCTTAACATTGTTTTCTAACATGACCCTCAACATTATTTCCTAACATGAATCTTAACATTGTTTTCTAACATGATCCTTAACATCGGTTCCTAACATGACCCTTAACTTTGTTTTCTAACATGAACCTTAACATTGTTTCCTAACATGACTCTTAACATTGTTTCCTAACATGACTCTTTACATTTTTTCCTTACATGACTCTAAATATTGTTTCCTAACATGATCCTTAACATTGTTTCCTAACATGACCCTTAACATTGTTTCCTAAATAAACAACTAAAAAGAAAAAAAAAGAAAAAAAAATGAAGTTGCTAAGTATTTTATCAGGGTTGCCACCAACCTGATGAAATAAAATTCCCTGACTTTTCACTGACTTTTCCCTTACCAAATCTTGGTTTTCACTGACTAATTTCAGGACATATTCAGATGACCTTGACCTTTCACCACTCAAAATGTGCAGCTCCATGAAATACACATGCATGCCAAATATCAAGGTGCTATCTTCAATATTGCAAAAGTACTCATAAAATGAGCGATTTCGGCCACATATATTTGACCTCTGACCTTGAAGGATGACCTTGACCTTTCACCACTCAAAATGTGCAGCTCCATGAGATACACATGCATGCCAAATATCAAGTTGCTATCTTGAATATTGAAATATTGCAAAAGTGTACATTAAATGAGCGATTTTGACCCATATATTTGACCTTTGACCTTGAAGGATGACCTTGACCTTGACCTTTCACCACTCAAAATGTGCAGCTCCATGAGATACATATGCATGCCAAATATCAAGTTGCTATCTTAAATATTGCAAAAGTTATTGCAAAATGTTAAAGTTGGCGCAAACCAACCAACCAACAGACCAACCAACCAACAGACCAACCAACAGACCAACAGACAGGGCAAAAACAATATGTCCCCCACTTCTATAGTGTGGGACATAAAAAACAATAGGGGTCATCTGCAATTCATGATAAATGTACCTATGAAGTTTCATGATCCTAGGCCTAAGTATTCTTGAGTTATCCAGGGAATAATCTAGAATTTACTATCTATGGGTCCCTGAACTCGCAGATTTTAGACCAATGAGTCCCAGGCCAAAATTAATGAGTCCACCTTGAAAAAGAATGGGTCCCAAATTTTGAAAGATACCAAGTAGTGAAGAAAATATGTCTAAATCACACTAGCTCAATAACTATACTTGCATTAAACTTTTAATAATCTCAAAAACTTGTTGAAACCAAAAAAAAAAACAAATTCAGAGTTATCACTATCTTGTTGGCCTTCACATAGGCTATAACATTATCTGTTACATGAATGTAACCTGTTATAACATTTCAACTTGATTCAAATCGATGATAATATTATTGTTAACGTTGAATTGCAAGCTTGATAATATTATTGTTTACGTCCAAATTGCGAGCCGTTTACCTACCATAATTAAAGTTTAGATTTGTTTGTTTTGGATTATTTAGCTTCAACACCTTATTTCGGAGGCATTTTTTCTGTATTATTTATGACTAAGTTACACAAAGTTAAAGCAGGTTTTCATCCGGGGACTCAAGAAAATATCCTAAAACATTCTATTTTAAAGGTCGATTCTAATTGGTTCGTATTATACATCAGCGGCTCGACTAGAGCCAATCAAAAGACTTGCTGGAGTCTTCAAGCCTCATTCGGTTAAACTTAGCGTTCATTGCTACACTTTTGACTCGTACACAAGATGGTTTGTACCTATCGTGATTCGCGTATGCGTTAACGGATACAGTTCAGCAATGTGTCCGAGTGGACGCACATATTTCAAAACGATGCGTCTATTTCGATATTTGTGCGTCATAGACGCGAGACACACATGTAGATTATTCCCTGGTTATCACCCGGAAACCATTTTACAGTTTTGAGTCACTGTGACCTTGACCATTGACCTAGGAGTCATCTGCCAGTCATGATCAATGTACCTATGAAGTTTCATGATCCTAGGCAGGGTTTTTTTGGCCCAATTTTATAGCCGAAATTGGGCTATATTCCCTATCGCAAAAAGTTTATTTTTTTCTTAACCAAATTTTCAATTTTCTAAGTATAAAAAGGGCAAATAATTCTGTCAAAATGCATGCCAGAGTTATCTAACTTTGCCTGCCCAGTCCCCTCATGATAGTAAGTAAGTGTACCAAGTTTGAATGCAATAGCTTTGATACTTTATGAGAAAATTGGACCTAAACACAAAACTTAACCAGACACCGACGCAAAAGTGATGACAATAGCTCATAACTTCAAAAAATCAATAGGGGTCATATGCAAGACATGATCAATGTACCTATGAAGTTTCATGATCCTAGGCATAAGCGTTCTTGAGTTATCATCCGGAAACCATTTTACTATTTCGGGTCACCGTGACCTTGACCTTTGACCTAGTTACCTGAAAATCAATAGGGGTCATCTGCGAGTCATGATCAATGTACCTATGAAGTTTCATGATCCTAGGCATAAGCGTTCTTGAGTTATCATCCGGAAACCATTTTACTATATCGGATCACCGTGACCTTGACCTTTGACCTAGTGACCTCAAAATCAATAGGGGTCATCTGCGAGTCATGATCAATGATCCCAGGAATGCTTTCTACACATGCAGATCATCATGTGATAAAAAGGGTTAAAAGTTTGTGAGACATGTTCTCCAGATGAAAACAAGAAGATGAATTATATCTCCTATTAGTTTGAGTTACTTTTTCAGCTGATGGTGCGTTTGTGAAGGTTTAATTAGTAAAATATATTACATAGCATACAATTCCTATGCTCCTACACTAATTGAATTTGACAGATGGCAAATCAATGTCAAGTCATTAATTTCCATTTCTACTTTTGATGATACATTTTTGTAATGATAATTGTACAAAGTTCATTAATAACCAAGGACCTACATTACAGTACATTTCAAATTTTATTCAAATAAAGACCCCAAATATTAGGTTTAAAGGGACTGTCAACCGCGATTGACGCAAAACGAAAAGTTTTAAAATATCTTTTTTTTTCACAATAAATAGTTTAACTTGATAAGAATATCACGACTGGTATATTACATTACTTGAAAAAAGTTCATAATTTCAGTATATTCGATAAATATAAATTTTGCGATGTGAAAGTACATTGCGTAAAAAAGGTGACATAACGATATACACACTATAAATAACACAAGTAGATTGATCATTTTATATATAAAATATATAAAATTCACTACGCATGCACAATTTGTATTCCTGGGTTTACCACATGGCAATGATGATCAATCTACATGCGTTATTTATAGTTAACTGGTAGTTATTTGGTAGACATACCCAGTAAAATTTATTACCGAATATACTGAAAATATGAAAACTTCCCTTTAAGTGACCTATGCTCTTATGGTAATATAATTTTAATTGCAAAGTGACTTTAAATTTCCTTTTGGCTATACATTGTATAGCTATGAAAAAGGTAAATAATTAAAAAGTTTTATATCATTCGAAGTTTTGAGTAATTTCTTTTGTTTGCTTTCAGAATTCAATGGACAAGTTCAAGGCCCATACAAGATGTACGAGGTTGATGAAACGGCCACAGTACCGAAACGGACAAGAGTGCAGCACAATTCAGAGCCCCAGCTAAAACACAGCCAACTTAAAGAGGATGGTCATACTGAGCAAGTTTGCTATGATGTATATATACAGATCAGCTGTTACAATCAACAATGAGGAGATAACTGCTTCATCTCACTGTGATCGGGATAAATACATGGCTGTTCTATCATATCTGAACAAGATGAAACTTTCTGCCTCGGCATCTGAAAATTTGATACACGGTTAAAACTGTTGGTCAATGACAAAGACTTTGAAAATGTATCTGCCACACACATACGGAGCATATTTAGCGATGTGCAACCAGTGACTATTGACTATTGTAGAAAGTGTGGGGTGTTGTTTTCATCAGATGTTTATGTTTGTGAGACAGAGGGTTGCTATGAATTAAGATACATTGGGCCATTGGCAAGCAACAACTAAAACGAAGAAAGTGCTATTTTTCTTTTGTTCCAATCGCCCAGCAGCTTGAGGAAATTTTAAAGCGTGACAGGGTACTGCAAAATCTTGGTCATAGCATAACACTGACCATGAACACCGATGGTGTACCACTGTACAACTCATCCTCTGTAAGTTTGTGGCCTGTCCTTTTCATAATAAACAACTTACCACCAACAGAGAGATTTCTCACACAGAATTTACTGATATGGGGATTGTGGCAAGGGTGCGGTAAGCCCTGTTTCAAGACTTATAAAAAGCCACTTGTCGAGGAACTTAATGTCTTGTTTACAGACAGGATTCAAGTAAAGCCCAGGTAATGGAGATGGTGCAGCATAATGGAGAATATGGATGCGTCATGTGCGAAGACCCGGGACGAGTGTACCAGCAGGGAAAAGGCCACTGCAGGGCATTTCCTTTGAATGACTCTCCTCTAGCTCTGAGGTCTCCAGACACTGTTGTGTCTAATGCTGTGGAGGCTTCAAATACAAATTCCATTGTCAAAGGCATAAAGAGTGTGTCAGTGCTCTTCGGCATACAATACCTGGACCCTATAGTTGCTTGCGTACCCGACTATATGCACGGCCTTTTACTTGAAACCACAAAGAAACTTCTTTCATTGTGGTTGAACAGTTCCAAGGAAGCCTACTACCTTGGCAATGAAGTAAAATAAAAATAAACAGGAGGCTTTTACAGATGAAGCCAGTGGACTCCATCACTCGCCTGCCAAGAAGGTTGAAGAGAACCTATCCCAGTGGAAAGCCTCGGAATTCCAACACTGGCTTCTATTCTAAGTGTTCCTTGTCTTAATGGGCTTCTGAAGAACGAGTACATGGACAACCTGGGCTTTTTGGTAGATGGAATATATCTCCTTTTGGGTGATGCCATCACTGAAGATGAACTGCAACAGGCTGAAATGTCTCTGGCCAAATTCCAGCTTTCATTCCAGACGCTGTATAGCCCCCAAAATTGTGGACTTCGCCTCTAGACATGTGATGGAGGTTCTTAACCTCACAATTAAACCAGCCCTCTGCTCTGCATCCAGAATACGACTACCGAGTGCACAAGTAGTTACATCGAGGAATTACAAAAAGCAACACAAACGAGTCTGCTACGCTATCCTCTCAACAAAAGGAGAACTTGGAATTGTAAATTACTACCTTCATGAAAGCCACACTGACTCTTGTGTGGCACACATAAACAGACTTGAAGTTGTTGGTTTTATTAATCCACATGTCCGTCATCTACTGCACGTGAGAGAAACAAGTGTCCAGGAACTCATCCCTGTCGATGAAATCATGGAGCAGGTGTTTCTGCTAGATGGCAACAAGAACACTGTGTGTGTCAGCAGACTGCCCAACTTCCATGGACTGTGTGGATGATGGGCAAACATGTATTTTGTTGATGTAACTGTTATTGTTTGTTATTTGATAAAGGGGTCAACAGATGAAGAAC
The DNA here is from genome assembly GCF_020536995.1 of Dreissena polymorpha. NCBI lineage: Eukaryota > Metazoa > Mollusca > Bivalvia > Myida > Dreissenidae > Dreissena > Dreissena polymorpha. The sequence continues at coordinate 68,783,895 of NC_068358.1, read as the reverse complement.
AAGAAAGAAATGAGTAGAGTAAGAAAGAACGCTAACATTTGTCTTTCTATGAGTATTATTATTTATAATTGATATTTATAAATCAAAATTTAGAGCATAACAAAATAATCAGTTTGTAATTTGTTTCCCCTCTTTCGTGTGTTTTACTAAGTACATCTGTTTTCTAAATGGTACAATATTATTTAATTTCCTAGAAGCATATATACCCCAAAAGATCATCTATAACAAGAGATTGCAAAGCATTGCCTACCGGTGAAATTCCACAATTGTTAGAATTATTTTTAATTTTTTGTTGCCATAGCAACCATAATTATTGACGTAGGAACAAAATGAAATGACGTGCATAATCTCCATATTGCCATCTATCCATATTTTAAGTTTCATGAAATAATATGAAGAACTTTTAAAGTTATCGCAGGATCCAAAAACGTGTGACGGACAGACTGACGGACAGACCAGTGATTTTTTTTGCTATAATTTGTTACAGCGTGTGTCTTTTAAATTGGGAAAATTAGCGCGATAAACCATGAAATTGGGAAAAATAGCACGATAAACCATGAAATTGGGAAAAATTAAGCATAATAAATAGGATTATAAGTAACAGAAGTGATATTGTTTTTAAGTGCATGTTCAGGGAGTTTTCTAGAAAAGGAGTCTGGTCAAATTGGGATTTTTTTTAATCAATAAAAGTGGCAAGTTTGGGAATGATTTATGGACAAAAATGACTAAATTCAAGTTACATATTTTGTAAGATGTTTAAAAAATAAAGTTGAGACCTAGCTTTATGAAATCATAATTAAGTTATATAGCTTCTTTCTAAAAAAAAATTAAAAAAAATTAAAAAAAAAATATTTTTTTTGGAAGTTGGGCTTTTTTTGGGAAATTTTGGTCAGATTTTTTGGAAAAAACGTGTATTTTTGCGAGTGGGAAGCAGCCGAAAATGGGCTGTAAATTTGAGCAAAAAAAATCACTGCAGACTGACAGACAGACTGACAGAGCGCAAACCATAAGTCCCCTCAGGTTTCACCAATAGGGGACAAAAATACTTTCGCATAGATGGTCGACTTTGGGGTGTGATTAATACTGTTACTTGTATATTTATGTGGAGATATTACATTAAGACCTTATAGATTTAGAAGTATTTAATTTTCACTAAGCAAGCCTTTCCCCATACATGTTGATCAGCTATAGTTTCGTTTTCGTATCGGTGTTCAACAATGGGATAATACTTTAACAATACTTAACCCCTATTAAGTTGTACATAGATGGATGTATTATTTTATATCACATACTTTTAACATTATCAGCAATTGCCTTGGCTGATTTTTCCGAAATCATTTAAATACTAATGAATATATAATACAACCATTACGTTGGATTTATGCGATTATGTGTCCTGACTTCACATTAATGACTGTTTCTACTTAAAAAAACACTTCCAAGTGTTGAATGTATTAAAAAAAATATTTCATATGAAGTTTGAAATCATATTTTTTCACTGAATACAAAGTACAAAATAATGTAATAGTTGTTGCAATTTTTAAACTATGCTTGACATTATGTGGTTATGTATTAACATTCTCACAAAAACATGCTTATTTCTTGTTTATGTAAATTAATCTTTTTCCAAATTATGTATATTTTGTATTTGCTTCATGCTGTTATTGTATGTTTGTAAATGACAATGAGCTTTACAGCAGTGATTTTTTTTTGCCCAAAATTACCACCGATTTTTGGCTGCTTCCCAATCGCAAAATTCCATGTTGTTTTTTTTGCAAAAATCTTACCTAAATTTCTCAAACAAAAGCCCAATTTAAAAAAAAAAAAAATGTTTTTTTTGTGTTTTTTTTTTTTAAAGAAAGAAGTCTCTTATGACTTAATTATGATTTCTTATCTCTAGATCTCAACTTTATATTTTTTAAACATCCTACAAAATATATAACTTTAATTTAGTCCTTTTTTGTCATAAATAATTCCCAAATTTGCCACTATTATTGATTTAAAAAAATCCCAATTTAACCAGACTCTTTTCCCAAAATGGCTAGAAAACCCTCTGAACATGCACTTAAAAACAATATTAATTCTGTTGCTTATAATAATATTTATAATGCTTAATTTTTCCCAATTTCATGGTTTATCGCGCTATTTTTCCCAATTTCATGGTTTATAACGCTTATTTACCTAAGGCCAGAGTTTTTTAATAAATAGATTTTCGGACCCGCCGACTCTTACTTTTGACGAAACCAACAAATTTTTTTTTTAATATAATTTCAATCTCGGATTTTTTTTTCGGGTGCCAAAAGCCGGGTTTTAGACTAAAAACGCGTGTCGGGTTTTAGAGAAGTAATTTATTTAAAGCGTTTACCGATATCGCGTGTAAATGTATCATAAGCGCTTCTGTAACATCGATCATTTTTACTGAAAACATGCAAAATGGTGGCGAGACCACGATGACTTTATACTGGTTTGGACTTATTATTTACCAGGATGCTGAAACAACAAAACAATTTATCAAAGCCACTAGTGACCAATCAATTGGCGATGTTGTGCGCAAACATGTTAATGAACACGACAAAATCGCTTCACTTGAAGCGTCTAAGACAATGATTGACACAGATAAGGTTAAGTGTGACCCATCTATGCCAGTGAATGTTTTGGTCGAGAGCGAATTGAAATGCATACATGCTATTTTAAAGTACCAAACCCCACAGGATCGTAGTATTATAAAAGAAAATGCATTTGATGTCCTAATGGCTATGAGGAGGAATTACTGCTACCTTCCATCTGCCAGGTAAACCATTTGTAAATTATTTAAGAAATTTTACAATTTAATATATGCAATATATTCATTATTTGGCAAACCTGTCATTGCAATTAGCAGGCTGACCAAAAATAATGATTTTATTTATTTTTTATATTAACCCTTTCAGTGTGAGAACCGAATTTTGAAGGCCTTTGCTAACAGTTTGGATCCAGATGAGACGCCACAGAACGTGGCGTCTTATCAGGATCAAAACTGTTTGCTATTCTGATAGTATTCTTTGAAAAAAATCAAAGAAAATGCTATTAAATTGTAGCAATTCAGCAGACGCCATTTTAGCAGACCACAAATTTCCAAGCATGCAAAAGGTTAATTGCTTTATAATTGATAAAATACAAATCTGTTTTGATAGTCTTGGCAAGGTGGTATATGTGACTTTTATAGTGACTTTTAAAAGATCTGTTTTTCATCAAAATGTAACATTGAAGGACATACTGTAGCCACTTTTTTCAAGGTGCAATGTATTAAAAATGTGTTATTCTATCTATACATAATTCCTCTTTGCTATAAGATTGTAGTGGGAAACTTGTACAGCTTTGTGTTTTACAATTTTAAATATTAAACCATCACAAGCTTAATCTTGTTAATTTTGTAACTAATAGATTTTGGTTTGTATTTTCTTTTAATACTCGAGCAACACTTGGCGTGTTTCATTTTTGAATTACATATAAAAGATGTTGTTTTAATAGAGGAATATTAAAGTGCCTAGGCAGTGACATGGGGGATTGGACGACAGATTAAGATTTTTTTAATTTGAAGATTGACTTTGCCAGAGTTTTTTTTAATTCAGATGTTCATTTTGTCTTAAAAGGAATTACTTGCAAAAGACATATTTGCGTGTTTGTGCATTTTCATTTGTAACAGAAACTGTTTCGGATAAAAGAAAATTATGCAACTATAATTATATTCGTATGAATGAAATGCAGGTCCTTTAATAAATGTGTTTATTGCTAAATATTTGTATGAGAATGTTTAGAACATAATAATTTCATTGAAATTTATTATTTTGGTCATGAAATATACAAAGAACTTCATACTATAACATTTTTAGCATAGTGCATTTGTGGTCACCATCTTTATTTTTTATTTTTTTTTCCGTCCTCCTACTGGACATGTTTTGGAAAAAAATCCGAAAATCTTTTAATTAAAAAACTCTGGCCTAATTAAAATGGCACAGGCTGTAACAAATAAAAGCAAAAAAAATCACTGCATTCTTAAGTCTGAATAAACTGTTCTGTACTGTTCAAAAAGTAACTAGTAAACTCTAAATAGATATTTAGACAAGAGTACATATTTCCATTAAATTATTTTGAGCATAGGTGACAGTATTTAAATATTTATATTTGATACGGTATGTCTCTTTTCATATTTTGAAACAAGGGCTGTTTGTAAAACATGCATGCCCCCCATATGGGCTGTCAGTTGTAGTGGCAGCCATTGTGTGAATACGTTTTTGTCACTATGACCTTAACCTTTGACCTAGTAACCTGACAATCAATAGGGGCCATCTGCCAGTCATGATCAATGTACACTACTACGTCTAGCGCGATTCCTGCCATCCACATCACAACTCAGTGATTCAGCCCAGAGTGGACAATTTCTATCTAACCACAATACACTGTTGAACACGGTGATATAGCCGTAGCGAATTGCGGTGTCAGTCTCTGCGTTATCGTGAAATTGATCTCACGGTAGACCACCATGATCGCGGTGGACCACCGCAGCCTCGGTGGTTCGCTGTGAAATACGGGTAAATGTGAATGAATATGTTTATTTCGATATTGCAGACCGTATAATTTTTGCAAATTTCTTGAATGTTTTGTTAAATTTGTATGTACATTTGTATACATTGTAACTTGATTGCTAACAAACGTCATTATTTTCTATCGTTACCCTCGTCCAGAATCATTTGACATGTCGTACCTCGAGTGTTGTTTCTACAGTTTCTGCGTTCAGATTTATTTGTTGTTTATTTAAAGAATTGTTTGTTTTTGTTAAAATTTCGGAAATGCTTTCTCGTTTGTGCACGTATAGCTTGCGGTATCCGGACAAAGGGCACCCGGACAATCGGCACCCAGTGTTCTTTTGCATACGCGGACAGTCGGCACCCTGTAAATTTGTCGACCCAGACAATCAGCACCCGATTTAATTGTATACCCAGACAAACGGCACCAGATTTAATTGTATACCCATACAAACGGCACCAGATTAAATGCGATCGATAAAGCCCGTCATCACCTTGTTGAACTTATTCGTCTAATCCGCTAATTGCTTTGGTGAAAGAGATGATTAATAAATCCCGTCAACAAACTGTGTTATCAAACCAAGTCGAAGTCCAAAATTTTATTGCATAAACATAATACAATGTTACAGCACAATTAATAATAGTGACATAATATAAGTGTGGATTGAATAACGTTATCTGCTAATTGGTTTAATAACACCTCTAAACAATTTACAAATATCAAAGACAATTGAGCTGAACAGAATTAAAAGGTCATCTTGTTACCAGTTGTTTATAAAAACAATATACACAATATTTTACCGAGCGGAACTGTCTTTTTTATAAAGATCGGATTTAGTGTTCGTGTATTTTATGAATAGATATCGTTGCAGGAAATTAAAATGATCTGTTGTCAAACGAAAGTACGGTTGACATTAAATGCATTATTTTTCTCTTTACACGATATTGTGTTAGTATGTTGATGCTGCATTAACATTTCTTAAAATTGACAAGAAAAAATGGCAATTATTTTATCTGACGACATAAACAAAATTTTGCCTCTACAAGTTTTCCGGAGAGTGCAAAACGCGTGCGATTCGGGCCAGCAAGCAGGAAAAATCGGTATCGAGATTACTGTGTACACACTCTACCCTGTGTATTGTCAAACACGCGTCAATTAACTTGTGCGACATCGTGACCTAGAGCGTTTTTCTCAATCAGTGTCCGACAGAAGTGATACATTAAAATTTTTATCTCCCCTTGCTTTACCAATTATCGGTAACTGTTAGATCTTCATTATTTTTTGCAAATTGTTATTTAATCCTAATTATTGAAAATCGCCGCGAATATTGTGGGCTGGTTTTGTTTATCACGCTGTTTGTTTTCTGCAATTAGATTACGTTAAACATTGCTTTATGAAATAATTATGTAATCGCTATCAACTAAATATCCCTGTAATGACCGCTATGTGTCGTCACAAGTTACAAATACGTTTCGTTTCACCGATTTTTAAATGTTCCGAATTTGCAAATTTTGTTAACGAAACATTAAACCGTCTTCGCTTGTTTTATTTAATTACAAACGTGAATTGATTTAAAACCTGTGCATCCGATGTATTACTTCAAGCGCGGCCGATCAACCACACCATTACCCAAACAAAATATATGTACATGTATACAATATATAATTTGAAAACACCACAATACACGGAGATGGTACTTTTTATCGCAACGGTTCTGTCCATATATATAGCTATGACCGGGTACTTTAAATAGGGTGCCGATTGTCTGGGTGTCGTTTGTCCGGATACAGCAAGCTATACATGTACAAACAAGAAAGCATTTCTGAAATTTTAACAAAAACAAACAATTCTTTAAATAAACAACAAGTAAATTTTCACACAGAAACTGTAGAAACAAAACATAAAGCACATCATGCTCGATGTACGACATGTCAAATGATTCTGGAACGAGGGTAAACAATAGAAAATAATGACGATTGTCAACAATCAAGTTACAATGTATACAAATGTACATACAAATGTAACAAAACATTCTAGAACTTTGCAAAAATTATGCGGTCTGCAATATCGAAATATACATGTTCATTCACATTTACCTGTATTTCACCGGGAACCATCGAGGTCGCGGTGATCCACCGCGATCATGGTGGACCACAGTGAGATCGATTTCCCAATAACACCCGCGGTGTTCAGCCACTGTCGACGCGATCTATCATGATGGAAACACCTTCTGATCGCGGTGATTTTCCACGCTCACAAAAAATTGTCCATGGTGGGAGTGAGGTGGATGGCAGAAATCGCGCTAGACGTAGTGTACCTATGAAGTTTCCAGACCTGTTTACCCTACCGATTGCTTCTCAGTAGTATGGAGGGCATCTCTCAGAAGTTTGGGGCTGTTGTCAGTAGTTTTAACCTTTTCAATCATTTTGAGCATTAAAACACCATGACTGGGTCACATAGCAGTTTAATGGTAAATAAAGCATTAGATGAATTTACTTGCTAATAATTTAATCTGTTAAGTGATCTTTTTTTGCTTTTATTTGTTACAGCCAGTGTGCCATTTGGATTGGGAAAATTAGCGTGATAAACCATGAAATTGGATAAAATAGCGCGATAAACCATGAAATTGGGAAACATTAAGCATTATAAATATGATTATAAGTAACAGAATTAAAATTGTTTTTAAGTGCAGTTGACAGCATTTTTATATTATAAAGTGTTGCTTTAAGGTCTTCTTACAATGAAGACAATATTTAGTTAATATCCATCCACATGCATATTAAACTTGCAATAATCTATAGATTCTTAAATACACCATTTGATCATAAGCTCTTTAAGAGTAGCTATTAATGTTATTCAGTATTTTTTTATATTTAAATATCATAAGGGGAAAACATAAACAAATATTGACAAACACCATTTAGTGTTCTTGTTGTGTTAATGATGTATTAAATGGAGTTAAAATAATATATTGTATGTGTTTACCTTTCAATATCTTGCACTTGACAACCTCAGTTCAATGCTATTTCATTAAACTGTACAGCGTAACAAACATAATAAAGCAGAATATGCATATGGATCTGAGTATACACAGATCCACTAACATATAAATCAAATCATGTTTGTCTCTTTCCATTTTCGAACGATACTCATTGTGAGTAGATTCAAAGACCTAGAGAATACAGGTACATGTATTCTATAGGTCTTTGGTAGACTGAACACCAATTTTCCAACACTCCTTTCCGTGACGCACATTCACTGTGCAGATTTCTGATAAATATTTGTTGTTGTTTTTTATCCCAAACGTAGTTTTACACACGCATAACATTATTCTTTAATGCCCATATGATATCCGTTTTTAATTTGAATGGTATTTATTATTTTCGCCGTTAATCGCAATTTCTCATCTGTTTGCCACCAGCTTGGACGTGTGTAAAAACAGACGTGCTCAATCCCGATACATCGACTATCGTCGGTATTCTCCGAAATAGAGAGAGAGATGTGTATACTGAATAGCAACGTAAAATCGTATATATTCCGCTATATTTGCAAACCAATACGTAAGTCAGTTGTCGTTCGGTGACGACTCGACAAGCTCGATCAGCACTCGTTTCCTGGGAGGCTTGAATTTTAACGTTTCTTACTATACAAGCGCCACAATGATTATGATTGATAAATTACCCGCAAAGACCGAAAATAAGCAAAAGTACGATTAAAACTGAAATTTGACCATTTTATCAATGGATCCGTAGTTTTTCAGTACATATCAGTAGTGCGTAGTTAAGCCAAATAATCTGTAGTAACTACGGCGAATCCGTAGAAGTAAACAGGTCCGAGTTGCATGATCCTAGGCCTAATTATTCTTGAGTTATCATCAGGAAACCATTTTACTGTTTCTAGTCACTGTTACCTTGACCTTTGACCTACTGACCTGAAAATTAATAGGGGTCATCTGCCAGTCATGATCAATGTACCTATGAAGTTTCATGATCCTAGGCGTAAGCATTCATGAGTTATCATCCGGAATCATTTTACTATTTGAGTCACTGTGACCATGACCTTTGACCTAGTAACCTGAAAATCAATAGGGGTCATCTGCCAGTCATTATCAATGTACCTATGAAGTTTCTGGATCCTTGGCTAAAGCATTCTTGAGTTATCATCCGAAAACCATTTTACTGTTTTGAGTCACTGTGACCTTGACCTTTGACCTAGTGACCTGAAAATCAATAGGGGTCATATGCCAGTCATGATCAATGTTCTTATAAAGTTTCACCATCCTAGGCGTAAGCATTCTTGAGTTATCATCCGGAAACCATTTTACTGTAACTATTTCGAGTCACTGTGACCTTGACCTTTGACCTATTGACCTGAAAATCAATAGGGGTCATCTGCCAGTCATGATCAATGTACCTATGAAGTTTCATGATCCTAGGCCCAAGCATTCTTGAGTTATCATCCGGAAACCGTTTTACTATTTCGAGTTACTGTGACCTTGACCTTTGACCTAGTGACCTGAAAATCAATAGGGGTCATCTGCCAGTCATGATCAATGTACCTATGAAGTTTCATGATCCTAGGCCAAAGCGTTTTTGAGTTATCAACCGGAAACCATCTGGTGGACGGATCGACTGACCGACCGACATGTGCAAAACAATATACCCCCTCTTCTTCGAAGGGGGCATAACAAAAAATGTGTTTGTCGGAAACACTATGTCCCCTTCTGCGCCGCTTTGATTTTTTTTTATACCTTTGACCTTGAAGGATGACCTTGATCTTTCACCACTCAAAATGTGCAGCTCCATGAGATACACATGCATGTCAAATATGAAGTTGCTATCTTCAATATTGCAAAAGTTATGGCAAAATGTTAAAGTTGGACTAAACAAACCAACAGACAGACCAACAGACAGGGCAAAAACAATATGTGTCCCACTATAGTGGTGGGGGACATAAAAATAACTTGATTTTATTTTTTGGCAGAGCTGTATAAGCCAGCTTTTCACCATACCTGACCTTTGTAAGTGTCCAATAAAATTCAAATAAAATTTCCCGCGGCTAGATACAAATAAATACACTTCATTTATTCAATTGGCTGATTTGAATATACCACCAGAACATTGGCCAGGGAAATAATCGTTATATAATATAGACCTATCACATGAACTAGGTGAAGTGTTTGGGTTATCAGGAAGACTTGTGGTCAGCAGCAATAAATCACTTTCTTGGTAACGTTAACCTTCTCAAAGGGTCAATCTCAGCATGTTATCTCATAAACAGCTACAGACCATTATTGTATTGCTGATAAGGGCTGAAGTCTATCTGACTAGAGAATCTGGCATATACCCTGGACTGTGGAATTTTCTTTAGACCAGAAATATGTTAAATGAAAATATTCAGCAATAATTATGGTATGTCAATACTAGATTCTTAATGTGTTTTCAACAATACCATGATAAATAATATTTTTTTATCCCCACGTTTCGGAGTAAAAGTGTGGATATTGTATTGATCTCCGTCTGTCCGTCAGTCTGTCCTGGCCGCTATCTCCTCCAATACTATTAGCACTAGAACCTTGAAACATATACACAATGTAGCTATGAGCATATGTGCGACCCTGCACTATTTGGAATTTTGATCTGACCCCTGGGTCAAAAGTTATGGGGGTTGGGGTGGGGCCAGGTCAGAGATTTTCACTCATTTTTTTATGTTACTTTACATTAACTTCTTCATTTCTACACGGATTTACTTCAAATTGATACTGAACTTCTCATATGACAATACGGTCAATCTCAGCTATGCATGGCCCCATTACCAACCCTGGGGCGCCACGCCCACATAGACCACACCCACCCAAAATTGCCTTTTACTATAATTTCTTCATTTCTACACCAATTCACTTCAAATTGATACTGAACCTCTCTTATGACAATACGGTCAATCTCAACTATGCATGACCCCATTACCAACCCTGGGGCGCCCAGCCCACATAGACCACACCCACATAGACTACACCCACCCAAAATTGAATTTTACTGTAATTTCTTCATTTCTACACCGATTCACTTCAAATTGATACTGAACTTCTCTTATGACAATACGGTCGATCTCAACTATGCATGGAACCATTACCAACCCTGGGGCGCCCCTGGGTCAAATATGCGATGTGGGGATACGCGTCAGCCTCTGCAGCGCCATTTCTAGTTATGATTAATTTAACAAGAATTATTCCACCATATCAACTAATGTATTAAGCATGAGCGTGATGATTCTCGATAGTGTTAATAATCAACAAACCACTAAAACAGGTTTGTTCGAAGAACGCGCGTATGAATATTAAAAATATGTACGGATACTTTGCGTGTGGCCGGTTGACTTAATATTTGAATTTTACTTCCATTCTTCTTTTGGTTTTCTGTTTTGTATCTATAGGTTTAGGACCAGCAATATGTAATAATGTAAAATAAGCAGCGAAAACTCCGCATAACATCCCGTACTGCATGTGATGCAGCTAAGAACTGCTCAGAAAAAGACATTCCCTATCTTTGATCTCATTCATTGAACTCTTTACCTTTCACAAAATCCAACCACAATCAACGCTGTATATCTTTTTAAAGATATTTCTTGTTTGTATTGAACTTGTTCTTGTTACCATAATGTGAACAGAAATGCAATAAAACGCATAAAAACACTGCCAAAATGTGTCTTGTTTAAAAATAGTTTACAATTAAACATTATTTGTAGCTAATCATTCAACACGCTTGCACAATTTCAAGCAACAATTAAAGAAAGGATTAACAATGTGATTATCTCATGTAACAAATTGTTACTGAAGAGATGAACAATAATTATATTATTTGTGGTCTTCTGCAGAAAAGACCAACTTCATTTAAGAGTACGTTTTAAGTGAGTCTTTCAAAAGTAAAATGCAATAAATAGATATGCTAAAAAACCAACTTAATTTCTTAAAAGAACCACTTCAAACACACTTCTAAAAATTAAAATAATGGAAGACCCACTTAAACCAACTTGACTTATTCAAAAACCTACTTAAACACACTTCTAAAAATGAAAGACACGCTAAAACCCACTTAAACCTACTTTAAATATTAAACAAGATGTGTTTGTGAAACACAATGTCCCCCTATATGATGTTTGACCTTAAAGGATGACCTTGACCTTGTGAAGGATGACCTTGACCTTTCACCACTCAAAATGTGTAGCTCCATGAGATACACATGCATGCCAAATATCAAGTTGCTATCTTCAATATTGCAAAAGAATTCATAAAATAAGCGATTTGGGCCACATATATTTGACCTCTGACCTTGAAGGATGACCTTGACCTTGACCTTTCACCACTCAAAATGTGCAGCTCCATGAGATGCACATGCATGCCAAATATCAAGTTGCTATCTTCAATATTGCAAAAGTATTTATAAATTAAGCGATTTGGGCCACATATATTTGACCTCTGACCTTGAAGGATGACCTTGACCTTGACCTTTCACCACTCAAAATGTGCAGCTCCATGTGATACACATGCATGCCAAATATCAAGTTGCTATCTTCAATATTGCAAAAGTATTCATAAAATGAGCGATTTTGGCCACATATATTTGATCTCTGACCTTGAAGAATGACCTTGACCTTGACCTTTCACCACTCAAAATGTGCAGCTTCATGAGAAACATATGCATGCCAAATATGAAGTTGCTATCTTCATTATAGCAAAAGTTATTGCAAAATGTTAAAGTTGGCGCAAACAGACCAACAGACCAACGGACCAACAGACCAACAGACAGGGCAAAAACAATATGTCCCCCACTACTATAGTGGGGGACATAAAAACCTACTTAAACACGCTTCTGTAAAGAAAAGACCCTCTAAAAACCCACTTAAATCAACTTGTGTTCACAAAAAACTCACTTTTAGCCTGCTTTTGGCAAAAAACCCAGAATAAACCCACTAAAAAGTTTGTTTTAAGTGTGCTTTTGGTAAAAGTATGTTTTTTGTTTGTCAAGGGTAACTTTTTTTCCAAACATTACCCTTAACATTGTTTCCAAACATTACCCTTAACATTGTTTTCAAACATGACCCTTAACAATTTGTTTCCTAACATGACCCTTAACATTGTTTCCTAACATGACCCTTAACAGTGTTCAATTCTAATGGGAGTCCGAGACGCCAAGCCTCCTTAAAATGAGACTCAGACTCCTTGCTTTTGTGTCCGGGGAGTGGGAGTCCGTCGGACTCCTTTAAAATCATCTTTGAATTTAAAAAATCCTTTGATTTCCTTATTCTTTTCTCAAGATCAGAATGTCCAAACTATTGTGCATCTGAAAAATGTGCCACTAATCATTCTGCTTGAACTTATGACACAAACAAAATAATCAGAGTTTTCATTCCCTGTCGCTGTCCATGCTTGTCGTAATGGGGAACATGCAAACTATGAAACTCCGAATCACCGATCATGGCCGGTTTTTGCTCTGATATTTTCGCTAGAGTGAACTAGCTTTGCCAAACACTGTCTCTCATTACTATAATCAAAGCGCTGAAGGCACTGAAAATGTTCGCTATTGCATAATTTAACACGCAATTCATTTTTCAAAATCAATCGCAAGTTTGAAATGAACACACGCCATTCAACTTTATAAATTGTGTGTCATAGCGCACGGGTTGAGTTTTGTGTGCACACTTTATCATCCGTATTATTTCATAGAAATTACTTAGACAAAATACAAACAACATGCTTTTTAGACGTTCTGAAAGCAAAGAAAGTATGATGAAAATGGTAATGAGAACTTAATATAAAGAAAATTTGCAGTCACCATCATATTAAAGGAATATTTTTTCTAATATCAAATAACTATATCACCAAGTATATAAATTCATAATGAAAGTTCCGTGTACAAAACTTTTGATTTTTGACACCATATGCAATTTCAAAATATACAATAATCTTCATATCTTGTAAATGGAGGAATAAAAGTATATAAACATTGCTGTTTATGCTTTACTTGTTACCCGAGCAGTTCACACGGTGTCAACAACGCTGACATAAACATAGGTATAGAGCACTAATGCGCTTTTAGGCGTAGCTGTTTTACTCAGTTTTCATCTTAGTGACTTTTACATAAGGCCAACAGACACGCATGAATATTTAATAAGCTGATTCGAGATACAACCTCTGAATTTTTGCTACATCACTGCGTATGTGCTCAATTCAAAGGATGTAGCACGGTTCAGTGTAAGGAATTCCGGACTACTCTCTGTATGCTCAAACGACACAAATTGTGGCCCTATTACAATTACGCGTTAAAATCCATCACGCAGAAATTCACTTTCGCCTCCAAGATGAGAAAACAGTCATAAGCGAAATAGTATAGTGTCACGATAAGAGAAAATCGTTTAAATATCATACCACGTTTGCCGTACTTGGTCAGCACGTCTGGAAATCATTCCTTAATGTGTGGATAGGCTGCCATTATTAACAAGTTTGCTATTTTAAATTCAATTTTGTATCAAAACGCATTGTTCTTAAATGTGGCAATTTCAATTTGCAATGAGATTTGTAATGACCCTCTTCATGCGAAAATGGGTCTTATTTCATATGCACCCATCATATAAATAGCCGACTCAGCTATCTCTGCCTCTGGTAAGGAGAAACATAACATATTGAGTGATTTTATAGCGAACAGCATCGCCTATGGCCTGACTGCGCAAAAGCACATGTTGGGTTTAACAAACGCTTGCCGAAACGCATAGAACCCATGATTTTCGCATGACGGCGCTATTGACGTGTGATTTAGATGTGTCGAAAGAAAACTGCGTTTAAATCAAACATCAACATACGATATATTTCGATAGTGAAGAAAGATACTCATAACAAGGCATTTGAGGACGCAAATGAAGTGCTCTCCCGTAGTATATTTTTTATCTACTCACACTAATGTGTGGTTTGACAATGCTAACACACATTTCATGCAGTGAATATGCAACTAACAAGTGAAAAACACAGCGCAATAGTTTAACTTTTGTTTAAAGGGGCCTTTTCACATATTTTGGCATGTTTTGAAGTTTGTCATTAAATGCATTATATTGATAAATGTAAACATTAAATTTTAAAAGCTCCAGTAAACAATCAAAAATAAAATTTATAAAAGGAAAAGTAGCCCGCAAGAGGGCTCAAACCAGTGTCCCCCGGAATCCTGAAGTAAAAACGCATAAGCCAACTGAGCTATCCTGCCAAGCATACTTAAATGCATATTTTATACGTTATATAAGCAATCTTCGTAGTTTCTCAAATTGAAACGACAACAACAGAACTCTCCAAATTATTCAATTGTTTCGCGATGCAACGCTTTATAATTTTTATGTTTTTTAATCGTCAAAAGATGCATTAGTGGCAATATTAGACCATGGCCAATGTTCAGCCAATGTTTCCTCACAAATATCATAAATAAACCAAAAATTTGCGAATCTGAAACTACTTTTTTCAATATTACCAAACCGTGAAAAGATCCCTTTAATTGTATTTATTTATTTAGAAAAGTTAATTGCAAACTTTATTTCAAAATCAGCGTATACGCCGACTACATTTTAAAAAGATATTTATTGTCATAAATTTATTTAATATAATATATTTAGTTGTTTTCGGTTTTAGCGATTATAAAGCATTTACGAGGTTGCCTATAGTATGCCTGTAGTAATTGATGAACTCATGCAAATGTAAACAAGCTAAACCTTCTACTAACCTTCTACTATTGCGTTGTTAGCACCTGTAAATACAAAAGATTGCTCCTATCTGTTGAGAACCAAAGAACGTTTTCCAGCATGAACGAGGTTACAAAACAGGTCATTCGTATTATTATTATTATAAATTGTTTGTTATATTCGGGTTTAGCAATTATGAAACATTTTTTTTGTTTTTGTCTATCGTTTCGCTGAAGTTATTGTTGAACTTATGTTCAACGTTTTATAAATTGAGAATATAAATAAGCGTTAACTTTTTCCCGAATCTATTAATAGCCTGAATTTACGACCTGTACTACGTCATTGAGGTGTATGTGAGAGCGTAACCTATTGCGTTGTTATCAGCGGTGGACTTTCCTTTGTTTATCGACAGGCGCATCTATTAATAGCATCATATTATGAATGGCAAAAATACTACGTCATCAAGACGCTGCAGAAAGTGGACTATTTTATTCATTCATAAACAATCTCCTCCGCGACACGTACAATACGATCATTGTTTATTGATTCTTTTCTATAAAAGCACCGTTCAAAACTATTGCATTTGACAGGATATTAATATCATGTTTCCATTTGTGAATGAATATAATTGGAGAACTCAAACCTCTTGCATAAATAATACAACTCTTTCTGGCGCGGATACGCATAGTAAGCGGGTATTGGGCTCCTAGTAGGTAAGCCGTATCGACCTGAATTTTAGACTAACCACCTTAGACGGTCGCTAGGCGACCATCTAAAAATCATGAAAATACCCGAAATCAGTGATTTTTTCCCTTCTTTATAAAGTAACCATAAAAGGTACTTTCCCAATTGAAGAAAAACTACAAAATTCCCAGTTGCTGTCAGAAAATTTCCCAAAAGGAAGGCTAATTCCATCAATTTTGTTCCAAAAGTGAATTATCTGCAAGTTAACAAATAAAATGAGCACTTACACTGAAAATTTCAAGCCAAAATGAATGTTAATCAATATTTGAGTTGATTTTTGCTTTTGATACCAAGTAATTAAAAAAAACACTATAATTGCCACTTGGTCACATTTTAAAAAAAGGGCTATTATTTTAGAACTGCTTAAAATTGTTTATTCTGGCTTTAATCTGGAACAGTTATATTTCAGTTAATGTCTCTCAATTAATGGTGTTTAAATTGTGACCAATTCTTTTCTAAAAATATGCAATAATGAAAGAGTTATTGTGAAAAATGTGGCTAAAAATGTCAGGAGTGGAAAAAGTGTGACATTTTAAAATTTAATTGAACTTCACAGCAGCAGTACAAACATATTTGAAAACATACCATATTAAAATGTCCTGCCATATTAAAATTATGTTATTTGACTAATATTTAATTGTCTTCTTCTACATTTTACAGCGTTCTAGATAAGCTGCGTATCAGCGTAATATACTCATTAGAAATATCAAGATACGCTCAATTTATCATTTCCGTGCGTACATTAAAGCAAGCCTGAATCTGGACTTACACAAATGATGTAAATTCTCTACAACATAAACAAAAAATATAAACATCTGATTGTCTTTCGCCAAAATATGAGACTGGTTATCGTAAAAATTAGAGCTAATTTGTGCAATGAATTTTAGAAATAGTTAGCCAGTCGGTATGTATACTCTGTATCATCTAGACGCATGGTAAATTTAGTATTGATTTTTCAACAGACAGTCAAGCGCTCATGTGTTTATTTACATGAAGAGGTCAGCATGGCTTCTTCGAAGCTAAAACAAATTACTTCTCAAAGTAAAATTGATTCTTTTTATATGGCAATAGTTGTATCGGTTAAAAGCATTGTACTGCCAATAATGAATGATTTAATTTCCTCTGTTTTCAAATCAAAAAGGACACACTTAAACGCTAATAAAACAAGGGCTGTTTGTAAAACATGCATGCCCCCCATATGGGCTGTCCGTTGTAGTGGCAGCCATTGTGTGAATACAATTTTTGTCACTGTGACCTTGACCTTTGACCTAGTGACCTGAAAATCAATAGGGGTCATCTGCGAGTCACAATCAATGTACCTATGAAGTGTCATGATCCTAGGCCAAAGCCTTCTTGAGTTATCATCCGAAAATCATTTTACTATTTCGGGTCACCGTGACCTTGACCTTTGACCTTGTGACCTCAAAATCAATAGGGGTCATCTGCAAGTCATGATCAATCTACCTATGAAGTTTCATGATCCTAGGCGTATGCGTTCTTGAGTTATCATCCGAAAACCATTTTACTATTTCGGGTCACCGTGACCTTGACCTTTGACCTAGTGACCTCAAAATCAATAGGGGTAATCTGTGAGTCATGATCAATCTACCCATGAAGTTTCATGATCCTAGGCGTATGCGTTCTTGAGTTATCATCCGGAAACCATTTTACTATTTCGGGTCACCGTGACCTTGACCTTTGACCTAGTGACCTCAAAATTAATAGGGGTCATCTGCAAGTCATGATCAATCTACCCATGAAGTTTCATGATCCTAGGCGTATGCTTTCTTGAGTTATCATCCGGAAACCATTTTACTATTTCGGGTCACCGTGACCTTGACCTTTGACCTAGTGACCTCAAAATCTATAGGGGTCATCTGCGAGTCATGATCAATCTACCCATGAAGTTTCATGATCCTAGGCGTATGCATTCTTGAGTTATCATCCGGAAACCATTTTACTATTTCGGGTCACCGTGACCTTGACCTTTGACCTAGTGACCTCAAAATCAATAGGGGTCATCTGCGAGTCATGATCAATGTACCTATGAAGTTTCATGATCCTAGCCCCAAGCGTTCTTGAGTTTTCATCCGGAAACCACCTGGTGGACGGACCGACATACCGACCGACCGACCGACCGACATGAGCAAAGCAATATACCCCCTCTTCTTCGAAGGGGGGCATAACAATTGTTAAAAGTTAGCAAAAAAGTTTTCCGTGGCTCACTGTGGTGGACGATGAGGACGAAGTTCATAAACCAAGGACTGTTAAGAAACAAAAAACACTTTAAGAAACCTACTACTATGAAGGAATACACATTGTTAATGGTTTATTGTGTTTAACATGATTAACGTAGTGTGTCTGTACCCGGCTATATTCTTGTTTACTGTTAGCAAATTACCCTTCAAGCAAGGCAAAATTTACCCCCATGCTTTGAAAAGTGTGGGTATTTACTCCCATGGGTAAAAAATTATCTTTAACGCTGATTTTATTATGACTTTTACATATCTTGTTGTCACTTGAGGACACTGTACACCCCCCTAGAGAAAAAAGTTACAAAATTCACTAAAATTCATCTTTACATTGATGTAAAATTTCATATACTGCATGTTAAATTATTTTCATGTGTGAGTTATGCAGTAGCAAGTGTATTGAATTAAACCAGTGCAAGCTTCATCATTCAAACTTTTTATAAGAAAGATGACCGCATTTACTAGTATACCCTAAAAATGTCAGGAGTGTAAGATTTGCAGGGCTCGCACTGTCGTTCGCCATTTGAGCAATTTGTGAAAATATTGAGAATTTATTGGCTCAAGAAAATTCTGATTTGCGAAAATGCTAAAATCTTGTAAAATTTCAATGAAAATATCCGCCATTTAAATCCAGACTGGTTTTCAAGATCTTTCTCTTTGTTTTAATAAAAGTGTTAGCAATTTGAACAATAAGCGAAAACCAGTCTGCACCAGAACATGAGACATCGCTTGACCTTATAGTTATTATTGAAGCGCACGTGGTAGTTGGCCAATCAACATTGAGTTCACTCACACATACTATTGGGTCAATAATGCGCAGACACTGTATACTGGGAATACACAGTTGGTATTGTCGTCTGCCAACAATATAGCGGCCGATGGCAAACATCCTATTTAAAGAAAATCAAATGAAAAGAAGTGCAATAATAAATAATTTTTAAGGCAAAAAGCGGATCACTTTACACCTTTCTACCGACTATCAATCTGAATTAAAGAATGATAATTAAACAAGGGCTGTTTGTAAAACATGCATACTCCCCATATGGGCTCTCAGTTGTAGTGGCAGCCATTGTGTGATTACGTTTTTTGTCACTGTGACCTTGACCTTTGACCTAGTGACCTGAAAATAAATAGGGGTCATCTGCCAGTCATGATCAATGTACCTATGAAGTTTCATGATCCTAGGCGTAAGTATTCTTGAGTTATCATCCGGAAACTATTCTACTCTTTCGAGTCACTGTGACCTTGACCTTTGACCGAGTGACCTCAAAATCAATAGGGGTCATCTGCGAGTCATGATCAATCTACCTATCAAGTTTCATGATCTTAGGCATAAGCATTCTTGAGTTATCATCCAGAAACCATTTAATGAACCTATGAAGTTTCATGATCCTAGGCCTAAGCGTTCTTGAGTTATCATCCGGAAACCCCCTGGTGGACGGACCGACAGACCATTCGACTGACCAACATGTGCAGAGCAAATACCCCCTCTTCTTCGAAGGGGGGCATAATCAACACTTTAAACTACTTTGTGGCGCATCAGTGACGATTTCGGCAGCCTTCCAATACAAGGGTTGGTCAAACGTAACAACAATGGTGTGAAGCTTGTGGCAAGGTTGCAAACTAAGGCTTATGTTGACAGAATGCACGCTTTGTCCCCATTGTACATATTAATCATAGGCAAGATTTTGAAAGACAATTGCAGCCCTGAGTACTGTATTTTCTGATTCAAGATACGCATCATTCCCTGCAAATTCAGTGTTGCCTGAAGCTGAAAAATATTGATCCTCTTGTCAAAATCCAAAAATCACGGCAGGTCCAAACTATGGCGTTTCACATAACAAGCATCACGTCAAAAGTATTGGACTTGTGGTCCTTCGTATTGTGTCGTTTGACGCCATGTGAGATTTCAGTGTAACATAATACACTTAAACTCATAATGTCTGACAATCGTAATGTGATCTTTGCCCCTCGAAACTTTGGTATAGACACCAAAATCATCAATTGTGAAAGTTACAAAGGTATGATCATTAATAGATTCAGGTGGCCATATTGGAGTTCCTTGACTCTTGAAACCTATGTATAGCCACCAAAATAATCAAATTTGAGTGGATATTCACATAGTTATGATCATTAATAGGGTTTGGTGGCCATCTTGGCGGCCATTTTAGACGTCATGTTGGATTCGTGTGTACTATTGTAAACTTAAACAATGTCTGATGATCTTTATGTGTTGTTTGCCCCTTGAAACTTGGGTATAGACAACACATTCATCCAATTTGATTGTTTAGTTACATAGTTATCATCATTCATAGGTAATTGGTGGCCGCCATCTTGAATAAATTAACTTTCCGGGGGTCCGATTGTGGTAAACTTGTGATATGTAATAAAAGACCTTCTACCCTACCAGGATCAGTTAAAATACCCTTTGTAGCAATTTTTTGGTGGATGAAGGTATTATTTCATATATTGACCGTACTAGTACTTCTTGTTAAAAACAGAGTATTGGCGGCCTTCTTGAAAAAATACCGCCATTTTGATTGTTCAAGTGGCTAACGTGCTTTTTGAAGAAAAGGGGTACCTAAAGGTAATGTATGCCAAGTTTCATGCTTGCATCACTAAATGAACGATTTTTTCAATAATCAGCGCAGCTATCACGCTTTTTTCCCAATCAAAAAGGCAGGCTGTAAAATATATCGATAAAAACTCACTGGGAGGGATAGTGAAGAATAAAGATGTGCTATGAGTCAATTTAGTTACTTTGTCTTTTTAGTATGTTTGTCTTTGGTTTTATCTCGGACACAGACCAAACCCCCCCCCCCCCCCAGTTCTTATGCTAGAATTATTTTCCTAGACCACCAATCACCTCAGTTTTACAGGTCCTTTTGTTTTCAATTTTAATCCAAAATTGTTTGTTGCATTGTGAATGACAATTGAAAAAGTTTCATTTTGACTTCAAACTAGAGTAATGTCACACGAATTAGCCTATAAGCCTACAGCCCCAGTTGATTCTTGGGCCAGTCGGTCGATCATAAGTGCATATTAAATAGCCCGACCGGTCGATTGAATATTTGAGTGTAAAATTGTAAACAATAGTGAAAAAAATTAAAATGAACACCGTTCAGCTACTTCGGGTTAATGACGTAATCAATGCAAGTAGTCAGCACAAGTCGTTAGCCAATCAACACGTCCGTGTTCCACAAAAATATAAGCTTCTTTTTCTATACGGTTTTAACCGACCTATACGGCTATTCTCATTGTATGATGACTCATTAAAAAATTTCATTGCGTTAAAATCGCGCTCAAAATGGTGTTTAGCCATCTTAAATACCACAGCGGTGCGCTACCAGGTAAAAAACGTAAGCAATCGACCGACACTGAATCTGCTAAGAAAGCTTACAAAGTCAAGCGAGTTCCGACATTTAAAAAATCATGGCAATCAGGTAGAGAATGGCTGCATATACCATCCTGAAACGCAAGTGATACGGTGTCAATTATGCATTTAATTCTATGGACCCAGTAACGATGACAATTCATTTATAAAAGGCTCATCGTACCTCCGCATTGATGGCATAAAGCTACACGAAAATTCTTCTAATCATTGGAAAGCAATTCAAGCCAAACAGGCACAATCAACACCCAAGTCTTTTCGGGCTATTGAAAATCTCTTCGGGCTATTAAAAATTCGCTCTGATTAGCCCAAAGGGCTATTGGTCTAAAATATTTAGTCTGAAGTCTGATGTCATACATTAACAAGAGCAACGCCTTGCGGGTGCAGACCGCTCATCTATTTTTCTTTTTTAAGGTGTAGGGACCTATCTCAATTTCAATCACAAAGGAGGGAGGGGTGGAGTGGAGAGGGGTGTATAGTGTGGGGGTGTGGTCATTTATTACATTATCTTCCAAAAATGCAAAAAAAATGCAAACAAAAATATATTTTTTTGTGGGGGGGGGGGAATAACTTTACGAAAGATAAAGCAAAATTAACCGTTGAGTTAGGAAAAAAACAGAAATTAAATCCTTCTATGAAAGAAGTAAAACTTGGGGAAAATAACTTAATATAAAACTAAAATTTGCAAGAATGTTTTTGATTTTGCGAGTTGCTATTAAAGCTGCTCGCAATGTTTTGCAAGTAGTAAAAAAAGTTAAATTCAAGCCCTGAAAAATGTATCGGATAGTTCATATGCTATCCTATGAAAAAAAGAAGGCAGTCCTTCCAGCAGTTATCAATCGTTGGGGTATTACTGCAATTATTTGTAGACATGTCCGATTTCTACTTTCATTTTCAAGGTATTCAACTCAAAATGACCCGAAAACAGGGTGCATTGCTTTGAACAGCCATAACTTCATCAATTGTGCAGCAATTTGCATGAACTTGGTCTTATTTAACGAAAAAATTAATGAACTTTGATCAGAAATTCAGTAATTGTTTGTTGTTATGTAAAGGTACCTTTTTTAATTCCATTTGTATAAATAATATAGTAACCTAAGTAGATTTTTATTGTATTATATATGTCATTCCCTAAACTACCCAAAAGAGTTTAAAAAAACAGGGGTGAAAAACCCAATAAAGCTCAAAAGTAAGGGTGAACATTTTTGCTAAAACTATTGAATTTACAAAAACCCAATTGTTGTCAAAAACGGGGAGTGAATTACCGGTACCCAATAGCCCCACAAGTTATCTATAGCCCTGCAGGCCCATTCCAAAAATGGTGAAAAAATGACTGCCAGGGGTTTTTTTTAGAAAAAGGGGAAGACGCTGGACGCTGGGTAAAAGGGGAAAATGGAGCGCGAAAGAGACATATTTGGGGAAAAAAAATTGTTCATTTCAATGTCTATAACTCACCTACAGACCTCAGGTTTTTTTTAAGAAAAAGAGGCATGTCTCTGACCTTTTTGTTCTTAAACACTGAACAAGTATGATATTAAAGTCAAAGTCCTAAATAAAGTTGCAGGTGTAGATCTAATAAAGGGAAATGTTTTCAACTGGGGCCGGGGAACGATGTCAATTTCATGATGAATGGGTTGACGATCTAGATCTGCTACAGTATTGGAAGGGAAAGGTGCGGCAGCTGCCGATTGTCTACTTTCACTTTCACAATAATCCGACAGTATTAATCGATGTTGATTACATGTACCTCCGAATCCTGCTGGGTTTCAACGGTTTTTGATGATTCATTCTTAAAAAATGCGTCAACGCAATGAATATTTGCCGAGTTCGAACGTTTTATTTTGTTCGTGTATGAACGCCAATTGTGAGACTTTATTCTGTTTTAACGTTTCTATCTTGGCTTTCACATAGCCCGGATGAAAATTCGACTGGTTTTCGGTAATTAATTGACGAAACACCCTTCTCGTGCAAGACCGGAATCCAGTAAAATAGTTATATGATTAATACGATAAGTTGCCCGGTTTCAATGACGTAATTTAAGAGCTATATATAGAATCACTGGGATTCCCAGATTTGAGAGTTCGTCGGGAGAGAGAGAGAGAGATCGTTTTACATGGTACAAATTGGATAAGTGTCGACTTCCCAAAAGAAAAAAAACATTTCTTTGAGGGTAAAATATTATATTTTGGTGAAAAATTATATTTTTGGAGGGGAAATGGTATTTTTAGGGGAAAAATTCTGGTAGGGGAAGACGCCGAATATCGGCGTCACTTTCTTAGTAAAAAAAACCCCTGACTGCTTACAACTTACAGTAACTGTTGCACATGGTCCTCATGAAGCTGTATCTCGTTAAGGCCAAAAAAAGTTTTATATTGAGAAGTTGGGAAAAGGGTCTGTTATGTTTACAAATGAAGAGTTTGCAGGATTGTGCTAATTTCCATCACCCAATAGGGTCTTCTAACTACCTAAAGTTATACTTGTCAACAGGGACCTTTCACTCACATAGGGCGTCTGTAAGATTTTATGTGAATTAGTTTTCACTACAAGCTTTTTTTAACAAATAGTTTTTTCTGGCATAACTATTTGTCCAATACTTTTTGACAATTTGATCAAAACTTACCTATATTTCTGGACGAGATGAGACCACATAAGGAGTGTAGCATTCGCTTCTCTGGCAGCGGGAACCAGGCTCTACGAGGCGGGAACCAGACTGGATGAGTTTCTTGTGGGCAATGAATTGTACTTGCAGCCCCGGTGTGTCTCGCAGGAATTAAAGAGAGTTGAGCGTTAGTGAGATAAGCAGGACGCCATATTTTCCTGAGTTTTTCCAGCCCTTTCCAGCCCTAATAACAGTTTGTAAGTCCCCTAAACAGTGGTAAAAGGTGGCCAAATTAAGTAACCATTCGACCATAATGTGGACCACAATAATCAATTCTTATTCCAATTAAGAAAGTCATTATATATTCACATAGGCAATTGTTGTTTGTATCATTGTCCATTGACAAATGGTTTTAATATTGTGCTGGACTATTGTGTCCGTCTTGCCATCGCTGCGGTCACCATGGCAATTCTTATTCGGACCTCAGCAGTACTACTGGTACCATCCATGGACACGATTGTGCCCAAGTACTTCAAGCTAGTCACTTCTTCTAGCTTCTCACTCTTCATGGCGATGTCTGCACTGGTGTTGGTCGTGCTGTTCACCATTCTTTGACTTTTCGGTGCTGGCCTCCTATCCTGTAAGCTCTTGCTCTTTCATAGTCTGTTGGTGAGATCTTGAAGTTCACTG
This sequence comes from Dreissena polymorpha, assembly GCF_020536995.1. Lineage (NCBI taxonomy): Eukaryota > Metazoa > Mollusca > Bivalvia > Myida > Dreissenidae > Dreissena > Dreissena polymorpha. Next base: position 68,758,937 of record NC_068358.1, on the reverse strand, counting down.
CTGGCGCCACCCATGAGGTCAATGCTATCAGCGAATCTCAAGTCGAAAAGTCCTCCACCGAGGAGATTGAGGTGTGGTGGTCATGTAGTTGCAATAATTCAACTATCAGCTTTATAACCCAATGGTTAGCCGATAGTTGCAATGCGCCGGCTCTTGCCCATGGGTGCAAAATTTAATCAACAATGCAATGGTTAAGGAACACTGAAACTGCAAGATCTTATCAACGTTTACCTGTCTAAACCACAAACTCATACGAATGGCACCATTAAAACAATAAATAATTGCTTTTTATTGACTTAGTTTAGCTTTAGTACGCTGTATCCCCCATATTGGAAAATTGACCCAATATTGGTTAGGTCGCAGTACACCAATATTTTGCATGTCGGTTTTTGTGTTGGAGCCTACAAAGTCGATAACGATGTGTTATTCGATACAGAATAGACTGTTGCAAATTTTAACATAAAACATGTCAGCAAGGAAAGTTTGTTGAAACATCGTGTTTTTAAAGGGTGCATGCAAAGGATAACATCCGTCGGTTGCCATTCAGGTAAATTTAACATGTTTATGAAGTTTATTCATTATTTTCCTCAATTTGTCTCGAAAGACATCTGTTTAGTGAAGCGCACAGATTCTCTGCGCTGAACTGCACCCATGTTTATGAAGGGGTGCATATGGACTGCCAGAGCCGCCATAGCAAAAATTATCAAAGGCTCTGGCAGTCCGTTTATATGGACTAGTGGTCATGTAATGATGTAGAGTCTCCTGCAGTCTCTTTTTAGTTTAAGGTAAAGGTTGAGCAGGAAGGTAGAGTAGAGAGCAGACATCCATGACTGACGACCACTGATGTTCTGAAGAAGTCCCCCTGCTCTCCGGGTCGTGTAACGAATCGTATAATATTGGGCGCGCATGCCGTAATTGGACTTTTCCTAGCCCGTCCGTGTTTAGTTTTGCAGACGACATTTTCCAAGTCTTTTTACGTCGGAAGTAAATTTATAAGCGCCGGTGTCTATAAAAACTTTGTACAAATATCACGGCCGCACTACAGGTTACAATATACTAATTCAAATCAAACTCGGTACAGAGGGAAACGGTATAACTAAAACGACCGATAATCGATTGCAATTCGTTTTTCCATGTTTATTATCGTTTTCTAAACGATCTTTTTTTTCAATTCGTTTTCTGTCGAAAATAAATCGTAAAACCGATAAAAGCGATCCTTATCCATTACATTTTCATCAATATGAACTTATTATTTTTATTATCCAACATGTAGAATTGGGGATTACGGATATTAGTTGGAAACAAGTCAAACTGTTTACTTATACCGGGGTTGTTGTTCTTTATTTCTTCAAAACATTTTTTGATATTTTCGTTCGCTGTTGGTTGTTGTTCACTTTTTTTTGTAGACATGTTCATCGTTTAATTGACGAGTAACTTATTCAATATATTTATTTGTATTAATTACTACAATAGTATTTGACTTGTCGGCTTTTTTAATAACAATATTAGGATCATGTGCTAAATTTGTGCCGGTACATAATCATCAGTTAGGTTTATCCTAGTATGGTGGAGTACTGTTATCACGAAGAAGAAGAAGAATTTTTCAAGGCTTTGGAGATATTTGGTCGGAACCGTTTCTTCTTATCATTATGTATAATTTCCCTTGTAATGGCTTCTATGTAAAACTCAAGATATATGTCTCTTTCAGAAATGAAAGAAACACATTCAGCAGGGTAAGGAAACAGTTTTAAATTTATCAGACCGTATATTATCAGACACTGAATACATTATATTAGGAAAAGGTTCAGGCTTCTGCCCTCGTATAAAATCGCATGATTAAGTTAAATTAGCGGAAGAAGTTTTTTTCTTTTTACCAGAAGATTACGTTTAAATATTTATTTTTTACAGAACTAAATAAAACAGATATACACAATACTACTGAAAATGATGAATATAATACACCTGCCGTTTTTTAACAAGATACCATCTACATTTACACTTCCTAGTGGAAGAGCCATGTATCTTGATTTATATATATATATATATATATATATATATCTTGATATATATATATATATATATATATATATATATATATATAATATATATATATATATATATATATATATATATATATATATATCTATATATATATATATATATATAGATATATATATATATATATATATATATATATATATATATATATATATATATATATATATATATATATATATATATATATCGAGTTATAATTTCCAGAAACACCAAAAAATTCGAACAATACTTTGAATTTTGTCATTATGCCAATGAACGCATTTGTTAACAAAATAAGTAACTTACCGGTACATGTATTATAGTCTGAAATATTCTAAAAAATTCAGAACGGTAATATGTGGTCTGGTTCAGATGGGTGAAATTTCAGGTATGAGATTGGCATCTTATCTATTATGTCGTTTCTTCCTGTAGTGTATTCACAGTTTTATATGAATATATTGCAGCATAGTTCAAATCAAGTTCATAAATATTTTCAAAGAACAACACATGTTTGAAGACAAACATACCAAATGGCAAAGAAAACCGCATTGAACTTGTTAATGTTTTGACGATTTGATCACTTTTAATTGCAGGTTTTCAATTATATTATACGCAAAAGTGTGTTTAAAATGATAACATGGTCACAAATGCACGCTCATTGAAACACGAAGGGAACTAACCGTGGATTAGTACCACAATATACCAACTATTGTTACCCTCTCGAGACGTTGGAGTACATGCCGCGCAACTGATTTAATATGTCTTTAAAAAAAATAACATGGCTGTTTGGTTTTATTATTCTATTCGTTGAACATGTATTGATGGTATATACTTTATTTCAAGCAACATTTAGCACTCTTTCGGAGTACAGAGAATTCGCTGATTAGGCCGTAACTATTTTGCCAATATAATGTATCATGTCGTTTTAATTAGCTGATATTTATTTATTTTTAACCTATTTTATAGTTAAGATGATTCATATTAACCAATTCATTTAATTATAAACTGTTTAAACTATTACATCTTTAAATAAGCACATTTTTTCTGTTTTTACTATATGGAGGACAAAATATAACAGCTTTGTGCTTTTATTTTCGCTCGCTTCGTTTTGAAAGACATACACACGATAACTTGTGTAACCGTAAAGCATACTGTTGAGATCATTTATGCATCTAGAACGGTCAAACTTTGTAATGAAGCTTACTTTGGCATTACAATTATTAATTCATTATGACTGCCCGACATAGAACAGGGACCCCTATAAAGTTATAAGAGCCCATATAAACGGTCAAAACAGTGTACATGTATGTAGTTCCAATATACTAGTTTCTAGTTTCAGAGGCAATTATAAAGATAGATACTTACTATAACTTAATAATTTCAATTGGACGTATCTACCTGATCCGAACAATGAACGTCATATGACGGTGTATTGAACAGACACAACAGACAATGGTTAATGCCAAACATGAATATAACGTTATAGAAGAACCGAAATTGCTTTCTAGCGAATTAAAGAGCGAGTATTTATTATCAGTAAAACTTTGCTTTTGTATACGAAATTAAAACACTTTTTAATGATTAATAATGGTTTAAGTGTACAGCACTTATTTTTGAAAATGCAAATAAATACAAAGCATGAAAAGTATATATATCGTGTTGCCTTAAACACTTAAGTTAAAGAAAATCATTGATTTAAACTAAACATTTGTCTGCACAAAGACGTTTTGCAAGTAAATTACTCTTTGTTGGCAGCATGTGTTTAAGGAAAACGTTTTAGAACACTTATCTATCTTTTTTTAAATCGCATGACATGAACAAACTTTATTGACCGAGCATTGCAGTCGATTAAAACATTATGATGTTATGGTTACTTTATTGTTGTAATACATTAACACTATTCAATCTGTCTTTCTCAAACGTTAAGCGTTACTTTTTTCATTTTCGAAACAAAAGAGTATAAAAATAAAAATTCAAAAGAACAAAATGGGTGTAATTGCATGTATTAACGATGTCTTTTTTGTTTTTTGTTATTGTTATTTTGTGTGTTTGATATCCTATGAATGTCAATCATATCAGTTCGGTCAAATTAACATCCACATTTCTTGTGCATTCTTAGGCGAATTGAGTTGAGAAAATATTAAGTAACATACATGTACCTTCAAAAACCGGTGACGAATTTCACGACCAACCTTCAAACCAGCTATGTCTATGGTCGTGTTTGATTCGAACTCACGATTCCCTTTGGTGACGAAAGCAGATTCTCTATATTTGGAAACCAAACAGATAGTTGTCTTTACCAAATGCATTTGTTCAAGTCTTGTTTTTCTTTCCCACAGAATGTATTCCATGATTATTAAAATGTACTGCTAACGACCGGATTTGGGGAATAAACATCAGATGCTAGATTTTTTATGTTACTTTTTGCTGTGGTTACCTCTCCATGCATTCTATACATAGATTGTGACGTCACTACGTTATTCTCAAGGATAATGATAACGCTACGTTATCTGAAAGATCGTTTGTTGACACATTGCCTCTCCGTGAGGTTGAGAGTTCGAAACTAACGCGGTGGTTCATGTTTGGACCAAATCAAAATTTTAAAACAATTGTTTATTGATTTATGAAGATTATTATAATGATACGAATTGATTGAAGCAAATAAATTCAAAACTTATTTGATTCGATTAATTGCATCGGGATTTAGGATATAAATTTTAAATAAGACATGTGTAGTAAAATTGTGTTTGCAAAAAGTTACAAAGACTTGTAGAAATCCAGTTTATTAATGACCTTACGAAGACCAGGACGCTGAAAAAGGGAGCTAAACAAAAGGGCGAAAAAGACGTACTTGTAGCGTTGAAAAACATATAATGGCAAAATATTGATTACCATTCGCAACAAAGTACTGGCGTCCTTTGTATGTTGTTTTCTTAAAGAAGGGATATATACATTTTATAAAGCATGTGTCGAAGTGTGTTTTTACCACTTTAAAGTTTAGTAAATATCATCGCGAAGTCGATATGTTTTTAATTACATAGTTACGTGAAGAAAACTGATACGTATAACCGCGGTGGGCTTTTGCCCGTAATAAAATATTGACATTATTGTGAATTGTTGTTTTGGAAACATGCCTATTATTGAAAGCCAAATAACGTTTCTCCGTAAATCACCGTTAATTAGTTAATTAGAAATGTAAGATGCATCAAGTCATAATGATTAACTTCCGCACTTGTGGCGAAAGCGTAAATGAAATATTTATGAGAGAACTTTATTCCATTTCAATGCTTTTTAAATGCGTTGAGCTTAAAACGGAGCATTACAATGCTAATAAAGCACAACTTCCGACTAAATGTTAAACATATTTAGCATCAATCATTGTACTTTGGATATTTAAGGATATACAAACAACTTTGTTGTGAAGGTAGAAATCGAAACAGATTTTGAAAAAAATAATTATTATCAAAGTGTTTCAAATAATCATCATGCCGTTAAAAAACAGCATTGAGGAAGGGCATTTTCTATAAGCAAGATTGTCCATAAACATGTGCACACTAGTTCCGTTTGTACCGCTTGTTTTAGAGCACAGCATGCATATAACGTAAATAAGAACCAATCTATCATACGTTATTACCGTTCAAATGAACTTGTGCAAAATTATAAAGTATGGGATAACCTTAATTCCATAGACAAACATTGTTAATATCCGTATGCAAGTAGGTTATCTATTTGCATTTCAACGGAGAAATTCGATTACAACAGTATGTATTGAATTATAAAATATACATAATGTGACATTTCGAATGTCACTAAGAGAACAAATGAACGTGGTATAAACGAATATTGAACAGTGTCATCCATCGAAAATAATGCCCTTGCCCAACCCATGTTTCCAACACCTTTGTCCAAAAAGCATTATCCGAATATCCACAACTTTGGAAAATGTGCAAGTACAATTAGCGATTTCGCATTTAATCCACAAATTGTAATTTCAATAAAAGAAGCGATTGCTACGAACGTGTGTGATTTTTAAAGGATCAAGAATCATCTTTGCTTATACCCCCATATTAGTATTTTTGTTTAAAGACTACTCTATTCGAGATTATGTATGTAGGCGTATATAATTCGTTCAATAACTTCGTACTAATTAGTTCCTACCAGCATGATTCGCTTACCATTTGTTTACAAGCATAATAATTTTCATTAACAGCTACCATCTATACATGTTTACGAATACCTGAAAGTAACATTACTACTCAAAATCAACAAAAAATTCATTTAATTTTTCGTAAAATAAACTTAACTTATTGAAAATCAGTGTTCCTTATGACAATTGCCGAATTTTCAACGCCAGATGTGGTCTGGTAAAATAGATGTTTGTAGATACAAAATGCTCGTTTTTATTATTGTTTGGTATATTTTATTCCATTTTAATTTCCAGCAACGATATCTATTCATACGACACATAAATACTAACATGGTGTTCGTGTGTCGTGTGAATAGATATATTCGCGAGAAATTAAAATGGAATTAATTGTGTCACAAATAAATAAAACGATCATTTTGTATCTATAAAAATCTATGTAATCATACAGCATCTAGCGTTGAAATTTTGGCTATTGCTATATAGAATACACTAAATTTAACTTTATTTTACGAAATACTTTACGAAATGTTCGTGTATTTTGAGCGTTATAGAGACTATAATTTCTTGCTGCATCCGTTTTAGTGCTTCCTTTTTACTCATGATATTGAATGAATGCGATGTTCATTTATAGCGTTGAAGTGATTATGCAATAACTACCATCTTTAACAAATGAACGAGAAATTGTTTAAATAAAGCCCATAAAAGTCATCATTCGTTTTCACCGTGGCATAAACACATTTTTAACAAAGGCGCATTATTACGATTAAAAATGGATTATTAAAGGAGTTTTGTTCATACTTGCATATGAGTCAATACTGTTATGACAATAAACATGCACTCGGTAACAAAATGCATCGAATCAAATTAGAATATACTTACTCAATGTAAAACAAGAAATTTCTCGAAAACAAGACTATCGGCGTTTAAATTTTTTATCGAGTTATCATTCTCTGTATAAACAAGGACTAACATGATACTATACGTGCTTTCGCAGATTCCATAATAAACCAAATTACTATATATGTATTGATACAAGTGTATCTATGCTACACAAATGAAGAAATAAACATGAAAACCATTGAGAAGGATTACGAGACTACATATTCTACTACCATAAACAATTATACAACAGTTTTTAAATTGACATTAAGATGTTGAATAGTTTGCTGATATTCTCGGCTCTAGTATGTGTTTGCTAATTGATGACAAAATTACCTCGCGACATCTTTATAATGAATTAATAAGTAAGCAATTCGCGGAGACACAAGCCGGTTAGAATAAGCAATACAACATTTATACATTGAGATTTGACAATAGTATATTTTCTTACTCAATTTCGATTATTTATTCAAAGAAGCTCATACGTGTCTCTCTTTGTAATCTATTATTGTCCAAACAAATGTTAGTTTTTCTGGCAGCGTGAGGCGTGAGCTCATTGTCTTAATCACATTAAGAAATACTTAAGTCCGTCTCTCAACATTTAATTGCTATGTTTTGCGCGTGCATGATCCAAATAAAAGTATTATTTAATTTAATATTCTATTTTAAACAATAAGATGGATTGATCACAGTTTGTAAAAATTGCGGTTTTTAACAAAATTATAATATATTCACAAAATATTTATTCCATATATTCAGAAAAGTAAAATAACCGATTATGAAACATTTAAAAATATATGGTAGTGTATAAATAATCATCAATCGAAAATCACAAGAAAGCTTTTTCTATGCTTTTCATCAATAATTTAGCAAAAAGTGTAATGACGGCGAAAGGTTTTAACTTCTTTTTGGAAAAAAAACTTGTGTAGTGAAGTTTTTGCTTCTAGATGTGCTTGGTTCGAGTCCCATTGTACTACCTTTAAACTATTCAAACAGGTAGGTTTTATTAGTAAATTATTTTTTTCATGCATTTTTTTTTTCAAAAACGTGAAAGGTTTATATAAATTTAATCAATTTTAACTGCGCAATTACATTTAAGACGCTGTCTTAACATTTTTAGAGTTATTATACGATTGAACGATAACACAAAATAATCCCGCCCACTTTCAGTGGTATTTTCTATAAAGTCACTGACCGATCACCCAATTTTATTCCCGTACACATTTGATATTATCCACGGATCTCCAATATTAGTTGTATCTATATATATCTATACGATAATCATGCTCCTTAGCAAGTTTGCTGAGTCACCTTAACTTTTAGACACAATGTTTTTGTAGGATGGTATTTAAAAAAGTAAACAAATCATACAGGCAATAAGTTGAAATAGCGTTGTGCATTATTCTCCAAATATTTTATAAAGAACACATAGAAGTTTATTGTGCTGAATCTCACGAAAAGAAGCACTGCCTTTATTGGGTTATTGTTTATTTGCTTAATGTGTCTTGTTCGTTTGTTTATGTTGTTATCTAGAACTAGTTCGTGTGTGTAATGATCAATCTGGCGTCATAAGGATGTTTAATTGGTCATTTGTGTCATATATCTAGTTAAGGCCATCCTAAGTGCATATATAATACTATCTTATGATTACTGTTGTTTGCATATACAATGTCAACCTACCGATCAATCATTTACAAGAATCTGTCGTAGGAAGCGAGACATGAAATATATTTAAAAATTAATGTCGACAGACTCCACCTAAACACAAACACACATTAAGCCCATCCCAAACACACAGTCAAACAGTCCACCTCAACACACATACACTCCACCAAAAACACATACAATCCACTCAAACACAAATAAAGCCCATCCAAACATACTAACAGTCCACCTCAACACACAGAAAGTCCACCGAAACACACAAACAGACAACCAAAACACACATACAGTCCACACAAAAAATACAACACACACAAGCACACACACACACACACACACACGCACGCACGAACGCACGCACGCACGCACGCACGCACGCACGCACGCACGCACGCACGCACGCACGCACGCACGCACGCACGCACACGCACGCGCGCGCGCGCGCGCGCGCACGCGCGCGCACGCGCACACACGCAAGCAAGCTCATAATCGCACACTTACATGTACATCTATTTGCAAGCTCAAATGCTGCTTTCGTGGGTAAATATTATAATAGTATTATAATATTATTCAAAGCCAAAATCATTAAACTGTGTCATATTTCATTTAAATATAATTGTATGTTCATATCTCAGTTCAGATTGTACACTACATGCATATTATAAGTACTACGACATATACATCACCTTTTGGATCGCCCGGATCGTTCGTTTGTACCTTGTACCCTGCTCGATCAGTCATCAGTAAACCGGTCAGGTTTACGCCCATTGTTTTCAAACGAATAAACCCCATTACACACAAATCGGATAGAACATGTAAGTAGATGTTAATTAGTATTACTTAAATTTTATAAAAAATGTTTATTTAGCGATGCGAAAACTTTTGCGGAAATAGGAATTTTAATTTTAGTACTTATATTTGCCGGCATTAGACTAAGCAGGTAATAGACTAAGACCGTATTAAAGTTATAGTTCAATAATATGCATTCGAACATCTTGACGGTGAGATGGACACTTAGACTTTTTTTAAATCGATATTTTATTCATATATTAATATATAATTTTATTGTAGATAATATAAGTACTAGTGGATTAAATTTTGAACCTTGGAATATATCCATGGGCATAATGTAATTATTTGCGACCATTAACTTGGTCGTTCAAAATCCCTGTAACGTTTACCAATTATGTATTTTTTATCATTTTATCAACTGCTTCGTCATCGAATCAGTCTTTGTAAAATATCTTTGTTTATATTGAATTGTTTAAAAGTCATAAGATATTTTTAACATGTGTTCATTTGCGTCAAAGCTTTTTATAATCGATCGCCTTTTGTCGGTCATGCCTTGTAATCACTCTAGAAGCTACATTTATTTCCAAATCTATATTAAATCGTCTCAGAACTTTTGTGCCACTGATATCTCGGTTGAATTCGAAACAGGGTCAATTGGGTTCGAAATCTTTAATACAATGTCAAATTAAATGAAACACTGTGAACACTCCAGAGGCCAAATTTATTGCCAAATCTTCATGTTAGAACGGTTGTCCTAATACAAATTTCGAACGATGTCGAAACTGCGTCCCATTGTGTCAAAACCTAGTTTTTTTACAGATTTAAGAGAAAGCTTGTGAACACTTAAGATGCCACATTTATTGATAAATCGTCAGGAAATTTCTCAATCTTTTTTAAAATATGCTCAAATAATGTTGTCTAATTATATATCAGCCGAGTTTAAAACTGGGTAACGTTGGTAAATATCCAGGTCACCGGGTCAAATTAAAGAAACACACTCTCGAAAATGCTCCCCAATTATATCTAGACGAATTTGTTACTATCTCACATAATGTAAATAACAAGGTCACTAGCTCGAAAAAAAGTTAAAACTTTTGAACACTTTTGATGCCAAATGTATTACCCAATGTTCATTTACCTACGTCTGAACTTCTTTTCTCACGATTTCTGCGCGGAGTGCGATATGATTCCAGTCGATTATAAAACAACATGGATACGATTAGTTTCCCTTACCTGGCTATTGTACAACCGTTTAATAAATCTAGGAATTACGTTCGAAACCGACTAATCTTAAAGCTTGCTAAGAATATTTCATTTTTTGTAATGATATCTAGCTTGAGTTAAAAATGATTCTGGTTTGTTATAAAAACATGGCTGTAATGTGATGGGGCTATTTTATTGTGAAACCTAGTGAGAAGTTTCTTGTGGTCTCAGGTGAGCGCGTAAGAGCCCTTGGACATCTCGATAATATTTAGGTTCTACTATATATCTACGTTTTTTTAATATGATTCAATTTTGCCATATAATAGTACATTCTCTGTATGTATCAATGAGTTTAAAGTCAATTTGAAACGTTACTTTTTCTGACGCGTCTGAAACGTATATAATAAGCGCAGTATGTTATATAATAACATTTCATAAGATTGTGTTAGAATAAAAGTGATTGCATGTCAAGCGTTTATTATTTCTGCCATAGCCAATAATTTGTCGTCCCGATTATAGCCCAAACCGTTAATGTTTTCCACAATAAACCACGCATATCGGTCAGTTATTTCTAAATAACTGATTTGAAACATAAGATTTACTTTAGAAGCAAAGTTATTGATCACACGCGGATCACTCAAATACTTAATCATTTTGCAGCTGTCTATTTCTTACATATGCTATTTATACATGTCTATGTTCGTTGTGCACCGTCAGAGAATATTAATTCATAGCCCAAAAGCTGGAGAGTGTGGATTAAAGCGATTATATAATTTACGAGCGTGCATATATATATATATGATTCTGGTAACCTTATTTATGCTGATACGGACTACATTTACTAAAGGCTTGAATTCAATATGTCCACTCCATGGATCCCAAATTTGCCATCCTGTATGTAATCCTATTACTGATATATGCATCGTTATGTTTATTGTTTTACATCTTCAAAACACATTTGACCAACAAACATGTTATTTACTTTTTAAAATATCTGTCAAACGCGTTCGCCATTTTGAAATCAACAGCTATTTACATGTGATTCGAAATAGTATTAAAATATCATGAATGGAATATTAAAATAATGATGCAACTATATGGGTAAAATAAAATAAAATTGAACAATGACAAATTGATATCAATGACAACGTATACTCAATCAGTGCAGTATATGCCGAGAATGCTCTAACAGCACAATTTTTGAATAAAATAAATGTTGACATGTATTGCATGAGCTAATACTTTAATGTTGACACTGAAAACAAATAAGAGTCTAATTAACGTAATTGCATTTATTCAAATGGGAATAATCGAAAAATCAATACCTTATTTTACACTTTGCCCAGATTTATTAACACAACATGTAATTGTAAAAGATATTTATAATCACTGATAGCGTATTGCAAATTATCCGTATATGTACACTTAACAATTCGAAGAGAAAGTTAATATTAACTTCTATGTATATATTAACTTCGACCCAATGAACGATACCTGATCCAACCGACAAAGATAATTGATCCGCGGTGCAGCCAAAAAACATATTACGCATCATTGATGCGAACTTCATGAAGAAGCCGTTAAGAAGCTTTTAAAAAACATAACAGTTAACGTCAAAGACTCAGTTTTTATTCATCTAACAACGAGCGTTGTTTAAAATCGGTTTTGATTCAATTCATTTCTCCGAGACAAAAATAATTGCCCAATCAACGTCCATTCGATATGTTTGGGAAGCATTTAGTGTTGATTATATGATATATTGTTGAACGGAGACACATCTTGACCATGTAGTCCTTCACAGTCAAGTATCAGTTTTTATGGATGACTTTTGAAGAGATCTAATATCATTCCTAATACCCGCTTGTTAACAATAAAGGCAAAAATAGAAATACACCCTGTGATGCGTTAAGAACAAAGAATAAATAAGAGAAAACTACATTGTCGGTGAAACCGTATGTGATGCCAAATATCCAAGTCATTCCTGTAATTGTTGATAGTTTGACAAAAATTTAAAGCTCATTTCTGTCGTTTTGCACATTCCTGTCAATTGTAGAATTTTTTATATGGATAATCACAATGGCGAACATGGCGAAATTCGAAACGATAACAAGGCAAACAGGAATAAGAAATGTATAAATTACATTTTCTTGTAAGTTTATGTAACAAACTTTGAGCCCATAGCCAATATTGTTGTGAGAATGCATTGAAGTATGTACTGATATTAATTCCTACGCATATCGCTGAAACCGTAAAGGCATATATATGATACAAACAATTTTCCCTCAAATGTGCTCCGGGTGAAATGATTTGTGTTTTACGGAACACACGGTACATATGTATTGTGCAGATATTCATCCACATGATGACCATCAACCAAGAAAAGTGAGACAATATACCGACTGCTTTGCAAGGCGTTGAATCACCTTCCAATTTACCGAAACTACCAACGATGTAAACCAACTGTGCAGTTAGAAGCGCTATAAAAAGTGCCATGGCATTTTTTCCAGGTGTGTTTAATCTGAGACTAGGAAGAAGAGCGTACGTAATCAGTAATAAAATAACGCATACAAGCGAAAATATATTGCAGACAAGCGATACATATTGCTCAGTAGACCATGATAGTGATATTTAGAGAGAAATTTATTCTAGGGCAAGGTAAAAAATCCATTTAGTCAAAAATGTAGACACGCCGATCACACGGGACAAACATGATATCTGGCCAACTCGAACAACGTAGTTTAGCATTGTATGAAATCTCACTGTTGTCATATTTACCAAACGTATCAACAACTTTCACTTTATATACACGATTATCCCCATCAAGAATGTTCAAATTTTGTAACGCCTAAACAGTGTCAACACTAAAGATTTCCAGGTCTAATATCCCTTTCACTGTATACCTTACATCAACGTATATCAACGAAAACCAACGCGATCCCGATTCCTGACTGAATGCTGATGTAAATGTAGCCTCAACAGCAAACAGACAGAGTTTATCGTCAGAAATATTTCTCATCTTCGAGTTTAGAATGTCAACCAGGTGAATAGCAGTGGTTTCATTCGGTGTGGCGACTTTCTGTAAAGGGATCAGCTTTACCTTAACTGAGACAGAGTATTTGTCGTACCATTTAATATTCGCGACACGCTCGCCATTTAGGTAGATTCGTCCACCAGTACACTAAATTTCATTTTCTTCCTGCAAATAATCAACATCGTTATAAGAAGCAGACGAATGATTTATTTATATCAGCCAGTTTATGATAAACTTAAACTAATGACATCTTTTGTCAGATATTTATTAAATTATATTAATTAAATTGTGTATGAAATACAGTTATTTATCATTATTATTATGAGGGACTGATTTGCGCACACCTGTCACAAATATATTAAATATGATGTTTGCACTTAAGGTAATTAAGCCTTGGTCATCTAACGACTAAAATGTATCTGTTAAATTCGATATTGGCGCATATTGCATTATGCAGATAGCAATTAACTTAACGTTGATATTATCTGTAGGTGCCCGTATGTATGCCGGCCTGAATGTATTAACATATTTGCTTAAGCATTTCCCACTGCAAAGTGAAAATGGCTATATGCAAACAGCATATAACCAGAAAAACCTGCGAGTAACTCGCAGTTTATTCAGGTTTTATGCTGTTTGCTACTCATCAGTATCTTAGGGTTCGAATTACGCGATTGTCAAGGTGACTGGTGGTGGGCTGAAAATCGAATTTAGTACTGGTATGTATGAACTTTTCAAAAGCTGTGCTGATGAGTTTTACCAGTCTGAAACTTTGAAATTTAAATGTCAAAAAACACCAGTGTATGATAATATTGGTAGTTTAGTGGAAACTAAATACAGGCTATCATCCGGAAGAAATGGTGTGTATACAATTAACTTGTATCACACAAAATGTTCGTGTCTGGTTAATGGGAAAATGGTGAATCAGTTTGCGGAAAGTGACTTATTAGAAATCATACAACTCACTTCAAATAAATTAATATCAGAAAACTTGACCGTCGATGAAGTGAACGCAAAATTTCAAGAAATTCTTCAGGAATGCATGCTAGTGTTGACAAATAAACAAACTGAAGAAAAAGATGTATGTTGTTTGAGACCGGAAATAAATGATTTCAATTTCATGGTAAATACCAAGCAGCCTGAACATTTTGAATCGGTGTTAAAAGTTCAACACGTGAAAATTGACGCAAGTACTCAAACGGAGAGAACTGGGATTGAATTTGATTTTGAAACACTTTTTTGTTTGATTCAAACCATTCAAAAGTCTGTAAGTGATATGCGCAAAGATGTATGTGAGCACAGCTTAAACACCAATCGCGGATTCAATGAGTTGAAAGACATTATCCATAGTGCAAAAGTAATTAGTACAACGAATTCCCGAGGTACGGACGACAAATGCGATTGTTTACAGGAAAACGTTCAATACCTAAAGCAAACACTAGACCAATTAAATATATCTGTACAGAAAAAATTTCAATCGCTCGGAGATATACTTAAGGCAAACTCCCTACCAAGTGTTCTTTCCAAAGGTTATAGGAATGGCTCTGTAGAAGCAACAAGTAAACGGATGTCCGATGATTCCGTTGAAAATGACACATTACTAGAAACCGAACAAATGACACTTGAGCCTAGCCCACAAGCGATCTCCGATATACAAGAAAGTACTGTACATTTTGAAGAAGAAACCAATAAAGGCGAGCATAGATCGAACATTACGCCACAAACATCGAAGACGTTACTGATTGGAGATTCAATTTTGAGAGGCATAAATAAGCGAGGATTATGCGAATCTGTGGACATATGCACTTTGCCAGGGAAAACAATGCTGGATATCTGTGAAAAGCTGCGAAAAATGAATATCTCTGACTTATCAAAAATAATAATATTTGCTGGTGGGAATGATGTCTCGAATGGCCAGCCAATTTCAATAATCAAAGATGTAATCTTGCAGACTTCGCAATGCATTCAAGATCAAACAAATTGTGAAATATTTATTTGTAAAATAAGTCCTCGACGTGATGTTGATGTACGCGATTTCAACTCAATGCTAGAAGATGTATCAAGCGAACTGCCGGTAAAGCTGATCGATTGTTATAATTGTTTTGTGTACGGAAACGGACAATTGGCGAATCGACTATTCAGACCTGATGGAATTCACCCAAGTAATTATGGATCAAGTTCACTTGTGGCAGCAATCAATGAAGTAGTGCATATAACTAAGAAAAGAATGCAGCAGCAACAACAACAACATCGTCAACTTGATCAAAATCAGCGGAGGCGAACTTCTAACGGTGACTTCAAAAACGGGCATCGTGAATACCGGAGCGCTAAACCGAACTTCCAATACGGGCTTCATGGCTTTAGGAACGGGCATCGTGACTTCCGGAACGGTTATCATGACTTCCGGAAAGGGCATCATGACTTCCGTAATGGGCACCATAACTTCTTCAGGCAGCATGATCTAAGGAACGCACACCTGGACACCCGGAGTGAATATCAGGATTGTCATAATGAAAATCGTGACTTCCGGTACGTTCGTCGACACGTCAATCATGAAAACAGTCGACACTGCACGAACTGTGGACGTCAAAATCATGTTACACGTGACTGCAGACTACCCAAAAGACAATAGGTTACTGATGACAGACGTACTACATCTTTATATAGCACAAATAAATTTGACATTCTTTCGTCGGTATGTAACCAATGTGACTCGCACAAATGTAAGTGTAGTTTAATTATTGCTAATGATGATACAAATCAACATAAACCACATTGCTTAAGATTGAATAATGTTAAATGTAGCACAATAAATAACTTAGACACTGATATATCATCCCTGGATAGTAACGTTCTTATGGAATCTCACATACAATCTACTTTAAAATGTAACATAAATAATGATTATTATATTCCATTTACATATAAAGGTTTGCATATTATGCATTTGAATATCCAACATTTATTGCCTAAATTGGATGAAATTCGTGTTTACTTACACAAAAATAGTTCTTTAGATATAGTAGGCTTTTGTGAAACATTTTTAAATGATAAAACGGAGATTAATACAATATCCATTTCCGGTTACAGCATTGTAAGACGTGATAGGGCTATTTCTGCTGGAGGCGGTATAATAGTTTATATAAAAGATAGCATCTCTTTTGTACGTAGACATGATTTAGAAAGTGACGATATTGAATCTATTTGGCTACAAATCAACATTGTAAAGTACAAACCATATCTAATTAACTTTGTTTATCGCCCACCAAATAGCCCTCAATCTTGGATTGACTCATTTGAATTACAGATAAATAAGGCAGACATGGAAGATTGTAATATGTATTCAACCGGGGATTTTAATTTTCACTGTTTGAGCCAAAACATATTTAACAATAAGAAATGGGAAAAACTTATCACTGATTTTAATTTAAAACAACACGTGTCTTTTCCAACAAGGGTTACGGAACGTTCATCATCAATATTAGACCATTTGTATTCAAAATATGACAACATTTCTGAGGTAATCATACCAAAAATAGGCATAAGTGACCATTACCCAGTAGTTTTTACATTAAGCGTCAAAGGTAAAATTGTTAAAACAGATGATCATAAAATTATTAAGTACAGATGTTTTAACAAATTTAATGAAATCAATTTTCAAAATGACTTAGCAAATGCTAATTTTGATATGGTTGAAACAATAGCGGATGCTAATGAGGCATTTGAAGTATTTTATAACATATTAAACTCAGTCCTTAATAAGAATGCCCCTATCAAATATAAAAAAGTGAAGAGATTACAACAACCTGGTTGGTACAACGAAAACGTAAAACAAGCAAGGTCTTTAAGGGATAAATATAAACGTGAATCTAATTGGCCACAATATAAGTTGTGGCGTAATAAATGTAACAGTGCAATCAAAATGGCTAAAAAAGAATATATTTCGAATGCGGTACAAAACAAAACAAGTGCGAAATCGCTCTGGAAAACTATTAAATTAGCATCAAATGAACACACAGAATCCTCTATTTTGCCAAATGTAATAAGGAAGGATGATCGGATAATATCTGGTAAAACAAATGTAGCTAATGCACTTAATGATCACTTTGTTGACATCTCGAAACTTATTAAAAAGACTAAATTTGCTGAACACGATTTCCACTCACTAAAAACATATCTAGATGCTAAGCTAGAGTCTAAGCATTTCTCTGTTCAGTTTATTACCACATCAGAAGTTAGTACTTTAATTAATCAACTTCATTCAAACAAATCTGCTGGGGCTGATGGTATAGGACCCAGCATTATTAAACTTTGCAAAGATTTCATTATACAACCAATCACTGCTCTTATAAATAACTGTATATCACATGGAACTTTTCCCGACATGCTTAAAATTGCAAACGTAATACCTTTATATAAGGGTGGATCGGTAGAAGATCCCAATAATTATAGACCAATATCACTTTTACCTACTATATCTAAAATATTTGAAAAGCATATAGCTAAACAATTGCATATATATCTAGAATCTACAAGTCTATTAAACAAAACCCAGTCGGGTTTTCGCAAATATCATTCTTGTCAAACAGCATTGATTAATATAGTTGATTCATGGCTTAAACACATTGATAATGGAAATCTGGTAGGTACAATTTTCTTGGATTTTAAAAAAGCATTTGATCTTGTGGACCATAGGGTTCTTTTACACAAATTAAAACTTTATCATTTTAATGATAGGTCATGCGACCTATTTTCTTCATATCTCCGCAATCGATTTCAGTTTATCAAAGCAGAAAACACTACCTCTACTTGTAAAAGCATCATTGCTGGTGTTCCCCAAGGATCTATTTTAGGACCTCTTCTATTTCTTATTTACGTTAATGATCTTTCGCTAGATCTTACATGTGATTCTGCAATGTATGCTGATGATACAACATTGCACACTGTGGGAACAAATATTCAAACACTTCAAAATAAGCTACAAACAAATCTTTCAATTGTAAATGATTGGTGCCAAACTAATAACATGATTATTAATCCACTAAAAACTACTTGTATGGTATTAGGGTCAAAACGGAAAGCTCAAAACATGACAGATCTAAAACTTAAAATTTCAGATACGGTGATCAAAACAGTAAATTGTCAAAAACTTCTTGGCCTTTATATTGACAATACTCTATCTTGGAAACTACACATTAACAGCGTTTGTTCAAAAATGTCATCACGAATGTTTCTTTTGCAAAAAATAAAACCATATTTAACCCTTGAAATGCGTAAGCTCTTCTATAATGGTTATATCTCACCTATATCCGACTACGCATGCGTTACCTGGGGTTCAGCGGCCAAAACGGAAATTAATAGAATAGTCAAAATACAAAAGCGTTGTGGTGCACATATTTTAAATAAAAAGTACAACACTAATTCAAAAACACTATTTAAAGATCTAAAATGGTTGACTTTCGAACAGCGTAATCACTATTTCATGTCAGTTATTGTATTTAAAGCATTTCACAATCAAACCCCAACATACATACGTGACCTTTTGACACCTTCACAAAATATTCACTATAACTTGCGATCTTGCGAAAAGGGGGATTTAAAGCTAGTGCGAATACCCAAAACAAACTATTTCAAACAATCGTTTGAATTTTCTAGCAAAACAATTTGGAATTCGTTACCCCAATCTATACGTCAAACAAACAATTTAATTACATTTAAGAAAAAATTAAAAGCTTATCTTTCTTCCACACTTTATGAAATAAACTGAACATGCTTCATGTTGTTTTAGTAAATAACATTAGTTTAATGTTTAAATACTGTTCTTGCATAAATGGTTATTGTAGTTTTATGTCTGTCATTTGTTTTTAATTATAATATATATCATTATATGTGTATGCATATATGATTCTTTATGTTTTGTTCTTATTGCTCAAGATGAAATATGATGTATTTGTTGTAAATTGTATCTTGTTAGAAGACCTTGTTGAAAATAAGAAATGTATTATATAAATTGCATATTATGGAATTTCATCTGATGTATTTTTTAACAAGTCTATCTTCTTTAAATAAAGATTTTATTATTATTATTATTATTATTATCATTATTATTAAAGCTTTTCAAACATGAATATATGAAAAAAGGACTTCAATTTAATTTGATTTTCTAAAGGACTTCAAATGCGTCAACGTGCGTTTCTAAGTGGTAAATGGTAACACTATTATTCTGCTGTGTTCGTAAACATTATTTAAAGTGATTAATACTACAATGACGACTATTTTCTCACGCACCTCACGTTGTGAAATCGAGTTTCCATTAGAAACGGTCGATGCCGGAGTATATATCTTCAAGAGACCAGAAAACGAGTAGGGTGCTGCGCCTCCAGTTCCATAAATTTTTTGGAAACTTGATACTTCTAACCCATTGCATAAAAAGCAAAATACATTTTGAAACCGCAAATTTTCTATCGGAAACCAAATGATGGAATGATAATTATGGCAAGCATCCGCCAATTCAGAATCGTATTTTGCCCATCGCCCTGTTAAGTTACATCTGTCTATGGATGTCCAACAAGATGTTTTGTTTAAATCGTACGGAATATCTCGATCTTTTTCGAACACAATACTGCAGTTTCTAGTTTCAAAGACAGCTCGTTTTACATCGATTTCCTCTGAAAACGGTGGATGCTCGCAAATCATAGACGCAGTTAAATATTCCAGATGATTATCCATTTCTCCGTGACAAAGAGCACAGTGTTTGTTTCTGTAATAAGTATTCGTTTTATTACTTACACATGGGATCATATCTGAAAGTGTAGCTTCGTTTGATTTGTATTCTATTTCACACAGTTTCTTAAGATGTAAAGGTCCATTCGGACAGTTTAAATATCCGAAAAGTCCTGGTTTAAAGTAAGTATTTGTATAGTCCAACTCCAGAGGAATGCAATGTTGTTCAGGAACCCTGATGTGTGCACTATCGTCGATTTTGATTAAGTCTGGACAGCACCATTTATCACAGGATGGCTCACAACTACATGGATCACATCATTTTGTCGGGTCGTACGTTTCTAAACACATACCTGAGAGACGACATAGTTCGCTTGACCGAAAATCGGATATGGCATTGTCATCTCCGAAGAGGGAGGAATTTGCACAATATATTTTAGAAAATAAACAAAGCACAGCACTTGCAAGTACCAAAGTATTCCTTCGATTCATGTTGTTTCCAGTCATCGATAGTTTCGTTCGTATTACTTATTGTTATAGCGCGGAAGATTTTATACTGGTGTTATTAATTATATGTTGTGAATAAATTGCATTTCACGACTTTGCGCGGTTAACTCCTCCCATTCTCTGTATAGTAACAATTTCCATTCGTGAATTCACAACCATTACAGCGTGCAGTTTGAAACTCACTAACTTATACCGCGTGCTTATTACTATTAAATATTAGACAAAGTGAGCGAGTGAGATCCATGTTTGATGAATGGAGCATATTGTATATTAATTCTTTATCACTGCTGGAAATCTCTAATATTAAAATGCCATACACATTTTATTCCAAAAATACAATTGAAGACATCCATAATTGATCATTATCATCATCATTATCATCATCATCATCATCATCATCATCATCATCATCATCATCATCATCATCATCATCATCATCATCAACATCATCATCATCATCATTATCATCATCATCATCAGCAGCAGCAACAGCAACAGCAGCAGCAGCAGCAGCATGGTTAAGGTAATCATCATCTTGAAAAGCTTCTACTATCGTTGTTTGCAAGACGACTCGAATCGAGACCTCGACGGGCCGAAGTTCGAGTACCATGTGTCCACTTTAGACTTAAGACAAAATATATAATTCAATGGATTTTTCCGCAGAAAATATAAATCAATTCAGATATCTATTTTGTTTAACGTCGGAAGTGAATCGAATATATTCTCATATATGTATGGCCCGCAAATTTGAGGGGACGGGTGGGGTCATTTGAGGGCATGTGGGTGCGTGGGTGCTGATGCGCAGCTGTGGATGTTTCAAAGATATTAAATGAAGACGAATTTTACATGCCGAGCTCTTTTTGTGAAACTTTCGGGCGTATTTAGTAAATACAACAAAACTAGCTCGGACAATACATAAGGTCTAAAAGTTCATACAACGTAAACTAGCTGGTCGTATATTTAATACAGCTAAAATGTTAAGTTTATATTATAAAAATACATATGATTCTTCAATGTTTACTTATTCTAAACCAATAAACTATTAAAAGCTTTCACTAAAATAGATCGTAATTTCGATCCAAGCAGCCTACACTGTTATCGTGCTGCAGGTGCTTGGTTTATCATTTACCCTCCATTGCTCACCGAGGACGCTTCACAGTCGCGAGTGAGTTAAGCAGTTTAATTTGTGTTCTTTTCATCAGGAATATTCGTAAATTCAACAAATTCAACGGTACACAATGGTAAGTATCGACGATTGTATATAAATGAGATGATGAATGTATTTTGGCAGTTTGATCATTTGATTACGTGTATTACAATTTATTATTTCTTTTGAAAAGGCTCATCGTTAACAAAATGCTCTAAATATATATATATATATATATATATATATATATATATATATATATATATATATATATATATATATATATATATATATATATATATATATATATATATATATATATATATATATATATCATACTTGGTACATTTTGTATGATAGAATAAAACTTGTCCCAATTCTAATTGAATTATAATTTTTTACCAGAAACAATGATTACATGCGATAATGATTATTGTGTTTTATTTTTTAGAGAGAGTGTATTTCAATCCACGTTGGTCAGGCTGGTGTGCAGATCGGCAATGCTTGCTGGGAGTTGTACTGCCTGGAACACGGCATCCAGCCTGATGGTCACATGCCTAGTGACAAGTCCGTCGGCGTCGGTGACGACTCGTTCAATACGTTTTTCAGTGAGACTGGAGCCGGTAAACACGTGCCGCGTGCTGTATTCGTGGATCTTGAGCCCACCGTAGTAGGTAAATACCGCTGGAGGCACGTTCAGAAGCGGATCGTGAACATAAGCATGTGGCTTTAAAGGGACTTGTGCGTGCTTTTTGATATACATTGTATTAACACATTTTTAAGATTAGTATTTAAAAGCAAAATTACAGAAACAGAGCAACAGGTTTTTAAACAAAATACAAACCGTTACAATTGGAAACCGTATCATGGACCTCTCGACTAAAAGGCTAACGTATAATCAGATTCCAATCCAGACTTGTATTAAAAAACATGCATGTATAATTTCGTGTAATTATGTTCGGAATACAACACCAGCAAATCATTTTCAGTGGTTCTTACGCATTGTTATATTTCAGCTCATTAATAAAATTGTATTTTTATTGTACACGTATTATTGTGTGTTTAAAATTTCATTTCGCACCGATGTGTATGCAACCATTTAGTGGCGTGTTCTTCTGTAAACAAGTTCCTTTAAAACTGCGCGCGTATATTAACGCTCAGAACTGCCTTACGTATCCATGGCAATACCCTCTCTCAACAGGCTTGTAATTCATAACAGCATAGCCGTGCAATGAGTAAGAAGCATATTTACCTGAAAACCGCTGGTAAAGAGCAGCTGCTGCGTGAATACAGTCGAACAATATACACAGAATGTACAGAATGTGTATGTACTGTGTATCGACAGCTAGCGCTTGGTCTGGAGAATATTAAAGAGACTTAGCCGAAGGAAAAACGAATAAAGCATCTGTTTCGGCTAATGTTTATGATCCAGATAGTGAGGTATTATAATAAGCGAATGTTATGATGAAGAAATTCGCACCAGAAGACCTCACTAATGGCTCTGTATTACTATAAATAGGTGAGCACGGAATTATTATGCATTTGAAGTCCAATATTCGGTGTGCTGTTGTTGTAATGCTTGTTGCTCATAAACAACTAATGGGATTCCCCGAACACCAGCGAAATGAAAAAAAAACTTACTATCTGACGATTCCCATGCAGTTAATCGTCACATTCCCTTTTTTGTGATTTTCGTCTATTCTCAGCAACAAATGATGACCCTAAGAAACGTCGTTCTGGCTGTCAAAACGCTCGATTCAAAAGACAATGTGCATTACAACGGTTAATTTTCTTCTAAATTAGTATTATTTACAGATAATTTACTATCGCATATGTATTTGAAATATAATCAATAAAACAATTTTGAAAACATTGACAAAAATAATGATTTTTTAAAATATAAATTGCCTAAAATATTTCTGTATACATTTTCCCTGGAAGTTGACTTCTGTTAGCGGTCGCAATTGTATTATAATATGTTATAAAATAATTTAGTTCAATGAAAATGGCAGAGAATCATTTCAGGGTTGCTTGATTTGATTTGCAAATACATTTATAATTTGTGTAACACCTAACACCACATAATTTAGTATTAATCAACTCTTAAATATTACATACCGTCATGATATCGTATAAATGTGCGAACAAACTATACGGGCAAACATTTTGTTCCTTTGGCATATATTTTATATTGACATATATACGAAATTGGTCAACATTTTTAAATGCACGTGTATGATTTAACTCTCAGGCTTGATTAATGCACACCTAACTTAATATTACACACTTTATTAAATTTCCTTTTTATTATTCCAAAAGATTAACGATATTCGCAAAAATTAAGTGATTTGTACAACGTTTATTCATTAAGCGGTCTAAAAAAATTATCAAAATTAGAAACTGTTATCTGTTATGCATCAAGTTTAATAACTCTTTATGTTAAATGTATAACTTGAGCATGTAAATTCCTAAAACAATACATATATATACAATAGTAAAACAATTAAGATTTGAAATAGTTGTTTTTACGGATACACAAAATGTGTTAATCGAACTTAACTGGGGAAAACATCACGGGAGTGTTTTTACTCGCAGATTGTTTAAGTGCTTTTCTTTTCATTACATCTTGAAATAAATATGTAAAAAATATTGCAGATTTTTTATCATTTAGACGATACAATATATTTCAAAAGTTCGACATTGGGTCTTATCAGCTCATAATCTAGTCCACTAGGTCAAATATTACTACAAGTGAACCTTGAACTCAGATGAGCTCTTTAGGGCCAGCATGAACATCCTATGTACGGTGGATTAAATCATTAATGTTGTTCTATCATGTATTTACAGATGAGGTGCGTACAGGCATGTACAGGCAGCTGTTCCACCCCGAGCAGCTGATCACTGGCAAGGAGGACGCGGCCAATAACTACGCCCGTGGTCACTACACGATTGGACGGGAAATAGTCGATTTAGTGCTTGACCGCATTCGCAAGCTAGCGGATCAATGTACCGGACTACAGGGCTTTCTAATATTTCACTCCTTCGGTGGTGGCACTGGCTCGGGGTTCGCATCGCTATTAATGGAGAGACTTAGCGTTGACTATGGAAAGAAGTCCAAACTAGAGTTTGCTGTGTATCCAGCACCGCAGGTAAGGCCTGACTGTGTTACTAATGCTTCGAATTCATATCGAAAAGTATTTAAATGTTAACCTTAATACATAACTGTATGCGCAACACACATCAATCTCCTCTCGTAAATAAAAGGTTATATAATCATAAGGTTATATTTAACACTTTACATCTTTCACTGTGCATCTGTTGTGCAGGTGGCAACGGCAGTGGTTGAACCGTACAACTCAATCTTGACCACCCACACCACACTGGAACACTCTGACTGCGCCTTCATGGTCGACAACGAGGCCATCTATGACATCTGCCGCCGAAACCTCGACATAGAGCGCCCATCCTACACAAATCTGAACCGTCTGATCGGCCAAATCGTTTCCTCCATCACTGCTTCTCTCCGCTTTGACGGCGCCCTGAACGTGGACTTGACAGAATTCCAGACCAACTTGGTGCCCTACCCACGTATCCACTTCCCCCTGGCTACCTACGCTCCCGTCATCTCCGCCGAGAAGGCCTACCACGAGCAGCTCTCCGTAGCCGAGATCACTAACGCTTGCTTTGAGCCGGCAAACCAGATGGTGAAGTGCGATCCGAGGCATGGCAAATACATGGCTTGTTGTAGGTTATTTCAGTCCTCTAAATAGTTTGTTCACCATCTGTACTTAACTGATTTATTATTATTAAATTCCTTAAAATATTTTATCCGTGCTCTGTACATAACTGTGAAGCAATCTGTTTACGTACAATTTAACCTTATGCAAATGCATGCACTGTGTGTAACCCATAAGAGTATTTAAGCAAACATACCAGTTATTAATTTACAAGTGTATGTGATTTCGCAGGTATGCTTTACCGAGGAGACGTGGTTCCAAAAGACGTGAATGCCGCGATTGCTACTATCAAGACAAAGCGATCAATCCAGTTTGTCGATTGGTGTCCGACTGGATTCAAGGTGGGCATCAACTATCAGCCTCCCACAGCCGTCCCAGGTGGCGACCTGGCCAAGGTGCAGCGCGCCGTCTGCATGCTTAGTAACACGACCGCCATCGCCGAGGCCTGGGCGCGCCTTGACCACAAGTTTGATCTGATGTACGCCAAGAGAGCCTTCGTTCACTGGTACGGCTAGTTCGATTTTTCGTTTTAATTCTAATCAAATCACACACACACAAATATGCATTAAATTACCGTTATAAGTTAATTCATAGAAATATAAATATTAAATAAGTGATTGAGATTGGGTTTTTTTTCTCGCGGGATCAAAAATTCGTAAGAAAGGTAGAAATGCAGGGGATAGCTGAAATGGCCCGATTCCATTTAAATGACCTTGAGTTTGATTCCTTTTTGCAAAGTTCGGGTCGTTACGGGAATTCGAACAATATGGTTAATATTAAACTTTTGTATTTATCAACGCTCTTTTTAGTCGCATTATACTTGCGTTATTGAGCAAGTTTAAATTCTATCCCGTGTATCGATATTATATTTTTTACATAATTGCGAACGGTTTTAATATTTGGAAATGAAGAAATAGTTTTAGGTAAGCATTGAAGCATGAACACTAAAACATTAAGCAGGGTAACCAATCCCTAACATAGCGGATGTGTTCTTCGCGTTCATGCTGTATTCTAGTCAGTGGAAATGCACCTTCTTTCTAAACGTTTACATGTGTGCTCTACCTGCAGGTACGTGGGCGAGGGTATGGAGGAAGGCGAGTTCGCGGAGGCGAGGGAGGACCTGGCGGCGCTGGAGAAGGACTATGAGGAGGTGGGCGTGGACTCCGCGGAGGGGGACGCCGAGCAGGACGACAATGAGTACTAGACGACTGGGCGCCGCCTCACTTGAAGGCGCACACAGTGGATAAATAAAAACATGAATATTGGCCTACGTTGTTAATGTAACATCAATAAAGCAATAAACGGTTAATACAACTGTGTCGTGTACATACCAGTGATGCATTTGATAGGGACATGCCAATTAAATTGCCAGAGCAAATATATTTTCGGTCAAGTTTGAGCATTAGTAAATCATATAAGCCTTACATTTTTGAAATATTAAAAAACGTTGTTCATTAAAATGACGTAAGAGCTATCTAGTGATAAATATAAAATATGTTTTAATGCACAATCAACCATTTTTCAGACATTTATAAAATGCAAATATGCTTTTAACAATGGAGTGGACGATGAACCTAGATTGCAATACACATTATTTTTATTTTTCACGTTTGACACTGCAAAGGAAAATAACGATGTAATTTAACTGTTTCAATTAAAATAAATTTTTAATGGAATATTTATTAAAAAATATGTTCTTAATGATATTATTACGTGTCGTAGCCTGTATATATTCAAACGTTTGATGATTTTCTTGTCTAAGTCTGTTCTTTATTCTTACGTCTTAGATTTGGTTGGTAAATATGGGCTCAGAACGATTAATTTCAATTTCATAGAGAATCTCAGAAAGAAATTTCCCTGCGTAGTTATAACACAATTTGCACAGCGGCAAAGAATCATCATCACCACGCGAAAATAACTATAAACTAATAATTTTCACAAGTTTTCACACTCTTGTATATATTTTAAGAATCAGAGATAAATTACTGCTGCGTCATAACCTCATGCATAGATCTGTTGAAATGACTAGACTAAGTTTTGTATCCGTTGTTAACTATTACATATGCACTGCCTAAGCATTCGGGCTTCACAAAGTCAAGCCTATATGGACTTCAAACGTCCGATTGGACTTAACACGCCCAATTGGAATTCACACGCCCGATTGGACTTCACATTCCGAATTGGACTTTACACGCCCGATTGGACATCACCTTCCCAATTGGACATTTTGCGAGGGACAATGGTTAACGTCAAAGTGACTAGCTGAGATAGAACAGTCTTACTTATGTATTACATCTAGGGCAAACGGCATGTACATATTAAATCCATATGGGTTTATCTAGAGCTTACGCAAATTTTAAGCGACAGATAATTGTATTTACCAATCCTCGGACCAAGACAAATTCCAAAACTAATTCAGTACCTGTCCGTCGAAAAAGGGAATTAAATGCAAGATTGTACTTGATTGACACCATCGGCATAGAATGTTTTCGCCCCCCCCCCCCCCTAAATGGTATTTTTGTAGTGGAGAGCTACAATTAGCACTTATACTGCCTTGCTGTATAGCCTAGCTGTCATAGCGACGCTGTAGTGTCTGTCTTGGAACCGAGAGAACACAGGTTCAATCCACATTGTTGTCGGTTGAGGGAATTCAGGCTTAGTTACATGTGCGCCGAACGTAAATCACCGACATATTGTTACTCGACGTTCAACAGATGTCACGGAAGAAATTCAAAAATGGAAGGAATGTAATATACTATATAGTAGGGGGAACTTTTATAGCGACGCTGTAGTGTCTGCATTTGAACTGGCAGAGACAGCGTTAAGTCCAATATTTTGTGGTCGCAGATTTTTCGTTAAAGCTTTACAACCCATGCTTTCACCTTTCTCGACATTTGTTATTGTACAATGAAAATCTTGAGAAAATAACGCGCCAAGTATGCCCGAATGAATAAAAGGAAAATACGTATCTGAACAATACTAAAACTGCGCGAAATACAAATAGTATTTTTTCGGCGTAGCTGTATACGCCAGCTTTTTACCTTACCTGACCTTTGTAACTGTCCAATAAAATTCGAATAAAATTTCCCGCGGCTAGGTCAGAATGAATACACTTCATTTATCCCATATGCTGATTTGAGCATACCACCAGAACATTGGAAACATGTCCGCGTCTTTGTAATACTGTTTTACTTCGTGTTCAGCATGAAACAATTTTATCTCTAATGAAAAGGCTTAATAGATAGAACAGTTTTACACTCAATCTCAACATCAGTACAGTTTGTGCGTGCACCTTTTATTTTCAGTGGATTGCTAGCGCAATAGCGTTTGAACTTAAAGGCTATGTTTCCCGTCAACATGTTAACATGTAAAAGTATAAAGAGCAGTGGAAGCGTGGCCTCACTTTAATGCATTGCATTTCAACCCGCGAGGTATCAGGGTCAGTTCGCGGCCAGTGTGTGTGAATGTCAGAGTTTATTTACAGGTCATCGCTGCGTCTTCCCGACTACCTTATGTGCCGACCTGAGTTCGCGGTCAGTAAAATAATCAATAATCGTTATATAATATAGACGCTATCTCGTGAACTAGGTGAACTGGAATTTTATTCATAAATATGTTAAATGAAGATATTCAGCGATATAATTATGGTATGTCAATAATAGATTCTTAATGTGTTTTCAACAATACCATGATAAATATTTTTTAATTAATTTAGGGGGCAGACTACAGTTCTTCTTGAAAATCCCAAGGACGACAACCACTGGTCTGCAAAACACCCTCAAAACAAGGCCTTCAGTCACAACCTGAACCTAGATTCAGACAATATTCAGTGCAGCTCATTAACAGCTTGAAAATAATGCAAAAAACAATGCAGACAATGCACTTTAAATTGATATCTGGGGTAAAATATACCTTTTCGGGGGTCTCGGAACTTGCCCGTAAAAAATCATTTTCAGATAAACCCGGCAAGGACATTTATCTTTCCGGGCAAAAATACGGACACAGTCGACAACATGCTTTGCAATATCGAAGCAAATGCTTTCAAACTGAGCCAAACAAAATGGGTCATTACCATTGAACTTTTTTGCACTGCTAACTTATTTAAACCCACCGTTGAAATCTGTCAAATGCCGGCTGCTTCAAGCAGGAAGTACATTTGTTTACATCTCACTCAGCATGTTGTTGTTGTTGACTAAAATTCAGGTAACTTAGTTTCAATTTACTGAAAACAAGTGAAATTACTAGAATATTGACAATTTATACTTACATTTAAGCTCCTGGAGTCAAAAAACAATTTTGTGTAGGCCATACACCTTAAGGTCAGGAAATTGACCGGGGCCAATACGCAAATATGGCTAAACTGTAGACTGCCTCCTTTAACAAGAATTATACCACCATATTGACTAATGTATTAAGCATGAGCGCGATGATTCTCGATACTGTTAATAAGCGAATCAAATAGCAATAAATAAATAAATAAATAAAATATGTACGGATACTTCGCGTGTGGCTGGTTGACTCATATGTTTTAATTTCACTTCCATTCTTCTTTTGGTTTTCTGTTTTGTATCTATAGGTATATGACCAGCAATATGTAATAATGTAAAATAAGCCGCTAAAACTCAAGTTTCACACGCAGCTCTCGAACTCAAGATAGTTTGTGTGCGCTCCATTACATTTGGCACATTATTAGCACCGGCGCGTTTTTACTTCAACGTGTTGTTCTCATATTTAGTTATTACTTCCACATTGTATTCTTATATATTTTACCCATACTATTCTTTATTGTTTTCAAAATTGCGCTATTAAAATTTCAAGTATTATGTTGCAAACGAGCCGAGCAGTGGAATCATTACTCCATTAAAAATACATGGCATGCAATCACGAAATATGTCGTGGTCAGTTAAAGGTAAGTCTGTCCGGGAATTTTTCTTCAACGCTACCTCGTTAAATAAGGCGAGCTGGAATAATATTTTGACTACAAATATCTTTTATGAAGATATTCGGCTTGCTTCATTATCATGCACACATGGCATTTCAATAATAGATTCTTAATGAGTTTTAAATAATTAAATAAAAAATATTATTTTTGATTGATCTAAAAGAATCATTCCAACCAAGTAATATATTTAACAAGACCGCGATGATTCCCGATACTTTTTATAATCGAATCAAACACCGCTACTAACGATATTAATCATCGAATCAAAAAGCAGTCTCCAGCAAACCATTTAAACATGTCTGTTCGAAGAAAGAGTATAAATATTTGAAATATGTTTGGATTACTCGCGTTTGACCGGTTTGTTTTCATTTCCACTCTATTTTGTATATCTGAGTTTTATATATGGGTATGTGAGCAAAAGTATCTTCCGGTAATAATGCGAAATTAGCCACCAATTCTGGCGCAAGACCCCGTTATTGATGCGGGTGGAATCCAGCTTAGAACGGCGCAAAAAGATCTGTAATCGTATCGATATGGCTGATTTTTTTACCAATAAAAACCAAAATCAAAGCCTTATATCTGTTTGTGCGTAGCTGTTTAACCCAGATTTTCATCGTAGATGATCTTAACATAACGCTCAGAACCGAATTAATGCATCCCATTCATTCCATTGGCTGATTTGAGCATAATCCCCCGGAAAATTAGCAACATCACCGCGTCTTTGTAGTAAATAATGAAACACTGTTCTGTGTAGGGAAATGCGGACTTCATTCTTTTGTTCATACGAAACATAGATACACATTTTGGCCCAGTTACAATTACGCATTACATGTAAGTTCCATTCCCAATTCACCGAGACTTTCAGCGTCAGTGCTGGGGCAGTAAATCGTCCGCGGAAGATGGAAAGCACTATCAATAAACGCCTTTTGTTGATAACACAGTATTGCTTTCAGCATATCAAATAACACGAATTTAAAGGGGCCGTCCAACAGAGTTTGGCATGTATTGAAGCTTTTTATTAAATGTTTTAAATGCTTTATATTGATACATTTAAACATTTGAACTTAAAATCTCCAGTAAAAAAAAAACAAGAATACAATTAAAAACAAAAAAAGAAAAAAAGTAACCCTCAACATGGCTCGAACCACTGACCCCTGGATTCCTGGATTAAAAAGCCTTCCGACGAGACCACTCGACCATCCACGCTCATGGTTAGAGCTGATGTATTTGTTAACTATACAAGCAATCCTCGTAGTTTCCCAAAATATCGTTTCGCGTCGTTACGACGCTTTATCTGTTGGACGGCCCCTTTAAAGGGAAATTTATGAATGAAAACCTATCGGTAAATGACATTTGTGTTGTATTTTGAGACAATACCACCGAAATAGAATAGTATCCATAATAAAAAGAAAATCGTTTAATTATCTAGCCACACATGTGTGGTGTACCCGGTCAGTCTGACTGAAAATCTGTCCTGCAAGCCATAATAGGCTACCGACATTTGCAAATTTGCTATATATAACACAGTGTGACAATTTGCCATCGGAAATTATCGTGGTTTGATGTTATATTTAAAAGACGCAATAGGATTTTAAAAGACTCACGTCATGTGAAAATGGGTCTGTTTTGTAGAGGAAAGCGTAGCCCATGACCAGCAGAATCCGTATTCACCAAGCGATTCTTAGACTTAAGAATGAAGAATACACTTATAACCAAGGAAAGCATGCTCAGTATTAAACTATATATATATGCTTCCTTTGATGATAATAGCATGGACAAAACATTCTACATGAAAAGTGATGTAGAAAGATCTGGTTAACGCTAAGTTTGATGCAGAATTTAAGCAATTCTTGAATATTCCAATTTCATGACTACTCTTTATTCTTAGACTTAAGTCTAAGAATTGTTTAGTGTATACGAGCCCCGACTGCGCAAGTACGCAGATGTCATAAGACCAATAGTCTACCTTTATTTCAAAGTCAGGATATACGCTGAATATCTTTGTTCAAGATATTTCTTGTTTACTATTCTTCTTTTTATGACTGGGTTACATTATTTCAATGTATATTGTTTTGAACTATGGTCGTTTAATTCCAATAATTCTTCACATTTATTTTAAGGTATGGTTGTTACTGGTTGAGTCGTGGGTTCTGTTTGATTCGTGGGTATAGAAATCGCGTGAAATCTCGCGATAGAACGTTCGCACATGATGCAGTTCGTTACGGAAAAATGTTTTGACACGGTCACCATTTTTTTCGATCAAAAATCCGTCTAAAACAAGTAAATAGTGTAATTTATCATAACTTGATAGGTCCATTTGAAGTATTTCCTCATTTATTTATTGTTCATATAGTGTTTCAAAGTAACACAAAATTGTTTATTTATGAGTATTTATGCTTCATCGTCTGTTGACATTTTTTCACAAGAAATTGACCTGTCCTGCAAGGTCAGTTTAAAGGCTATTTATAGTATGCAAATCTTGAAATTCTGGCAGCCAATCAGAACCCATGAATCAACCGGAAGCTTATTTTCATGATGGTAGTTTGACACTATCAACACAGTCGATTATTTTGATGTTTCAAGACGATAAACATTTGGAAAAAAGCAACACATCTTAAAGAAGAAAGGTTAATAATTATTTTCATTATGATTCATGGTCATATATTTAAAAAATATTTGTGATGTAACAACTTTATGAAAATTACCCACGACTCAACCAGACTATAGCATATGTGGTGTCTATGGACTGGGGCGTTAAGGTTAAAATATGGAGCAAATATCGTGCATCTCCCTTTATAAGTTATATCATGATCATTCCATATGATTGTTAATACGAAAATGTTGAATACGCTTAAGTAATTAACAACTTATTTTAATAGCTTTAATATACTGATTATGTAATTATTTAGTGCATGTAGTTAAGCACTGTTAGGCATGTAGCTTTATACGTAGCAAGCTAAGTACATGTATGTTGTAACAATAGTATATTTGCATATTCTGGCTTTATATATAAAGCGTGTATAATGGGAAAAATAATTGCTTACGGCTTAGAGACAGATAACAAATACATGCTGTTCAGTGTAGGGAAAAGCGGACTTCACTCTTGTGTTCATACGAAACATAGATACAAACTTTGGCTCTGTTACAATTACGAATTACCGGTTAGTTTCATCCCCAATTCACCAAACCTTTCAGCGTCAGTGCTGGGACAATAAATCGTCAGCGATAGACGAAATTTACTATCAATAAACGCCTCATGTTAACGCTTCATCAACAAATTCACCATTACTATAATTTCTCATTGTGGCTTTCTGAGCTTTATTTGACTTGCGAAATGCACATTTATCACATTTAGTGATATACTGATAGACATCCTCTTTCATACCTGACCAATAGAACGATTGTTTAAGCCTATGTAAGGACTTTTCTAAACCCATATGTCCAGCAGACAGAGTGTCTTGTGAATATTATATAATTTCATCTCGTTTCGTGAACGGTACAAGCAGTAAACTTTTTTTCGTGGCCAGTATCAGTTTCTATGAAAATACAAAACAATAGTTGATCAATTACTTTAAGTCTGTCCCACATGCGCCAACGTGTATAAAGAAAAGAAGTACCGTCTGATTTGTGATCCCATGCAGGCCTTTCCAATTGATTTGTCTTAGCATTAAGAATTGGACTAATACTTGGGTCATTTTGTTGGGCTACTAAAAGGTCATTTGGTGTCCAGCCATTCATAACTATTTGTGTGTCTTGTTTTATTTCTCGTAATGTTACGAAGTTATTCCGGTTTATGATTAAATTATTATCACAATCACTGTAAGTATTTGCATTTTATTTAAATTATTTTGTCTTTCACAAACTTAACATGGTCGTTTACTTAGAGCATCAGCATTTGTATGTTTGAGAACCGGCCGATGAACAATATCAAGGTCATATGTTTCTAATTCTTGTAGCCATTTTGCCTTTTGACAAGACGGTGTTTTCAGCTTTTTGATCCAACTTACAGCTGAATTATCAGTTCTTAGTAATGTTTTCTGGCTATATATGTAGGTTTGAAAATGTATTCATGCTATTACGGCGACAAATAGTTATTTTCTAGTTGAACAATAAATGTGCTCACTTTTACTAAGATCTTTGCTCGTGTAAGCAATTACGCGTTCATGACCGTTTTGCACCTATAATAAAACACCACCAACTGCTAGGTCACTAGCATCACAATTTATTTTGTATGGTCATTCCGTTATTGGATAAGCTAAAATGGGTGCTGACATTAGCGCCTATTATAATGTTACGAAAGCACTAATTGTTTATTCATTCTAACAAAATTTAACATTTTTTTCACAAAACGTCTGAAGAGGTCGAGCTATTTCAGCAACACCAAGAAAACTACGCACTTCTTTGACTGACTTTGGTACTGGCCTACTATGGACAGCTTTTATCTTCTCCTTCGTTAGACACTATGTGGCCAACAAAAGGTATTTTCTTTTTAAATAAAGCACATTTGGATGGCTTTAATTTTAGATTTGCATCACCGATTCTTTCGAAAATACGGGACAAATGTTCCAGGCCTTCAGAGACGGTGTTTGCTGGCGATGTTATATCATCTATGTACAGGACTAGATCCTGCCACTGCAAACCGCGTAAAACATCCTTCATGCAACGTTGAAAGGTTAGCGGGGAATTTGCAAGGACAAATGGCATACACGCCTACTGGTACAATCCCAGTGATATGGCAAAGTCCGTCTTATATCGGGCTTCTGGCGCCATTTCAATCTTCCAGAAACCGGAACACAAGTCCCTTTGGCTGAACCATTTCGCACCAGCTAATGAATCTATACAGGAATCTGTTCAAGGAAGAGGGTACGCGTCCTTAATGGTAACATCATTAAGATGCCGGTAGTCGCAGCAAAACCTAACGGGCGAGTCCTATTTTTTGTTACAATCACAACAGGGGAGGCCCAAGGACTTTTGGATTGTTCAATGACATTCTGTTCGAGCAGTTTCTTTACTTCATTTTGCTCAGGTTCCTGTTTTGCCAATGGTAATCGACGCAATGGTTGTTTAATTGGTAGGGCCTGGCCAGTATTAATACGATGTTGTACACGGTCACATTTTCCGAAGTCACTTGAATGTTTTGCAAAATCAGACCTGTTTTTTAAAAATAATAATGCTAACTGATGGCACTCTTCTTTGTTTAAAAATTTAGAGCTTCTATCATTAAGATCGTTTAAATGCTCAGGCAAATCAGTTCTAGTTGTTTGCTCTTCAACTTTATTTTCACTTATTGGTGTCACTGATCGAACTTGGACTTTATTAAACAATTCTTAATTAATTTACGGTTCACAAGTGCCAACTGTTTGGTTTTGGTGTAAAGTTACAGAACTATCGGAACACTTAACATAATAAATTTTAATGTCACTATTGTTTGTAGTTAACACACCAGGCAGCATAAGACAGTGAGGATTTGCAGAGCCGATATGTTTCGCCAGCGAGTATTTTGTCAGTTTACAGATTTTTCTGAGCCCACAAAACACGGGATCTCACTACAAGGGGTAACAAGTTTACCGCTTTTGTAATCAATAATTTAAACATAGTTCATGAGAAAATCCTTGCCTATTATGCCATCTTGTGAAATGTTACAAACTAAGACCTCGATGTTGAAATTAAAACCATTTAGTGTAACTTATTAAACATTTTTGTCATGACAGTTAATTTGATTTGAACCGACATCGAATACAGGGGCTGCAAATGAGGTTAATAAGTGTTTTGAAACTTAAGGTATATTTTGATAAACAGTACTTGATATGATGGAGCATGTTGCACCGGATTCAATTAAAAGTTCTTCTTCTTGAACATCAAGTTTGCCTGACACGTAAAGACAATTATCCCAAACTTTATCAGAAAAACAACCGGTGCGAATTACATTTTTAGCTGGCCGATTTTGATTAGATTCAGTCGACACAAAGCCTGGGTCGACCGCACGCCGTTTCGCTGAGTCAAATATGCAGGAACGGTTTGAGATGTTGCACCAAACGATTGACTTCTACGTTGAGGACAGTCCCGGATGAGATGCGTCTCCGAGCGGCACTTGAAGCACTTACGCGTCTCGCTCTTTGTTTTATGTGACTGTTGCGTTGATTTTGCCAAAAGACAAGCTTTTAAGACGCTCCAGCCGGGAGTTGATACCCTTAATGAGATACGACAACTTCCGGTCTATGTCATTGGTGTTTACGGCTCAAACACGGCTGGATCTTAGTTGACCCTCCCCGGGGATCGACTCATATTTGTCGATAACAGCAGCGGCCTCGTGAATAGTTATTGTCGATACAGCGACATCTCATATCAGGTGGAATTATTTTATACGATTGATTTAAAACAATAATATCTTGTGATTGCGTGTTTAGCTGACTGTACGCTTTCTTTGTGAGTTGTCTGATGTCGTAAAAAAGAGAGATGATACTTTCTTCGGGCCGGCGCTGTCTATTCTCCAACATGCTAAGGAACTTAGATTCATGTTCACTGCTGCCAAATCTTTGTTGCATACGTTTAACCAACGTGCGATAATCGCGGCGCTCGTACTCGTCATGGATCATGTAAAACTGCCGCGCCTTTTCTCGTAGACTGGATGCCTGGAATGATATACGGCTCCTCTGACTCAAAACACCAAGTTCGGCGCAATCCTCAAAATGGGATATATAACTCTCCCAAGGCTTCTCTTTGTTGTATGGCTCTTGCTTGAGATGGGGGACATGCTAGGGTGTCCTCCATTTGTTGCAGCGGTCAACATCTACGTTGTTGAAATTAAGATTTCGTTCTCGGCGGAGTCAGGGCACG
Organism: Dreissena polymorpha; assembly: GCF_020536995.1. Taxonomy (NCBI): domain Eukaryota; kingdom Metazoa; phylum Mollusca; class Bivalvia; order Myida; family Dreissenidae; genus Dreissena; species Dreissena polymorpha. The sequence continues at coordinate 68,721,296 of NC_068358.1, read as the reverse complement.
GGACTGTAACCTGCGTTGGAATCACTTTCCGACGTACAAATAAAAAGATTTTACTCGCTGATGTCGACAACGGCGACCAGTAGACATGGAAGAAGTAACTGAAGCTTCGCTTCTAGTTTCGAATTTATTATTGTCTAACTTTCTCAAACTCTCCGAATTTTCATTAGCCATATTTTAATGTTCACTTACTTCATAAGGATAGTGAAAAATATTAGATCTCTATTTCACACGATATTCATAAACTGTTCCTTATACACATGCTTTTTAAATACACAACTATGTAAATAAGTGCACAAAGTATACAAATTGTCTTCTTTTTTATTTAACTACTTTTAATTGAGCAAAACGGCACAGCTCTTAATATAAGCACATTGTGTTTTGTGAGCAGGAATAAATTAAATGACAGCGATAAATTTTACCACTTATCCGTTTACTATCAATAACGTGGGCAATTATCTGTGTCGTTAATGTAAACGCTTTTTTTAATTCGCGAATCCCTGTTGCAATATTTTTTAAACTTCGATGGATATGCTCCAAAAAAAGAAGTCGGGAAAACACAAGTTCCATTGTCCCGTCTTAAAAAAATGAACTCGGGGAAACACAAAATAAGTCTGACTTTACGAGTTAATTATTTTTAGACTCGGGGAAAACAGCAGCTCTGTTTTCATGTGTTAATTTTTTGTTGGACTAGGGAAAACAGAAATTCTGTTTTCCCGAGGTTTTTTTTTGGAGACGGGGAAACACGATTTTTTGGTGCTGTGAAACCACAATAGATATTGTATTTTTGCAAAGCTCAAGATGAACTTATTGGATCGTTGAATGTCCGTCGTCTAACGTCGTTTGTCGTCCGTCGATGTTCAACAATTTGCTTGTGAACACTCTAAAGTCTACATCTTTTGTCCAAACTTCTTCTCACTTGGTCAGAATGTTAGTCTTTATAGAATCTTAGACAAGTTCGAAATCGGGTCAGTAAGGTCAAGACGTAGGTCACTAGGTCAAATCTTGAAAAAATCTCTTGATTAAATTTTAGACGAGTGTAAAATAAGTTTAGTGAAAGTCAAAACAGTAGGTCACTAGGTCAAATCTTAGAAATAGTTTTTGAGCACTCTAAACGCTGATTGTTTTTAGTCTAATCCTTCTCAAATTTAGTCTGAATGTTGATCTTGATTAAATCATGTTAGTGTGTGAATATTGGTCAGTTGGGGTAAAAATGTAGGTCACAAGGTCAGATCCGAGCAAAAGCTAGAGTTAGGTTAGGGTTAGGGGTCATACAAGTTATTTTGAACATGCTAGGTTAAGGTTTATTTGAGTCAGCTGGTGACAAAACATAGGATACTTGACTTTGAAAAAAATGTGAGTGCTTTAGAAGCCATATGTAGCCCAATCTTCCCCACATTTGCTCAGAATGTGAGTCATGGTAATATCACAGATGAGTGCGAAATGGGATTAGTTGAGTAAAATCTCAGATGAGTGTGAAATGGAAGAAATGGTTATCAAAAGGTAGGTCACTAGGCAAACTCTAAGAAGAATGCGTGTGATGCAGGGACTCAGGTGAACGATAAAGGGCCATCTTGACCCTCTTGTTTATTTTCCGATTGGCCGATTATCTTGTGCGCACAATATAGCGAGTGTGTTTCCCCGACTTAAAAAAAAATAATTTCTGTTTTCCCGAGTCCAAAAAAATTAACTCGTGAAAACAGACTTATTTTGTGTTTCCCCGAGTGAATTTTTTTCAGAAGGGAAAACAAAACTTGTGTTTTCCCGACTTCATTTTTTATTTTAGCGGTGATGTCACCTTAGTGCCACCGTATCCTTCGGCACCAGGCGATCGCACTTTTGTGGCGTCCGTCAGGATGGGGAACTCGGACTGTGTTGGAATTGTCGACCGTTTATTAATCATGTAGAACAAGACGTGCGGCATGATATTTATGATATGTAACATTATATGTTTATTGAAAGAGAAAATCCGCATGTTGTTGGAAAGTACAGTACGTATATTAAAACTAAGAAAAATTTGGTGGGCACTTTCGTAGAGTCAATATTTTTGTGTTTAATTCTATTTACCAAAGATGGTTTTACTTACTTTCTCTGCGACGTCGAGCAACTGAGATGGAAGTTGTGCTGAAAATTTGGAATTCGACCGCCCTTATATACCTTCTCGAAAGTGCCCACGTGACCTTAAATGACCAATGACCATATGACAGCTTGCCAGCAGCATCACTATCAGCCAATAGGATTCTGACAGCTCGTAAGTCAACCAATCAACATCTGTCAGTCTGATCTGTCAGAATCCGCCATGATGCTGGCAAATTCGGCGTCTAAGCGGCCATGACAGGTCAGATTTATGCATAACATTTACATACTAAAGTATAAAAATATGGCCTGTCTATATACAACATGATCGAATGGAAACAGTTAATGTCATACATGGTGTTCTATTCGATCTCTTTATAATTCGTGGTATAATGGGTAAGTAATTGAAAAGAAATGGATTATAGTGTTAAAATGATGTAAACAATTGACATAGCCAGCCTTACGTGAATAACAAGGTAAGTGCAATTATTATTATTATCATCATCATCATCTTCACCATCATTTCTATTAGTATAAGTACCAGTTTTAAAGCTCTGGTAACTTCATTTCAAGTAAGTATAAACAGTAAACAAACAGGCATATAAAGGCCGGACGGGGTCATTACACTCGCCCTACCTTTCAAAAATTAAAATTCTCCTATATATAATAATGACTGGACTGCGTCATTACACAATATATTGTATTTTACATATATTAGGTCTTAATTTGAACACTTGTTACAATAAATATACTTTCCTCATAACAAAAGTATCCATTTGGCACATGCCTATGATACTTTTATACATAGCAGTGTGTACATATTTGAGACTTTTAAAACACTTCTTGTTACTTATAGTAATATAATATATGTTGTATATAAAGCTTTTTTCAGTTTGCTGTACTGAAACTACATAACGATTAGAGCTTAAGCATATAACAATTTCATAAGCATGAGTCCTTGCTCGCTACCTATAAGACATGAAAACATAGGCAGCCAAAATGCTCTTGTCGCAGTACAATATTTAATAACAATTACATTCTGACACGGTGTCTGTAGATCGACAACACGCAATCATTAATGCAATGCGTAGTACTATGACGACAGTACGACGACGCGATAGTACGATGGCGACAATGCGATGGTACGATGGCGACAATGCGATGGTACGATGGTGACTGTACGATATGACTTTCGCATTGTCGCCATCGTACTCTCGCGTTGTCGCATTGTCGCCATTGTACTTTCGCATTGTCACCATCGTACTTTCGCGTTATCGCATTGTCGCCATCGTACTATCGCGTTGTCGTCATCTTCCTATCGCATTGTTGCCATCGTATTATCGAACTATCACATTGTCGCCCTCTTTTATTTATTTTTTTATTTTTAACCACGATGGCCCTAACAGTATTCCGTACTTAAACCCTACTAATGCATCGTTTATGTTTACCAAGTTGACCACGTCCATAAAGATTTCAAATGCCTGAATTATACATCCAATAATAATCATGAAATTGAGTTATATATAATGGGGTTTATAACAATTTAAAGTATGCTAAAAGCATATTTCATGAGTATAAACAGTACTATAAATGATTTCTTAAAATGACGTGTGTACATATTTTATTCCATTTTACGATTATCCTGACCTTATATCCGTCCCAAGTAGCAATAACATCAAATGTAATGTTTTATGAACAAGGGGGTGTCCAGTTATCGTGCAGAAACGAAGTCCACGGTACAGACCTACCTGTGGACGTACCGGCCGAACGACAGGTAGAAGCAAGCGAATGGTGGCATAATATGATTTTGTTAAGTATCAGCTTTTTGCTGATACAAAAGACTTCAACACAAACCAGCATATTATATGGATCATGGGTGTGTATTTATCAAATAACCCAAATATATGTCGTAAAAAAGTCTATAGTACGCAGCATATTATGTACATAGTACAAGAACAAATATTATTCATGTAAAAAACTATATAATTTAAAGGGATCTTTTCACGCTTTGGTAAATTGACAAAATTGAAAAAAGTTGTTTCAGATTCGTAAGTTTTCGTTTTAGTTATGATAGTTGTGAGGAAACAGTAATACTAAACATTAACCATGCTCTAATATAGCCATTATATGCATCTTTTGACGATTTTAAAACCTAAAAATTATAAAGCGTTGCAACGCGAAACGATTGAATAATTTGGAGAGTTCTGTTTTTGTCGTTAAATTTTGTGAAACTACGAAGATTGCTTATAAAAGGTATAAAATACGTCAAGAATGTGTACTCGGCGGAATAGCTCAGTAGGCTAAAGCGTTTTTACTTCAGGACTCTGGCAGGACTCCAGGGGTCACTGGTTCGAAACCTGCTCCGGGCAATGTTCTTTTCCTTTTTTTAATTTTTTCTTGATTTTTTACTGGAGCTTTTATGATCCAATGTTTACATTTATCAATATAAAGCATTTAATGAATAAGTTAAAAAAAATGCCAAAATCTGTGAAAAGGCCCCTTTAAATATACCAATCGTCTGCGTATTTCCAGTTATTAGAGTCTTGTATAAGTCTTCACAATATATTTTACGCTGCTGAGTAATATTTACGTTGCCATGATTGTCACTTCGACAAATGTTTAATCCAGTGGTGCTACAGTGTCACGGACCTGAGTTTCCAAAAAAGGGTCCTGAGTGTTGCTGTATTACATAAATGGTGTAATGTATCCGAATTCATTAACACGATCTAAATGTTAGTCAAAAGATTTAAAAAAAATAGCTTCTTCCTATTTATTTCTCTCGCGCTGTTATATTTTAAGGGCTATTTTCATTTAAGTTAACCAGGATCTTTCGTCCCAATCGACGCATGATCCAATTGACCAATCACTGATGGCGCGGAATTTCTAAGAATTCCCAAGACTGTATATATATTCATTAAAATAAATAATCCCGAACATATTTCCGATAATTATATTAAAATGTAAGGAACATATAACAATTCCACGAACACTCCTAATGACAAATATTAGTCATGATTTGTTAAAAGACTAATGTCTTCAAGCTTTTGGTTCTAGTATAAATACATCTATTAGGACATGAGAATGATTATTGATCACACTATATACTTAAGTATTTACTACTTGTAACTTAATAAAAACAACAAATCTGTGGATATGTATCATTTAAAATATTATTCAATCACGTTATATGTTTGTGGCAAATTATACGATCGTTTATGTACGCACAACGAAAAATAGGAAAATATGTGTTACTGTTTGTCTTATGCACAAATGTTATTTGTTTATAGCTTTACGTAATAAATGTTTTTTTACAGCTCAGTGTCTGTGGAGAGAGAAAACAGAGAGGCCAGGATTGCAAACGAAACAGAGGTTTGTTGACAAACGGTCTGACGGTACTTATAGTCATCTCTAAAGGAATAAAACATGGTTTCCTGTTTTATCCGATTTCAACGCGAGGCTCAGTTTCAACCAAAGCTCGCCAAAGCAAGGCGTATCCGCGAAGGAGGGGATGGTCAAGTACTGACAGTGTCTAAATTACACCAGGGACATTGTGTCTACAATAAAGAGGTACATTGTTCACATACCGTCTACCAAATGGGTTTATCTTTTTTAATAATGTGTTGTATGATTCAGAAATATGCACTTCATTTATGTTTGCAAGATTTGTTGAATCGTTTTGGAGGTCCGTCGTTCTGTACTTCATCTGTTGCAAATAATGTGTTACTCCATAGGTTGTATTTATCAGATCTTTACCAAACTTTATAACAATATTTATAGGCCCAATATCTCGGCAATTCGACAGTACCTTAGGATTAGTGGAGTTATTACCATAGTTTATTCTTAATTTTCTAAACCTGATTGTTCAGTTTCGATGTAAACTGCAATGACACGTTTTCAAAACAAAAATCATGTTTGATGCTAAAATATTTAAGGCAATTTAATTACCTACCGCATTTACCCCAATGACTGCCAAGTTGATGTGTTCACAATTAGTATTTACAACAGCCATGTCCGACAATCTTCTTTAATTTGACACCTACATTCATCAAAAGATTTGTTTCATTACTTTTTTACACGCAGAGATATTGTTATATGCAATATTTCTTATAATTTATATCGTATTATTACACCTGTATATAATTAAATTGTATTATAAAGGACACTACCAATTTACTAATTTTCGTTGTGTTTGATTGAAGGTCCTGAAACGAATCATCTTCAGAAGAGGGCACAAATAACGTTAATTGATTGGAGTTCCTGTCCTCTAAGCAGACCTTTGTTAAACAGAAGCCAGAATAATCAATCAGTCTGCACAAAGTAAACACTTCGACTGATTCTAAAGTGCTGTTGACGGCAGACTATACAAAACTGTTGGCCACTATAGAGGCGATTTTTGTAATTCCTGTAAAATTGCACAATTGTTAAAAGGATACAATTTGTTTACAAGGGAAGACAGAGTAAAAGGTTGGAAGAAAATAGCCTTCTCCCGTTTGGACAGGTTGCATAATTATTTGACTAGAAGCTGTTGCAGCAACTGAAGAAAGAGGGGGCACATACTTTGCCCAGGAACCATTCATATAAATTACATAGAGAAAGCAGCTTTGACAGCTGTTGCTAATAGTTCATATGTATTAATTGTTGTCGCCTGTGGGCACTTGATCATATATGCAATAATTATGTCCATTCGATGGAGTCAAAGCATAGAGAAACGAACTAAATTTGAATTGCATTCACAACTGTAACTTGTTGTTGGAAAACATATAAAGTAAATGTTACAAACTAATGGTTTTGTTATTCGGAAATGTTCTCTATGACAATTTTGATTATTTTCCTTCATTGTTATACTTAATTTCTCCTTGCAAAGAACTGGATTGTATGCATACCTGTATTTTTTAACCATTTGAGTGTAGATATTGATAAGAGTTGATTTGTTTCATATGCCGTCACAATTCGTTTAAAAATTACGGAATTGTGTCGCGGTGTTACTTTCAAATCAGCGCACAGTTGATTTTGGATCCACGGTTTTTAACTTATTGACCAAATTCAAATAAAAATTGGTAAGACATGTATGTAGTGTTAAGAGGATGATGAACGTCTAATGCGATGAAAATACCATTTTTATAAAGGTTTCTGTCGTGACGTGTACCTCCAATTACATATGCGTAACAGCAATTAAACACACCTCATTTGTTCTTAATCATCTTTGGCTGTGCCATATGCAGACATTCACAATAAGCAATTACTTCAATATGCAGTAAGGGATTCTACATTAACGTTCTACAATTTACAATCTACAAGGTTTCGGTGATAAAGTGAAAGGTCACAAACTAAGCTCAAAAGTTACTTATTTAGATTAAATATGCCCCATTTAGTTAGGATTCATTTTTAAATACCCTTATGTAACTGTTCATCGTTAGCAGGCAGTGGGACACATGTATGACCATATGGCCATATGACTAATGTGAAGGTCACAAAGGATTCGTTGCACAATGCTTTTTAAAGGCCGAGATTTCACCATTTCTTCTTTATAAATAACTTTTCATAAGCCTTTTCTTCAGTAGTTTAGATTAAAACTTTGTGGCGAGTATATGCAAGAAAAACTAAATAAGACACAACATTTGCGGAGTATATATATTCAACGTTTTCGCTTGTTTAAAGAAATGCAAAGAAAAAGAGTTGAATTTAAATTTCGACTTCCCAGGGATTTCCCTAATCCATGGACTTAAAGGATCTTTAAGGAGCAAACTATTTCGCGATACAACTGCATCACGCAGTTTTTCAATTTAATTTTATGAAAAGCGTTAAACATTTCTTTTTATCAATCCCCTGACATTTTGACATAAGGAGACTTTGTGTTACCCTCAGTCAATTATGTAAGTTGGTCAGTCCGTCCTTCCGCAAACGTTGTTCTTGCAATTTCTTAAAAACCGTCTTAAGTTACTGTGAAAAAACAGGTAACACACATATAGGAGAAAACACTAGTTTTTCATAAGAAGTAAAAAATCAGGTCGCTGTCACTAACAATGAAAAAAAACTTTCCATAAAAATAACTCAAAAATTTAATCAGATACTTTCATGATACTAAAATGTCATTGTCCTTCTTTCATGGTCTATCTGTCCATAACCAAGAACTGAAATAACTGGAAAAGTACATGTACGTGATACTTGATCTGCAGTTTCTCAAAATGTGATGATTGTTCGGCAGACAAAATTTGGTATATATATATATATATATATATATATATATATATATATATATATATATATATATATATATATATATATATATATATATATATATATATATATAATTAGTTTTTTTTGGCGAAATAATCAACAACACATATAAAGTGAAGAAATAACTGGTCGATTTACATCCTTAATATAAGCAACTTGCAAATATAATCATACATAAACCAATTACGTGTTTGATCTGATTCATAAAGAAAAATATCAAGAAAACATACTATACATACCAACTATCAAATGCACACATGCTATCATCTTCAAAAGCATTGTCTTCGTCGTCGGTGATTATTACCAACGACACTTTTCCAGGAATATGATCAAGTGTATTCTGCAGCAAAGTTACTTGTTTACCGATCTTAAGCATCGACAGACTCTTACAAGAAGACAAGTCAACCCCTTCACATTTGCATTTAAGTGTAAGATATTTCAGGTTGGGAAGATCACGTAGAGAATTGGGTAACAATGTAATATTTTCACCAAGATGTAAGTTAATTATGTTTCGACACGTTCCTAAGTCCAACCCATCACATTTGCATCTGAATGAAAGATTCTGCAATTGTTGCAAATCACGTAATGCGTTTGGTTGCATTGTTACTTGCTTACCGAGCTTAATATGTGTTAGACTGTGACATGATGACAAATCCAACCGCTCATAACTGCAATCAAGTGAAAGATATTTTAGCTTCGGTAGATCGCACAGTGAATTCGGTAAAACTTTCACCAGGTTACAAATAATAATTGAAGTGAGATTTTGGCTAGACGATAAATCCAGGCCATCACATGTGCAATTTAACGTTATACGTTTCAAGTAATGTTCATCACGTAGTACACACTTTAACATAGTAACTTTTTTACAGAGATTCAGTGTCTTTAGGTTTCGATATTGTGACAAGTCAAACCCATCATATTGACATTCTAAATGTATATGTTTCATTTTGTGTAGCTCACGCAGCGTATTTGGAATTAATGTCACATATTCACCGACATGTAGATTTTCGAGACTTCGACACGATGATAAATCCAATCCGTCACCTGTACACTTCAACATTAAGTACCTCACACTGTGAAGATCACGTAGAGCGAATGGTAATAGGGTAATGTTTTCATCGAGATGGATGGACGTTAAATTTGTACACAATGACAAATCCAACCCATCTTAAATGCATCTTAATTCAAGAGATTTCAAATTTCGAACCTCGGGAAGTGCATTTGGAAATAATTTAGCATGTTTTTCAAGAATAAGCCTCTCTAATTTCTGATAAGATGTCAAATCTAACCCGTCATATTTACATCCTAATGTAAGAGACTCAAGGTTATAGAGCTCAGATAGAGCATTCGGTACCAAGGTCACATGTCCAAAAAGTTCAAGTTTACGCAGATTTTGAAAAAAAAGACAGGTCCAAGCCCTTGCATTTGCAGTTCAGACTAAGCAACGTCATTTCCGTAAATCCACACAGTGGTACCAGTTCCATACAATCCCTTACACTAAGCTCCTGTAAATGTATCAACCTAGACAGGCCCAGTTCAAAATAGTACATATAATCTGTTGTTTCGTAGAAATCATCATTTTCTATGGTCAAACATTTTATACAATGTGCCGACGAAGACAGAATTTCATAGAAATCGATATCAGAATCCGAGCATATACTGAACTCAAGTGATTGCACATTGCACACATTGTCTGAAAGTATGGATTTCAAAGCACATTCGTTCAACTTAAACATATTCAAGTTGATATGATGCAGTTGCAGATGTATGTCCTCATCTTGAAAGTTATTGGATTTGGCTTCCAAATAGCCGGAGATAAAAATCTGTTGCAAAAAATGTACGCTATATTTGTCTAAATACTTGCAATAGTGTGAGTTCATCATGCAAGATAATCGATTTGCAGCAGTTATATTAAGTCCACATAGAAAAATAAACACTTGAGAAATTTCTAAACAAGCATCAAAACATCTACAAAAATATGCAGATAAGACATAGTCAATGTCGTTTACATTAAGTGCGATATACATTGCAGCTAAAAATTCCTGAATGCTTTTGTGGATAAACGACATTGTGGACGGTTTAAAGCACAATGTTGATGATTTTCTCATTGATAGAATTCCTGTTTCAAGTGCAAACCCTTTTTGTTCTTCAGAAATGTGTTGTAATAATACTTTATCGGTAAACACTAAAGAAGAATGTCTTTCAAAAGAAAACAGTAGATTAAATGCTGCCCTTGAAATAGATTGTATATGCTCATAATTTGTTTGCATGAAAATCGTTTTTTCAAAACATTTGAATGGAGGAAACTGAAAATAGCATCTTTTGATGCTGATCTTTTTTATAAGACTATCCAGAAGAAGACTGTAGATTTCACAATTTGATCCTGTTAAAATTGTCCCATCCACCCAAAAACACACAATATGTGATAGCATCATTGGAGTCAATACCAATTCATCAAGCCTATGTTCATATACATAATTCTGAAACAGTTTGTGCTTGCTGTCTAGGTCTTCACTAAGAAGGCATCCTAAAATGTTTTTACTAAGCATTGATGTTTCCATTACGCCTTATAATTCTAAAAGGCAATTGATCTGAGAATTCTTCAACCGTTCGTCAGACATTTTCCATGGCCGTGCAGTAGTAAACACAATACACTGGCACGTCTGAAATAAAAGTGGCAAGACAAGGTTCTGTTCTGGATCACACCATTCGTCCAAACCGTCTTGAACAACAAGGCATATTTCCTTTTCAAGAATATGTTGAAGTAGTATGTATGCTGCATCGACATCTTTTTCTGCATGTATCATTTCGATTATTTGTTTTTTAATCATCTTTGTAACTGTCCGCTGATACCTAGACTCTCGTAATGCAATGTGAAATACAAACTTAAACGCCTGCAGCGTTTCTACATCATCAAAGTGAGGGTTGTTTACATTAGAATTCGATAAAGTTTCGCATTCATTGCACCAGTCTAAAACTAATTTAGCTGCAAATGTGGTTTTCCCCTTGCCTGGTTCTCCTTGCAAAAATACGTGCTTCTTAGTTGCGTGATCTATCTGGAATATGTCACAGTATTTGAAAATTTTACCAGCTTTCCGTTTCTTGCCGTCCTTTTCCGTAACGATTCGGTGTATTTCTGTTGTAACATATATTTCCATTAAAGACTTATCATGGTTTGGAACCAATTTTGACACAGGTACGTGCCGTATGTTGTCTAGGTAATACTGCTTCAAACGTCGTTGAAATTCTGAAAGTGAAATGCATTATAAAACGTAACACTAATTGCTTGTTGTTTATCAAATATGTTACTATGATAAAAGTTAACTTTTTACATCTCAATACGATTCTTTTCGCAGTCATGTCATGCCCAAGTTATCCATTTGACTGCGGCCTTTTCCTTAGAGCACGGGACAGGGTGAACATTTGTTTTAATATATTTTTAAGATAGAGTATCAATAAAATCGATTACATTAAACTATTTAACTACATCACTGTCATTGAGAAGCATCCTACTTATGAAGATGTGCCATATTTAACTTTGATATGTCTAGTAACTGCAGAGACAATATTTATAAAAATTCATTTAACCTTCTGATAATTTTGAGTTTCTCTATCTTTACTTTGTCCCGAGTAGCCGTATTTGCAATTTAATTATGTAAACAAATTGTAGAAACCTTAAGGATGTTCGATCGTATCGTGATTTTTTTTAAATATCCAGAATGCTATAATGTTTTGTAGGGTGATAAATGGATATGTATCTGAAATAAATATCAAATAAAAAAGGGGGGTCACCGTGAATAATTTTGAGATATTGCCGTTTTTTAAATGCCATGTGCGTTTGAGAAAAGGTCATTTTTGCGGGGCATAAAATTGGGGGTACGGTAAAACGTTTGTGTGTTAAACATTTAAAATGGACTAGTATTATTGTGATTGTATTAGATCAGCAACTGTAACCTTTGTATTGTCATACTGAACACATTTAAAACCAAAAATATTGGAAATCGTAAAAAGTAATGAGACATAAGTATGACTAGTTTTTTTGTTTGTTTTGAACTTTTTATTGCACAGTTCAAAAATCGATGACATACAATACAGATAAAAATTTCTGTTGATGTTATTTTCATATTCATTTGAAGTTCTCAATAATTAAATTAAACTAGCTTAGCTTTAAAATGAAGTAAAGAAATTGATAGGTCACCGTGGATTTATTTTGGCTACAGACCTTTTAATATGGACTTAATTTCAAAAATATAATTACTCACATTGTAATAGTAATTAAAACAAATCTATATAATAACTGCTCCATAACAAATAAAATTATCAACTGAAATTTGATACACGTAGAAATATTTATTATATACATACTTATGGAAATATTTCAGATGTAACACATGAAAAAAACATGTTGATGTTCAAATAAACATCTTTAATTAACCCACCCACCTGTTACCCATGTTTAGTACAGTCCCTGGGCACCTCCCGTGTGCAAAAAAGAGTGAAAGCTATATCAATTTTTAGGTAAATGTCTGAAGTGTCAGAAAATTTTGGGTGGACGTGCCGCGTGATGGTACGTTTTTTGTATTATGTAATTGTGTTTGGTTGCCATGGTAACAGTTTCGAAATACTTCTATTTCCAGTTTAAGTGCTAAAAAGGTCCCATAATCGTTTTTGTATTATAGTTTTATGATATTAAATTACTTTATCACAAAAATATTTTAAATAAGATCACACACACGCGATTAATGATGGTAAACTGTACTAGTATTCGGATAAATTGAATGTGGGATAGCATTCAAATTACTGTTGACTATTGCATACGTTTTTGATATAGGAGACACACTTTTATCATAAGTAAGGTTTCAAATATAAGATTGACATAGAATCAATGGGGTTTATTAATTAGTTTTTGCATAATTTATAACAAATGTGTGTTAACCTGTTACATATAAAAGTAAATGGTTGTATAATGATCACCTTGTAATTACAATATAAAACTATGGAAGAATACAATACTCCATTTATCAACGGTGTGATTAACGCAAACCATAGCTTGTGTACATAACTGAGCTGTTATCAAATTCGACTAAGAGCCATGTACACACATTACATTTTACACCATAAGCTAAATACAATACAAATACATTGCTTTCAAGCTATAATCAATGTAAAATTTACATATCAACATTGTGCATGTACTACACATTTGCACTGAATATGTGACAAACATGAGTAAATTTGTAAAAGAGTCAGTCAAATATATGATACATAGCATTATATTTTTTGCATTCTAAATAATCAAAATACAAAAAAAGAAATATAACTTGAGTCACCAACAGTCGGTCGTCATTATTTAAGACTATATATATAACTTAATATTTATAAATAATGTTATGTTTACATAATTAACTATGTATATTAAAATTGCAACAGTGGACAGATATATGTATATCACTGTATAATTATCACAATGTAATAATAATAAGTAATAAGACAAAATATTAATCACATTAAGTAATAAGACAGAAACTTATCATTTTTTAACAAGACTGCAAAACTGTCACAAGATACGCCCGTTCGAAGGTTTTGAACACCATGCTCAATGCTTGAAATGCACTAAGTGACCTCGAGACCTAGTTATCGACCCGGCATGACCCATATTTGAGCTTGACCTAGATATCATTTAGATGTAACATCGGACTAAATTCGGTGAAGACCAGATGAAAACTACTTCAATTGGAGAGCGGACGCCATGCTAAATGCTTGAAATGCACTAAATGACATCCTGACCTCGTTTTTGACCCGGCATGAACCATATTTTAACTTGACCTACATATCATCTAGACAAAACTTCTGACCAAATTAGGTGAAGATCGGATGAAAACAACTTCAATAAGAGAGCGGGCACCATGCTAAATGCTTGAAATGCAATAAGTGACCTCGTTTTTGACCCGGCATGATCCATATTTGAACTTGACCTACATATCATCTAGACACAACTTCTGACAAAATTAGGTGAAGAACGGGTGAAAACTACTTCAATTAGAGAGCGTACACCATGCTAAATGCTTGAAATGCACTAAGTAACCTCGTGACCTCGTTTTTAACCCTGCATGACCCATATTCGAACTTGACCTACATATAATCTAGACACAACTTCTTACCAAATTAGGTGAAGATCGGATGAAAACAACTTCAATTAGAGAGCGAACACCATGCTAAATGCTTGAAATGCACTAAGTGACCTCATGACCTGGTTTATGACCCTGCATGACCCATAGTTGAACTTGACCTACATATCATCTAGACACAACTTCTGACCAAATTAGGTGAAGATCGGATGAAAACTACCTCAATTAGAGAGCGGACACCATGCTAAATGCTTGAAATGCACTAAGTGACCTTGTTTTTGACCCGGCATGACCCATATTTGAACTTGATCTACATATCATCTAGACACAACTTCTGACCAAATTTGGTGAAGATCGGGTGAAAACTACTTCAACTAGAGAGCGGACACCATGCTTAATTTTAAATGCACTATGTGACCCCGTGACCTAGTTTTTGACCCAGCATAACCCATATTCGAACTTGACCTAGATATTGTCTAGACACAAATTCTGACCAAGATTGGTGAAGATTGGATGAAAACTATTTGAATCAGAGAGCGGACACTGCTGTGGACCCCGCCCGCCGCCCGCCGTCCGCCCGCCGCCCGCCCGCCCGCCCGCCGCCCGCCCGCCAAGGATGAAACTATAATACGTCCCGTTTTTAAAAACGGGCGTAAAAAAATTGTATAGCTAGCGAAACAGATCTTTCTTGTAATGACTATACCATTATCAGTTTACCTATTGCAATATTAATATGCACATAAATATTATTCCCAAATTGCAACAGGTGATAATTTTGTAAAATTTGTAACAATTATTTGATTGTTTAATCACAATAAATAATAAAAAGAAAAAAAAAGAAATTTTAATTCATAATCACAATGTATAAATTACGAAAAATAAAGGAGTCAGTTAACGTGATAATTCTTGTAAAAATTACATGTCTAAACAAGCTAAACTATACACATTTTTGTGCGTATGGAAAGGCCTTGTCCATATACACATGCATACCAAATATGAAGGTTACATCTGGAGCGACGTAGAAGTTATTTGCTTTTTTCGAAACCTCAAGGCACATTTCGAAACCTAAAAGCGGACCCTAAGTTCAAGGTCAATGTCAAAGGGGTCCACATTTGTGTGTGTATGGAAAGGCCTTGTCCATATACACATACATGCATACCAAATATGAAGGTTACATCTGAAGTGACATAGAAGTTATGAGCCTTTTTTCGAAACCTAACGCAAAGTACGACGGAAAGACAGACGGGCGGACGGTCCGATCAATATATGACCCCTTCGGAGGCATAAAAATGTGTTGTTGTCCATATATATAAAATACCCATGTACACCACAACTACTAATGTATGCAACAACTATCAAAATTCACATTACAGAAATGCTTATAACATTCTTACAGAAATGTTCACCAGTTATACTAAACACTAAATACTACAAATCAAATTACTTAATCTACAAAAAAACATATAATACAATTAGTGGCGCAATAATGTTTCAACTGTTTAACCATCTGTGGTTTAATGCATAGCCAAAAATATCTTACAACTTAGGTGAAACATGAGAAATACAACTGACATAAGAATCATAAGTATGTTTGTCATTGAGAAGCAAAACAAATTATGTAACAGCTATTCGATTTCATAGCTAATCTATGTACAAGATGAAAATTACAATTGATTAGATATCCGGCAACAAATAACTCGCTTTTGCACATATTATTTTCTCTGATTTTGTTACTCTTATTTGTCCGTTTGTAACCTCTGACAGGAGGCTCCTTAAACCACTCAGTCCGTTTCTTTTTGATACAGTTCTCATATGTTTAAGTTGCAATCCACTTCCTGCAACTTTTCTTACAACACCTTGACCCATAACTTTTTTATCAATCATTGTTTGCAAGGATTTGATGTTGGAAGCAACATTTAGTGAAACATTGTATGATAATACTGCACGTTCATAGCTGAATGAATATTTGTTTACAATATTTTGGTCAAGAGGAACAGAGTTTACTAACTTTTGTAAAGTTTAAACATCCTGTAGAGCACCATGTGCCATGTATGATTCACCAATGACGTCTTTAACTAAATTTTCCTGCTTATATGATTTCATTTTTGGTAATATTTCGTTTAACAATTTATAAGTATCTAAAAAGCCACAAATATTTTGCTGAAACTCAAACATTTTACCACAAGAATGGATAGCATGGAGAAACACTTTACAATCAAAAGACTCTATATTATGCCCAACTAAAATAACTGGTTTTCTGTAAGAATGTTATAAAACTTGTCAATGCAGATTTGATTGGGACAGCTGTTACTGTTTGTCCCTTGACAAGCATAGACTCGCCAACAACAGTCACTCCAGTTATTTCTGATGCTTTCAAGGACATCTTCTTCTCTGGCATCACATATGTTGAAAACTGACCAGTTGTATGCACTGCAGCTATCTGAATTATGTGATAAGTACTCTCTGAAAAAACAAACACAAATTTTACATAGAAATTGCACAAAATCCATTTTAGCTCTGATAATCACAGAGCTCTGGTTCGCTCACCCAAGAACAATGCAGTGTTTACTATAAACATATAAGGGAAAAACATTGCCCCCCCCCCAGGACAGGACTTATTTTGAAGCTTAATTTGAACAATCGTACAAGAGGTTCTTTTACATCCATTCTCTGTGCTTTGTGGTTTAATTTAATCAACGGGGCTTTAATCAACCGAATTTGCTGTAAAGTGGGATAAAATGTCCAAGTCAACCGTAAGACCTTTACATGTTGATGTTGGTCCTTAATGCATCTTAAGATTATCCGTATTTTCATATAAACATCATAAACATGTATCATGATCCAAACGTGAAACGTACTCACATTCAACTCGGTATACTAGAATATAAAACTTTATCGACGCCGTTATGTTCGTTATATCGCACAAATGCACACAATTTAAAACTTAAGTTGCACCAGCTGCAGAGAACACACGTCAAAGCGTGTGGCCCTTCATTTATTTCAAGGAACCAATTGCAAACAGTGAGGCAACAAACAAGTATTATTAAGGATGTTCGATAGTTTCCACTTTACGTGAATTGATTCACTATATCGTAAAAATTAAAAACCTTTATATATTTTCACGGTTTCAAAAGATAAGGTTTGAATAAACGAGTGAAAATTATCTACATCTACATCTACATCGTACGTCGCTGCCGTCAAACTTGACAATTATGCGACGGGTGGTGAGGAGATAAAGTAAGAATGGGAAAATAGTAAAGTGAGAAGAGTTTGATAGTTAAAAGTCAGAAGGACAGTACAGATGCGTCCCCAGCTACGTTTCATCCCTCTTCCTTTGGTGGGAATACAAGCGTCTATTCATAACCAAACGATAATTTGTCAACAATGAGATACTTGGTTTTCATATTTAATTTTGCTTAATTATTTTCATTTAAAATGGCTAATTTGGATTTAAATCGGAATAAAAAATGAAACCTAAAAGGACAATTTTCAAAAAACGTTCCAAAGAACAATTTTAATGTGGATTTAAATGAAAATAAAATTACGAACGACAATCGGGATTTACAAAATGACCACTGTTATTTTGATGATTTTGCTATCAGATCGTCAGTAAACGTGCCCACAATTGACAACAGCGTCAGCGATGCCAGTTGGAAAGTTGGTAGACGTGTCGTTGAACTGGACACATTGGCCGAATCACTTTCAGCATGCAGTTCTTGTCAAGTGCCTATAAATTTACTGAACACCGTAGGAAGCAGGGATTTTGGACTGGCATGTGTTTTGGACATACTGTGCTGCAATTGTGGGGCGATAAATAATGTAGCGACTGGACGGAAACATGGCAGAGTTTATGACATGAACACAAAGCTTGCATTGGGTAAGACTTTTTTTGTCTTTTTGATACATTGATGCATTATATCATGATTGATTGTCTAAAGACTAAATTACTGATAATGTTGAATAATTTATTCATAAGTTGTCTACGTGCATACATTTTATTTATATTTTACTTGCAATTTATTTCCTTCATATTGTGTCTGATTTAATACCAGTACACACACTTACAGTAGAATGTGAATGGTTGTCTTTAGTTTTATTTGAAAGTGACATACGTTTATTTTCTTCTTGCAGCCCTGTTTATTAATAATACATATGAAATTTTACAAACTGTAAATATTCTCAATTTATCTTATATGTATTGTTTTTGAAAATAAAGGGCTTAAACTATTTGTGTGTGTGTAGATCCCAAGGCCTTATACAATTCTGTTTATTTTTGTATATGGAATAGTATAATGAATTAATTGTTTTTTATAAATAATTGTTATTGAAAAAAACATTGTATGTGTTCTCATTGTGTCCCTTATATTCCACTTCACTTCAGTTAAATATTCATCATACAACATAATTACCGCAAGTAAACCTCCATAAATTTCATTGTTTTTATGTTCATTTATATGAAAATCTTTTTAGCCATGGTTCATGCTGGTGTCGGGGTCAGACAAATAAACAGTATTTTGTCTACTTTAAACATACCCGCTGTCAACCACACCATGCTCATCAGAAGGTGTGTCTATTTGATGAATATCTAAATATTATGATCAATGCTTATTATTTCACAAATAATACTGCTTGTTTTCTAAATTAAAATATTTACACATTTTTTTGTTTAAATTCGCATTGTGTGTCAGCTAATGCAAGTTGTGCATGCATTTCTCTTTATTGTTACCAAGCTGTCGAAGAGGTGGCAAAGTCAAGTGCCGATACATTCTTGCAAGAAGAAGTGCATTTAAATGAAATGTATGTATCATGTTCACTTTAAAATTTCATTTAACTTTTACTTGTATCTATTATTTAATGTGTTAGTTAAGTTATGTACTTAAGAAGTGAAACACTCTTTTCTTCGCTTCATTGATCATGTATGAAAGGAAGGTTTTTGCATTTTACTTGCATAAAGCGGAAGGCTTGATGAATAAATTAGATGCCAAAAACTTATGGGATTAATTCGCGTATGAATTTAGTAAGCGCCTCCTTTTTCAATACGCAATATCCATCATGTACATGTCTTACATGGCATAATATATCCAAGTAGTCCCACGCTCGGTTTCCTCGTGCGCCTCGTGGAGGCAACTCGCTTCATCGAAAAACAAACCCCAGTCACGTGATATACTCTAGCCAATCAGAATAATGTAATCTAGTGAAACGGCATTTGTAATTATATTATGCAAATTACTTTTACTACTTTTAATTTAGATGAATGAAGATGAACAGCTGTCAGTAATGTTTGTATGACTCACTGTTTAACACTTTACTGTGTAAATGTTTGGTTTGGAAATTTGTTTTATGATCTTAATATATCTTCACAGGCCTAACAATGAGATTGATGTCAGTGTGGATGCAGGATGGCAGAAAAGAGGCAGTGGAAGGGCGTATGATAGTTTATCAGGTGAAAAATATGTAAACAAACTGCTAGCATGTACATGTACTAACCATTCTTCTTGTTTGTTTAATTATAATGTAAGGCTATATAAAACAATTACATACATGTACAGTTGAACTGCATGAAATCAATTTTATTAATTTATGGTGACATTATTAACTACTGTTGTGTAATTACCAAAATGTTAATATTATCTGCATTAAATAAATATTAAATAATTGAAGACTGACATACTTTCATGATTAGTAAATGTTTGTACCTCTATGAATAGAATGCTTCGAGATGCCCATATTGTTAGCTTATATCATTCAAGGACACTGCTCAATGGTCGGCACGAAGACTGGCAAGGTCTTGGCATATGCAGTCCGTAGCAAAACCTGCAGAGTATGCAGTCAGCATAAGAAAAAAGGTAATGACCCATGCAAGCTACACGATTGTAGAAAAAATTGGAGTATTTCAGCAAAGGCCATGGAACCAGACATGGTCACTGAAATGATCATTGAAACTGCCAAAAAAAGGTGTTAAGGTTACAGGGATAGTGGGTGATGATGACACCACAACAGCAGCAAGACTGAAAACCAATGTTCCCCATATGGTAGAGAAAAGATCTGACAAAAATCATGTGAAAAAAAATCTGGCCAATTGTCTGTATGGCATGCAAAAAAACCTTTCCAACTTTAAGCACAAAAATTATCAACTATTTACTTAAATTATTCAACTACAATATATCACAGAATAAACAAAACCCTGTCGGCATTTCACGTGGTATGGATGCTGTTGTTGGACACGTATTTGGTGATCATTCTTTCTGTGATGACACATGGTGCAGGTTTATTCATAACAGCTCTGCTAAATATTCCTCCTGGCCCTATGGAAGACCACTGACCAACCCTTCACTGAAGGCGGCATTGCTTGATGTTTTGGTGCTTATAAAGAATAGCCCCCAAATTAAGCATGTTGGGCAGTACTCAAGCCAACGAGAGTCTCAACAAGTCCATAGCCAGCAAAGCTCCTAAACAGCTTCATCTTTCTGGGTCAGCTAATTTGAATTTTAGGGTTGCTGCTGGTGTAGAACAGAAAAACCTTGGAAGCTGTTATCTCACAAATCTAATATAATATATATATATATTGGATGTTATATTTTACTTTTCAAGTTCTGCATGCTGTCATGAAATGACATTTGATTTGTTTTTAGCTTGACTACTATATATAAAATATATATAGTGGAGCTAGCCTACTCACCCCGGCGTCGGCAGGAGCGTTGGAATGTTAAAGTTTGCGTACCACCTAAAATATTTTCTTCGTCCCTTGACATATTGCTTTCATATTTTGCAAACTTCTTTACCAACATGACCCCAATCTATAAACAAGAGCAGACAACTGTTCCGAGCAACCCTTTTTATGTTCACAACCACTATAGTGGGGGGACACATTGTGTTTGCCCTGTCTGTTGGTTTATTTGTTTGTGTGTTTGTGTAAAACTTTAACATTTGCCATAACTTTTGCAATATTGAAGATAGCAACTTCATATTTGACATGCATGTGTATCACATGGAGCTGCACATAAGGGAAAAACATTGCCCCCCCCCCCGGACAGGACTTATTTAGAAGCTTAATTTGAACAATCGTACAAGAGGTTCTTTCACATCCATTCTATATGCATTGTGGTTTCAAAGAATTTTTTCAGTTGAAGGGTTATTGATCGGAAACAATTTTCACACTTAGTGTGACCTTGATATTTGACCTAGTGACCCTAATTTCAATAGGGGTTATATATTGTCTAATGCCTATGCACATGGAAAGTAAAAAGCCAATCTGTGAATAAGTTGACAAATTATTGATCGGAAACTGAATGATCTACCTACAGACTTACATCCAGCAAAACAATAGTACCCCTCTTCTTCCAAGGGGGGGCATAATAACTGATATTATGAAAATTGAAACGTTCTTTTCTTCACTTAATGGATATATGAAAGTAAGTTTTTGGCATCTAATTTATTCATAAAGCTGAAGAAGCGAAGAGAAGAGTGTTTCAATTCTTAAATGATGCACGCCAATATACTATAGCCAGTTGCGGGTAATGCAACATCATCTTAGTGGTATTTACTATCATTTTATCAATAAAGATTAAGAATGATTTATTATATGAAAGCAAAATGAGAAACTAGTCTGAACATAACTCTTGTTGCAATTCAATTGGTCCTCTATGTTTGAACTGTACGTTGGTCCCTCTCGTACTTCTTGCTCTATGTCCTTTGAATGCTTGAACAGGAAAAACATAATTCCCATTGGAAAATGTGCTTGCACCTTCATGGGTAATCTCTGATTTTTATTTAAAGAAATAATTACACAGCATATTAATGCTTTTACAATAATCAATTTACAAACATTAGCATATGCTTTTATATGTTACTACTACTTTGCATATATAATTGATGGATCTATTGAAACAATTTAAAACAAGAAATGTGTCCACATGACATGGATGCCCCAAACTCCAACTTTGTCACTAAATAAAAGCACAACCGTGTAAAAAAATCCATACAATTGTAAGAAACACAGGAGCCCGCATGGCCCATGTTCGAACTTCTGACCTATTTCGGTTAAGATAAGATAAAAACTACTTGAATTAGAGAGCAGACACGAAAAGTGTGACAGACTGACCGACCGACCCACGGACAGTGCGAAAACTATATGTCGCCCTTTTGGGGCATAAAAATGAAGAATACTGTGTTTAAAAAATAAAATGCCCTTAATTAAAAATACCGTTCCAGTTTGAGTTTTATGCGTCGCTGTTTTTCTGCACGAGTAACAGCTATAGCCTTTCTTTTTTGTGCTGAAGGTCACGGAGAAGAGCCAGTTTCGATGTGAAAGTACCGGGTGAAACGCCCAGTTTCTGATTAACCTGAAATAGATCGAAGTAAATGACAGAACAGTTGACAATGCACAATGCTAGAATATGCTTATGTGGAATAAAATAATATGAAATAATGTAAATAATATAAAAGTTATACCGGTAAATGGAATAAATAGTTTGTGTACTGTGAAACAATTGACAAAATAAAAGCTGATTTTTTAAATGTTGTATTCTATAACCGGCATTTAAAAGCACAAGTTGCACCTCAATCACGATGTGAATGGGTGTTTTTTCAAAGAACAATGTGATGTTAACATTCATTAATGACATAAGCATCTCATTGATAATAAATAACTCAAAAAGTAACTAATGTTACTACATTAACTTCTTAAACAGCATACAGTAAACCAAACTTTACATTCTTCTGGATCAAATTTCCACGGATAAAAAATATTCATGCATGACTAACAGACAATTACTGCAATGTGTCAATGTATACAAAACAATTTAAAACCCTACATGAAGCAATGATGTCTCTAGTGGTTCACCGCAGTACAAATTAATTAAATATTTAACAAATGTATATAATCTGTTTGTTTTTATTTGGATTTTGGTTGAAGATTAATTACGGGTAATTACTGTTTATTTACCGGTACTGATGTGCCATTACCCAAAACCTCACAAATAATGAGATATTTAAAGTCATAAACAAACTCATCAAGTTTGATTTAAATCCAATTACCAAATATGTTTATTTATCTCATCCATGGAAATAAGTTAGGAAATACATTAGTATTACAATAACGTAATACAAAAAATGCTCATGCTTAGATAAACTAACAAGAGCTGTCAGAAGACAGCGCGCTCGACTATGTAAAATGTTTGACAGTACAACGTAAGCCATCATGGGGAAATTGTTCATATTCAATAAGGTCAAGGTAATATAGCCATATTCTAACTGCAAGAGGACCATAAACAAAACATATTGATCGCTTATGTTTTAAAGAAATTGTATATTTATAGAGGTATATTTTTTCACAATCTATTGAACATTTGTAAAGACATAAAACAAACTTATAAGATAGTTAGTGATGATTTGGGTAAAGTCCTTCAAATCTGATCATAAATAAAGAAGTTATGTCAATTTTAGCAAAATTTAATAATTTTACCTTGAGAGTCAAGGTATTTCAAAGGTCAATGTCAAATTCAACTTGCCAGGTACAGTACCCTCATGACAATAAGAAAGTATTTGAAGTTTGAAAGCAATAGCCTTGATACTTTAGAAGTATAGTCGATCTAAACACACAATTTAACAAAATATTAAAGTTACTAAGTCAAAAAAGGACCATAATCCCATAAATTTGCCAACCAGAATACACAACTGTACAACTGTTCCTGCACTGTCCCCTTATGATAGTTAGGGAGTGTTCCAACTCTTAGAGCAATAGCTATGATACTTTAGGTGTTAAGTGGACCAAAACACCAAATTTTCAATTTTCTAAATATAATAGGGCCATAACTCTGTCAAAATGCCAGTCAGAGTTACATAACTTTGCCTGCACAGTCCCCTTATTATGGTAAGTGTTGCAAGTATGAAAGCAATAGTTTTGATACTTAAGGAATAAAGTGGACCTAAATACAAAACTTAACTTAATTTTTAATTTTCTAAGTATAAAAAGGGAACATAATTCTTATAAAATGCTTGATTCAGTTGTCTGCTCTTGTTTATAGATTGGGGTCATGTTGCTAAAGAAGTATAAAAAAATATGCAAGCAATACGTCAAGGGACATAGAAAATACTTGAGGTGGTACACACATATAAACATAGATTTATCGATAATATGCATATACTAAGTAGAACAAGCGATGTGTATGTGAAACACTATGTCCCATATATTTGACATTTGACCTTGAAGGATGACCTTGACCTTAACCTTTCACCACTCAAAATGTGCAGCTCCATGAGATACACATGCATGCCAAATATCAAGTTGCTATCTTCAATGTTGCAAAAGTGTACATTTAATAAGCGATCTTAACCCATATATTTGACCTTAGACTTTGAAGGATGACCTTGACCTTCCACCACTCAAAATGTGCAGCTCCATGTGATACACATGCATGTCAAATATGAAGTTGCTATCTTCAATATTGCAAAAGTTATGGCAAATGTTAAAGTTTTACACAAACACACAAACAAATAAACCAACAGACAGGGCAAACACAATTTGTCCCCCAACTATAGTGGTTGTGAACATAAAAAGGGTCATAATTCTTACAAAATGCTTGGTACAGTTGTCTGCTCTTGTTTATAGATTGGGGTCATGTTGGTAAAGAAGTTTGCAAAATATGAAAGCAATATGTCAAGGGACAAAGAAAATATTTGAGGTGGTACGCAAACTTTAACATTCCAACGCTCCTGCCGACGCCGGGGTGAGTAGGCTAGCTCCACTATATATATTTCATATATAGTAGTCAAGCTAAAAACAAATTAAATGTCATTTCATGACAGCATGCAGAACTTGTAAAGTATAATATAACATCCAATATATATATATATTATATTACATTTGTGAGATAAAAGCTTCCAAGGTTTTTCTGTGCTACACCAGCAGCAACCCTAAAATTCAAATTAGCTGACCCAGAAAGATGAAGCTGTTTGGGAGCTTTGCTGGCTATGGACTTGTTGAGACTCTCGTTGGCTTGAGTACTGCCCAACATGCTTAATTTGGGGGCTATTTTTTATAAGCACCAAAAACATCAAGCAATGCCGCCTTCAGTGAAGGGTTGGTCAGTGGTCTTCCATAGGGTCAGGAGGAATATTTAGCAGAGCTGTTATGAATAAACCTGCACCATGTGTCATCACAGAAAGAATGATCACCAAACACGTGTCCAACAACAGCATCCATACCACGTGAAATGCCGACAGGGTTTTGTTTATTCTGTGATATATTGTAGTTGAATAATTTAAGTAAATAGTTGATAATTTTTGTGCTTAAAGTTGGAAAGGTTTTTTTGCATGCCATACAGACAATTGGCCAGATTTTTTTTCACATGATTTTTGTCGGATCTTTTCTCTACCATATGGGGAACATTGGTTTTCAGTCTTGCTGCTGTTGTGGTGTTATCATCACCCACTATCCCTGTAACCTTAACACCTTTTTTGGCAGTTTCAATGATCATTTCAGTGACCATGTCTGGTTCCATGGCCTTTGCTGAAATACTCCAATTTTTTCTACAATCGTGTAGCTTGCATGGGTCATTACCTTTTTTCTTATGCTGACTGCATACTCTGCAGGTTTTGCTACGGACTGCATATGCCAAGACCTTGCCAGTCTTCGTGCCGACCATTGAGCAGTGTCCTTGAATGATATAAGCTAACAATATGGGCATCTCGAAGCATTCTATTCATAGTGGTACAAACATTTACTAATCATGAAAGTATGTCAGTCTTCAATTATTTAATATTTATTTAATGCAGATAATATTAACATTTTGGTAATTACACAACAGTAGTTAATAATGTCACCATAAATTAATAAAATTGATTTCATGCAGATCAATTGTACATGTATGTAATTGTTTTATATAGCCTTACATTATAATTAAACAAACAAGAAGAATGGTTAGTACATGTACATGCTAGCAGTTTGTTTACATATTTTTCACCTGATAAACTATCATACGCCCTTCCACTGCCTCTTTTCTGCCATCCTGCATCCACACTGACATCAATCTCATTGTTAGGCCTGTGAAGATATATTAAGATCATAAAACAAATTTCCAAACCAAACATTTACACAGTAAAGTGTTAAACAGTGAGTCATACAAACATTACTGACAGCTGTTCATCTTCATTCATCTAAATTAAAAATAGTAAAAGTAATTTGCATAATATAATTACAATTGCCGTTTCACTAGATTTATTATTATGATTGGCTAGAGTATATCACGTGACTGGGGTTTGTTTTTCGATGAAGCGAGTTGCCTCCACGAGGCGCACGAGGAAACCGAGCGTGGGACTACTTGGATATATTATGCCATGTAAGACATGTACATGATGGATATTGCGTATTGAAAAAGGAGGCGCTTACTAAATTCATACGCGAATTAATCCCATAAGTTTTTGGCATCTAATTTATTCATAAAGCCTTCCGCTTTATGCAAGTAAAATGCAAAAACCTTCCCTTCATACATGATCAATGAAGCGAAGAAAAGAGTGTTTCACTTCTTAAGTACATACCTTAACTAACACATTAAATAATATATACATGTAAAAGTTAAATGAAATTTTAAAGTGAACATGATACATACATTTCATTTAAACGCACTTCTTTTTGCAAGAATGTATCGGCACTTGACTTTGCCACCTCTTCGACAGCTTGGTAACAATAAAGAGAAATGCATGCACAACTTGCATTAGCTGACACACAATGCGAATTTAAACAAAAAAAAATGTGTAAATATTTTAATTTAGAAAACAAGCAGTATTATTTGTGAAATAATAAGCATCATAATATTTAGATATTCATCAAATAGACACACCTTCTGATGAGCATGGTGCGGTTGACAGCGGGTATGTTTAAAGTAGACAAAATACTGTTTATTTGTCTGACCCCGACACCAGCATGAACCATGGCTAAAAAGATTTTCATATAAATGAACATAAAAACAATGAAATTTCTGGAGGTTTACTTGCGGTAATTATGTTGTATGATGAATATTTAACTGAAGTGAAGTGGAATATAATGAGCACAATGAGAACACATAAAATGTTTTTTTCAATAACAATTATTTATTGTTAACATTACCGTGGATTGCAACTTAAACATTTGAGAACTGTATCAAAAAGAAACGGACTGAGTGGTTTAAGGAGCCTCTTGTCAGAGGTTACAAACGGACAAATAAGAGTAACAAAATCAGAGAAAATAATATGTGCAATAGCGAGTTATTTGTTGCCGGATATCTAATCAATTGTAATTTTCATCTTGTACATAGATTAGCTATGAAATCGAATAGCTGTTACATAATTTGTTTTGCATCTCAATGACAAACATTGTTATGATTCTTATGTCAGTTGTATTTCTCATGTTTCACCTAAGTTGTAAGATATTTTTGGCAATGCATTAAACCACAGATGGTTAAACAGTTGAAACATTATTGCGCCACTAATTGTATTATATGTTTTTTTTGTAGATTTACTAATTTGATTTGTAGTATTTAGTGTTTAGTATAACTGGTGAACATTTCTGTAAGAATGTTATAAGCATTTCTGTAATGTGAATTTTGATAGTTGTTGCATACATTAGTAGTTGTTGTGTACATGTGTATTTTATATATATGGACAACAACACATTTTTATGCCTCCGAAGGGGTCATATATTGCTCGGACCGTCCGTCCGTCTGTCTTTCCGTCGCACTTTGCGTTTAGGTTTCGAAAAAAGGCTCATAACTTATATGTTACTTCAGATGTATCCTTCATAATCGGTATGCATGTATGTGTATATGGACAAGGCCTTTCCATACACACACAAATGTGGACCCCTTTGACATTGACCTTGTACTTAGGGTCCGCGTTTAGGTTTCGAAATGTGCCTTTAGGTTTCGAAAAATGCAAATAACTTCTACGTCGCTCCAGATGTAACCTTCATATTTGGTATGCATGTGTATATGGACAAGGCCTTTCCATACGCACAAAAATGTGTATAGTTTAGCTTGTTTAAACATGTTATTTCTACAAGAATTATCACGTTAACTGACTCCTTTATTTTGCGTAAGTTATACATTGTGATTATGAATTAAAATTTCTTTTTTTCTTTTTATTATTTATTGTGATTATGCAATCAAATAATTGTTACAAATTTTACAAAATTATCACCTATTGCAATTTGGGAATAATATTTATGTGCATATTAATATTGCAATAGGTAAACTAATAATGGTATAGTCATTACAAGAAAAATCTGTTTCGCTAGCTATACAATTTTTATACGCCCGTTTTTAAAAACGGGACGTATTATAGCTTCACCCTTGGCGGGCGGGCGGCGGGCGGGCGGCGGGCGGGCGGCGTCCACTGCAGTGTCCGCTCTCTAATTCAAATAGTTTTCATCCAATCTTCACCAAACTTGGTCAGAAGTTGTGTCTAGACAATATGTAGGTCAAGTTCGAATATGGGTCATGCTGGGTCAAAAACTAGGCCACGGGGTCACTTAGTGCATTTCAAGCATTTAGCATGGTGTCCGCTATCTAATTGAAGTAGTTTTCACCCGATCTTCACCAAATTTGGCAGAAGTTGTGTCTAGATGATATGTAGATCAAGTTCAAATATGGGTCATGCCGGGTCAAAAACTAGGTCACTTAGTGCATTTCAAACATTTAGCATAGTGTCCGCTCTCTAATTGAAGTAGTTTTCGTCCGATCTTCACCTAATTTGGTCAAAAGTTGTGTCTAGATAGTATGTAGGTCAAGTTCAAATATGGGTCATGCAGGGTCAAAAACCAGGTCATGAGGTCACTTAGTGCATTTCAAGCATTTAGCATGGTGTTCGCTCTCTAATTGAAGTTGTTTTCATCCGATCTTTACCTCATTTGGTAAAAAAGTTGTGTCTAGATGATATGTAGGTCAAGTTCAAATATGGGTCATGCAGGGTCAAAAACGAGGTCACGAGGTTACTTAGTGCATTTCAAGCATTTAGCATGGTGTAAGCTCTCTAATTGTGACAGTTTGGCAGTCTTGTTAAAAAATGAGAAATTTCTGTCTTATTACTTAATGTGATTAATATTTTGTCTTATTACTTATTATTATTACATTGTGATAATTATACAGTCATATACATATATCTGTCCACTGTTGCAATTTTAATATACATAGTTAATTATGTAAACATAACATTATTTATAAATATTAAGTTATATATATATAGTCTGAAATAATGACGACCGACTTTTGGTGACTCAAGTTATATTTCTTTTTTTGTATTTTGATTATTTAGAATGCAAAAAATATAATGCTATATATCATATATTTGACTGACTTTATTACAAATTTACTCATGTTTGTCACATATTCAGTGCAAATGTGTAGTACATGCACAATGTTGATATGTAAATTTTACATTGATTATAGCTTGAAAGCAATGTATTTGTATTGTATTTAGCGTATGGTGTAAAATGTAATGTGTGTACATGGCTCTTAGTCGAATTTGATAACAGCTCAGTTATGTACACAAGCTATGGTTTGCGTTAATCATACCGTTGATAAATGAAGTATTGTATTCTTCCATAGTTTTATATTGTAATTACAAGGTGATCATTATACAACCATTTACTTTTATCTGTTACAGGTTTACACACATTTGTTATAAATTATGCAATAACTAATTAATAAACCCCATTGGTTCTATGTCAATCTAATATTTGAAACCTTACTTATGATAAAAGTGTGTCTCCTACATCAAAAACGTATGCAATAGTCAACAGTAATTTGAATGCTATCCCAATTTCAATTTATCCGAATACTAGTACAGTTTACCATCATTAATCGCTTGTGTGTGATCTCATTTAAAATATTTTTGTGATAAAGTAATTTAATATCATAAAACTATAATAAAAAAACGATTATGGGACCTTTTTAGCACTTAAACTGGAAATAGAAGTATTTCAAAACTGTTACCATGGCAACCAAACACAATTACATAATACAAAAAACGTACCATCACGCGGCACGTCCACCCAAAATTTTCTGACACTTCAGACATTTACCTAAAAATTGATATATAAATTAGCTTTAACTCTTTTTTTGCACACGGGAGGTGCCCAGGGACTGTACTAAACATGGGTAACAGGTGGGTGGGGTAATTAAAGATGTTTATTTGAACATCAACATGTTTTTTTCATGTGTTACATCTGAAATATTTCCATAAGTATGTATATAATAAATATTTCTACGTGTATCAAGTTTCAGTTGATAATTTTATTTGTTATGGAGCAGTTATTATATAGATTTGTTTTAATTACTATTACAATGTGAGTAATTATATTTTTGAAATTAAGTCCATATTAAAAGGTCTGTAGCCAACAAAAATCCACTGTGACCTATCAATTTCTTTACTTTATTTTAAAGCTAAGCTAGTTTACTTTAATTATTGAGAACTTCAAATGAATATGAAAATTACATCAACAGAAATTTGTATCTGTATTGTATGTCATCGATTTTTGAACTGTGCAATAAAAAGTTCAAAACAAACAAAAAACTAGTCATACTTATGTCTCATTACTTTTTACGATTTCAAATATTTTTGGTTTTAAATGTGTTCAGTATGATAATACAAAGGTTACAGATGCTGATCTAATACAATCTCAATATAACTAGTCCATTTTAAATGTTTTACACACAAACGTTTTACCGTACCCCCAATTTTATTCACGAAACGATCGAACATCCTTAAATACAAGGTTTACTGAATAAAAAGTGGGATAAATAGAATACGAGATTAGTGCTGATTACAGATCAGGTTTATCATGCTCTGCACGAACACGAAAAAGCACTCGCCAAGGCTCGTGCATTTTGTTTTCTAAGACTCGCATGATAAACATGATCTATAATCAACACTAACCTAATATTCTCTATGTCATTGGCTACAAAACTGAATAATTGTAAACATGTACATGACCTATAGTTAACAAAAGTTAGTTTAGTAGGCGTACACACAATTTACTTAGTAAACAAAATGTGATACGGAATAAGATGGTGGAAGCGATTTGTCTTCCGACGAAACGATTGAAGTATTAATTTTAGATGATGCAGGTGAAAGGGATGGCCGGAGGGAGGGCCTAGTTTGAGTTAGATGTGAATTTATATATAGATCGTTGCAGAGTATAAGCAATATTGCATTAACTCTAAAAGGTAAAGGATATTGCATCTATGTTACATACGTATTATTGATGAGGTTAACGCATTGCAAATTAAAAACAACCTTCATGGATTACAAATTACTAAAAAATCATTTATAAAACGATTTGACAACGTTTTTATAACAATTCTTTACCTAATGTGGCTCGATCGCCCCTTATAATCAGCTAGGTTAAAGATAGTTACTCCATCTGCAAAAACATTGATAACAAATAAGAATATATATATTCTGATATTCAACACGTTCTGTACGCGCTTATATGATAAACATAGCTATCAATACATGTTGATTGATGGATTTTTGTATAATACTACTATCTTTAAACAACCGGTGGGCTGCGACTAAACATTGTTCAAAGATCTTTATAAAAACAGGCTGTTTAATCACATATCTTAAATAAACATGGTTATTAATAGGTCATTGAATCTCTCGAAGAAAATATCCATCAATAGACATTGATTTATTATAGATCATGTTGGTTGATATATTTATTAAGTTTCATCCCTCTAGAGGCAATACCTTTTGAGTTACTCGCGACTAAAAAAATGAAGAATGTAAGGACGGAAGGAAGAACAAATGGACGGACAAGGGATACTCAATATGCCATACCCCCTCTCTTAAAGTGGGAGCTCAAACGTATATCAGTAATAAATATGTGTTTGGATAAACCACAAGGTATATACAGTTCACAAAATTTTGTATACCGTGTGTACTCTGTACACATACTTTAGAAAATGTTTGACCCATACCAGTACTTTATAGTCCAAGGTATCTTGTCATGCAGCATGTAACAGCTCTGTCTTCAAATCTTATATATGTGGTGACAGGGGTTACCATATTTATCTGTGATTTCAATCACTTCATGTTATCGGTAAAACTTGCGTCTTAGAATTGGCACAACGAGTGACCGTTGCTCAATTTCTAAATACTATCTTCTTGTATGTTTCTTTTTAATACGTCGACCTAAATTTCCGTATGTGACATAGTTCGTTGAGACACAATACAAGATAAACGTGAACAGAGTCCAATTCTGTTTTCTTTACGTTGTATTTCTTCTTTTTAACTCAACACAACATTTTCATAATGTTTGTCAAGTACAAGATACATGCGAAGCCCGCAACGGGCCCAGCCCGCGAAAGCAAGCAACAATGCCCTGCTAACAAATCGAACCGCGGAATAGTCCTTTCTACATAAAACATCTCGTTTTGTACTGAAATACACACCAACATAAAATAGCACTATTCATTATAACATATTTGATTGGTCAAAGCGTTCTACTGACTACTCGTTGATTTCTAATTGGTTTGGTCAAAGAGTTCCCTTACTACTTGTTATTTTCTGATTAGCTTACCGCTAAAGTACTGTTCCAACATGTCACTCCCCGGTGTGAAGTAACCAAATTATTCATGTGTTTACCCATTTATCGAATAATCCTTTCAGACAACTGATTAGACTATTTGTGGTGATAAAAAGGTATTATTGTCTTCATCGTATAGTTGAATGGATGTGAGAGATAATTTAATAAGATTATGATTCCCGCTGCAGTACTTTGTATGCCTGGTGATAATAAGGTATTATTGTAATCGTCTTCATCGGCATAGTTCAATGGATGTACGAAATAATTTAATAAGATTAGAATTCCCGTGCCAATACTTTTGACCATTTTATCAACTGGGATACCTTGTTAAATACACGTCGCTGAGAAACAGATTCATACATCTAGAGTATCTTATCTTTAACCTTTGAAATTATTGATTTAGCCTACTTTAACAATGAATGTAAAGGTATGTCTGGTTTTTACTTGCAAGAGTATTTATAATTTAACAAATAATAAAAAATTTAAAATCCTATAATCATGGCCAATATGTAACAAAGATTTATTATTAAATTTTCAAAGTTCATTTATGTAATTATTGTTTTAACAGTCAAGTATGTTCTTTATAGAACCCTTAATATTTTATTTAACATTATATGCTGTTACGTTACACCTATAACAATCATAACCGGGACATGGACCATACGTTATCGTACCAAATGTTCACAGTCTTGAATGGTGCTATAAACTAAGATCGCTAAATATAAGTCAATATGATAATTATTAATACAT
Source organism: Dreissena polymorpha (assembly GCF_020536995.1). NCBI lineage: Eukaryota > Metazoa > Mollusca > Bivalvia > Myida > Dreissenidae > Dreissena > Dreissena polymorpha. The sequence goes on along the minus strand of NC_068358.1, from coordinate 68,687,546 downwards.
CAATCATGTAAACTAGCTTGTATGCATCTTACATTTTGTTAAAATTGATATACAAATAGTGTCATTACGAATATTAAATTATTCGATATAAGCATATCCTGTTTTAAACAACATTCCAACTGATTTAATCATAATGATAAGATCAGGCTTCAAATGTTCATGACAACATGTGTTGGGTTCTTTCACTGAAGTGTGATATACAAGCGTAGCGGATGACATTGGCCCGATGAATCGAGGCTTAACAATGAAAATTGCTGCTTTAGTAAAATAAGATATTCCCGTTGGTCAGAACCAGTCATTAAAATTATCAATGCCATCTTTGACTTCAACAACAAATACTTTGCGATTATTATGACTAGCAAAAACAGGTTCACATATTGCGTTGATTGTAACAATACATTCTCGGTAGTTATAAGTATATATGAAAATTAAACTCGCCGGGTGGTGAAAAGCGTGCAACCAGTTCTGGACTCGAACTTTTCCTAGTTCTGCAGGATTATCAGTATGGATTGCTCATTCTTACCATATTACTTGACAACTGCCCTTTTAAGTTGTTCGCTACTAAGGTTAGTACTACGCGTTGCAAGTCGGTCTGCTGTTAATTACGCTAAGCTGGATAACCGCCGCATCTGCCGAATCTGCCACATCGGCGCGAGAAAGAGTTATGCAATTTATGCAAGAGGTTAAATGGAATATTTTTTAACGGAGCGTACATGCATATAGAAACAAGACATATCTTCAAAGAAAAGATATACGACATTGATTGTGGTTGGAGTTGGTGAAAGGTAAAGATTTTAATGATTGAGATCAAAGATAGCGAATGTCTTTTTCCATGCAGTTCTTAGCTGCATCACACGGAGAACGGGATATAACGCGGAGTTTTTATGGCTTATTTTACAATATTACATATTGCTTATCACATATCAATATAAATACAAAACAGAAAAACAAAAGAAAAATGGAATTAAAATTAAAACATATAAGTCAACCGGCCACATGCGAAGTACCCGTAAATATTATAAATATTTATACGCGCGTTCTTCGAACAAACCTGTTTTACAAATGGTGGAATAATGCTTGTTTAATTAATCAAAAATAATATTTATCAGGGTATTGTTGAAAACATAATAAGAATCTATGATTTATCTACCATAGATATATTGCCGAATATCTTCATTTAACAAATTTCTGGTCTAAATACAATTCAAGATCACCTAGTTAACGCGATAGCGCCTATATTACATAACGATCCGTTTACAGGCCGCGAACTGACCCTTATACCTTACGGGTTGGAATGCAATTCATTAAAGTGAGGCCACGATTGCACTGCTGGAACGACGGCTTGTTTAAAACTTTATAATTTTACATGTATAATGTTTAATTTCGAAAATAATTAAAATGCTTAGGCCAAAACGAATATCAGGATAGGGAAAAACGATACTTTTATGAACTATACGATACTAGTACACAGGCAGCAATATGGTAGTAATAACTCAATATGAGAACATAGCCTTTAAGTACAAACGCTCTGGCGCTGACAATCCTCTGAATATAAAGGGGCACACAAAACTGTATTGATGTCAAGAGTTGAGTGAAAACTGTTTTATCCATCAAGCCTTTTCGTTAGAGATACAATTTTTTCATGCTGAACACGCAGTAAAACATTGTTACACGCTATAATACAAAGACGCGGTCATGTTTCCAGTGGTCTGGGGGGTTATGCTCAAATCAGACAACGGAGAAAATGAAGTGTATTCATTCGTATCTAGCCGCGGGAAATTTTATTTGAATTTTATTGGACACTTACACAGGTCAGTGAATGAAAATCTGGCTTAGACAGCTGCGCCGAAAAAAATCAATAAACAATGTTTGTATTATGCGTGTCACGGTAAGGTTGTTTATGAATAATTAAAATAGTCCACTATCTGGTGCGTCTTAATGACGTAGTATTTTTGTTCAGCAAAGGTCATTCATAATGTGAGGCTCTTAATAGATGCTGATAAACAAGTGTAGTGCGATGTTGTGTAACCTCGTTTATAGTGCATGCTACTACTGCTGTTTCTGGGAAACATTATTTTGTTCTCAACAGATTACGGCAATCTTTTGTATTCACGGGTGCTAACAACGCAATAGTAGAATGTTGAGTTGGCTTACATTCACAGTTCTCAGTTAATAAAACGTTGAGCATGAGTTCACCAATTACTACAGGTATATTTTATACAGCAACAAAAAAGCTTTATTATCGCTAAAACCGAATATAAAAACAACTAAATATAACAAGAAATATCTTTCTTTGTTTAAGTTAGTCGGCGAAAATGCTGACTTTGAAATAAAGTTTGCAATTTACGTTTATGAAAAATTAAATTGAAAAGAAAAGTTTAACTATTGTGTTTGTTAACTTGTAAGTTGCATATTCACTGCATGAAATGTGTGTTATCATTGTCAAATCACACATTCGTGTAAGTAGATAAAAAATATACTACGGGAGTACCACGTATTAGTGTAAGTAGATAGAAATTATACTACGGGCGTGCACATCATATGTGTCATCACATGCCTTATTATTAGTGTATTTCTTCACCATCGAAATATATCGTATGTTAATATTTGTTTTACAAGCAGTTTTCTTTCGACAAATTTAAATCATAGCTGCGTCATGCGAAAATGGGTCTTACACGTTTCGGCCAGCGTATCTTAAGCCCAACCTGTGCATTTGCGCAGTCTGGTCAGAGGCGATGCTGTTCGCCTTAAAATCACCCAATGTGGTATGGTCTTATTATGTATCTCCTTACCAGACTGAAAGATGCGCAGGCTGAGTGGACTTTACACATGATGGGCGCATATGGAATAAGAACCACATTCACATGACGAGGGTCATTAAAAATCTCATCGCGAATTGTAAATTGCACATTTTAGCACAATGTTTTTCGATACAAAACTGTATTCCAATAGCAAACTTGTAAATAAGGGCAGCCTACCCAGGCGTTTTGGAACGATTTCTAGACGTGCTGACCGAGTACGGGAAACATTTGTGGTTGGATAATTAAACGATTTGCCTCTTATCGTGACACTAAACTTTTTGTTTGCTTTCTCATCTTGAAAGCAAAACTATGTATATCTATAGTTAATTATATATTCTCCGGACGATTTAGTGAAAGAGCACTGACCCTGAAATTCTGCGAGATGGATTTTAACGCTTAATTGTAACTGGGCCACAATTTGTGTCATGTAAAAATGCAGAGATTAGTCCGGAATTCCTTACACTGAACAGTGATACATCCTTTGCGCTGAGCGTAGACACAGTGACGTAGCCAATGTTTAGAGGTTTTATCTCGAATCAGCCCATGAAATATTCGAATATATTCATGTGTGTCTGATGACGTTATGTGAAAGTTATTTATGGTGAAAAGCTGGGTAAAACAGCTACGCCGAAAAAGCACATTAGTGCTCTATACATATGTTTAGGTCAGAGTTGTTGACACCGTGTGAACTGCTAGGGTAACAAGTAGTGCATGAACAACAAAGTACGGGTTAATAGGGCTGTCTTTATGACTATCTAATTCGTGAGTAAAAAGTATTGCTCGCAGATTTATTTTTTATTTATTTTCATCAATATCTTATTTTATATTTTGAATTTGTATATGGTGTCAAAAATAAAACTTTTGTACAGGGAATTTTCATCATAAAATTATATTCTTATATAGTGAGATAGGTATTCGATATTACAACAATATTAATTTAATATGATGGTGATTTCAAATTGTCTTTATATTCAGTTCTCATTTCCATTTTCATCATACGTTCTATGCTTTCAGAACGTTCAAAAAGGGCCATGTTGTTGTTATTTTGTCTAAGTTATCTCTATAAAATAAATAGTATGATTAAAAGTGCACACAAATCTCGACCCGTTCGTTATGACACACTCTTTATAAATTTGAATGGCGTGTGTTCATTTGCGATTAATTTTGAAAAATGAGTTGCGTCTTATGTTATGCAATAGCGAACAACGTCAGTGTCTTCAGCGCTTTGATTTATCCTACAACTCGGCCATCGGAGTTATAGTCCAGCGATCTTACAAATGAGTTAGCCGACCCGTATCTTGATAGCGTCCACAGTGCCGACCAATATCATGATAGCGTTCACTGTGATTTTCTGTGTAATGAATATCTGCTACACGAAGCACTCGACTAAAAGCACTCACCTGACTCAAAGATTTTAGTTTCACTTTAAATTAATGGAGTTTTAAAGAATAAAATGTGCTTTATTTTCAATGAAAATTTAAAATCGATGTGACATTCGCATAAATGTCATATCGAAAGACCCGACTCACATATAAGTTAAAAGGACTCATAATGTTTAATGACTTCCGTAACAAAGTATTCAATTACAGTACCAACAAACAACAACAACAAATAACAAACAACAACGCGGGTTTCAAGTATTGCGGTAGATTTAGAGTACACTATATAATTAAGATAGATGTGATGACACAGAAGTCCCATTAATCGAAGCGTATTTCACTAGTTGGCAAGTTTATGTATTTGATTATTAAAACAGCTATAATTATACATCACATAGAAAGATATCATATTCGTAACAGGTAGTAATTCTTTTTCGCACTTTACCGCTCGGTAGTTTGTTATGTTAGGGATTTTTATGCCACCATACATTTGGTATGTATATTGGTCAAAGTTCAGGAATTAGTACGTAGCATAACCTTTATAGTTTTTTTTAAATAAATGTATATTTCAAAACAAAATTAAAATGCACTACTAAGAATCGCGTGAAAAATAGAAGTATGGGTTCATATGTAATTAATCATTGAGTTGCTAATGTTTTATAAAAATCGCTTGATTGACCGCGGATGTCCTACGGAGGATTCCGGAGATAGTCGATGTATTACGATTGTGACCGCGCATGGTTGCGGAAAGACTCATGAGATTACTCACTTCGCGATATGATTCTATCGATAATGTAAGTACATTGCATTAAAAATGATATTACCCACTTCCACAATCATGTCGCGATTGACTCCAAATTTATCGTTTACTTTATAGAAAAGGTACAAACATAATTGTCACTCATACTTCCTCATTGACAATTTTTTTTGAAATCGAAAGTGCATAAGGAAATTAACAAGAAAAAAAATCAAAATTAATTATAATATATTTTATATACTGAAAATACTGTGCACATAATATGAACTAATTGAAGACATGTCAACTGAAGTGATGCTAGAAATGTGTAACAAGAGCTAACAACAACATGTACTTGGTTTAAAACAGTCACGTGACGTAAATGACATTAGTATGCCGGATGTAAATATCTGCCGCAACTTAATTATCGGGGTTGATTCAGGATGTCGGTCTTTAATCGTAAAGACTCGATAGTACACTTATTGAAATATGTGATATACATTCGCCCATCATCGTCATCAGCGTCATCATTACCCCCACCACCACCACAATCATCACCTATCAGCATCATCATCTTCATATATCACCATCATACCATCATCCTCATCATCATCAGCATCATCATCGTAATCATCATCAACATTGTCAGCATCATCACCACCATCGTCATCATCATCGTCATCATCATCGTAATTATCATCATCGTCATCATCATCATCATTGTCATCATCATAATCATCATCATCGTCATCATCATCATCACCATCATCATCATCATCTTCTTCTTCTTCTTCATGATTATCATCATCATCATCATCGTCATCATCATCATTATCATCATCATCATCATCATTATAATCATCAACAACAACAACAACAGCAAACTGTGCAACTGCAGCTAAAAATAATGATAATAAAATACCCATTGTTTTCTGTATACATTCCGATTTCAACATAACATGCATTGTTTATAGGACCTTCTGAGAACTCGTAGGGTTAGTCTATATTATGCCAGGAATTTAATAAAGCGCATGCTCGCTTGCCTGTGCCGTAGAAACGTCTAATTTGCGAGACCACTAAAATACGCATGCGCAATATGATCACAACATCCGGCTTTAAAAGTGTGAGTTGCCGATGTAAATATTTTAATAAATGTACAAATTGCAATAATATTGAATTTTCGTATCATTATATGATGTCGGTCTCTTACGCTACTCTATTAATGAACATGTCGTAGATGACACAATTATTAAACGTTTGATTGACATTCTTACGATGATCTTAGGACACCTGACACTATTCGTAAAAATAACACCATGCTAATACCTAGATAATATGAACATAGTTATTTCGTACTTAATGAAAAAAACGCATTAAATTTTTGCCCGTAATTTAGTGTGAATTCAGTGTAAATTGAGTATTGATTAATGCAATTTTCATATAAAGGTATCTCTCCATTTTTATTTATCAACACTTATCATACATATAAAGACTTTGTCGAAAAACTATGAAAAATGTACACATACATTCTTTGGATAAAAGAGCTATCGCCTTACTGTTACATTTCCCAAATACTTATGTCCCAAAGACATTATCATAACTCTGTTCTGGGACAGTTTTTGCTTATTTACCATCTTTCTTTTTCAGTGTTTTAGCTAAACAAAATACTAATAATGAGAATGTACAATTATCCTACAGAGCATTTTTTGCAATTAATGTATTGCCGTTTATTGTTGTAACCTCGGTTCAAAACGGAACGCTTATCATTGTGGATAATCTATTAGGAATATTCTTTCTTTTAATATATTGGTATGATTTAAATGTTTCATATATGTTCATAGCATAATTCAAACCGGTAATTTGTCATACAGAGAAGCATGATGTTCCCATAGTAAATTGGTGTACATTTATCGCGATGGTAAACACATTATCTCGCACTCGATCTTTAAAGATATTGCAATTGTTTTGTGTGACAATGATAAGCTCAGGAGTGGTTGTCAATATCCAATTGCGCAAACAATTTGAAATATGGATTTGTAACAACCATATATGATGACATTTTATGGAGCTCAGGTGTTCAATTTCACAGTATACGCCATGTATATAGTTCAAGTTAAATGACGACCTTTAAATTAACATTTTAAATATCCAAATACTAAACCACGACTTTCAGCTTTAATTAAAGTCGCATGTCGCAAATCAGGGTATTAATCACCTAAAGGGATAGCTCTAGTTTGTTGGTAAAAAAATGACGGTGGGAAAAGATCGATACAATATTTTCTTAATCACCTTGTTTAATGGAAAAGAACCATATCCCCAAATCTTGGAGGTGAATCCGGAGATGTCGATACTTATTACAAATTTAAATACAGTTGGCTAGCAAAGGCAAAGAATGAAACATGCATCTAGAAGTTTAACAGTGTGGGAAGAAAATTATTATTAATAGAGACTGCATTCCTAATCGTTTAAATATATTAGAAAATAACTTGGTCATGGAGGAATTTCAACATCATTTAGTAAACATGTTGGCAACATAAGTATTATCGAAACCACTAACCAATCAAAAACCAGGGTAAAGAGTTACAGTTACACTCGGTGAATTATCATCCTAATTGACATTTCGCTTGTCTTTGTGTTTTCCGGTAACGGTATGCCAACTTCATTTGCACTCTACTTTAGGGAACATTTAAGTACTTATGCATTTCAACATACATACTAATAATTTATTGCAATTTTCATGCCAATAAAAATAAGGACATGACATAATTTTAATGAATGACATCCCAAAACTATTTGTGTGTGTTGATCTATAGAATTGCATTTATACGTCCCTAGTATGTGCATAGAGCTATGCATTACGTATGCCGTATAAAGGTCTCATGGAGGTTAAGTTTCAACAATAAAATTCATTACGTTACTTTTTGGTTATAGAAGCAATAAATTTTATAAATTAATTATTCCGTGATTATTTTATAAACTCGAACAACTGATACATTACAAGTGTTTAACTTCCCTTTTTTATAAGTGACTTTACTGACAAAAAATAAACGATTAAAGACGAGTTGAATGCATAGATAAATACACAGTGTTTGGTGAACGACTTTGAATACGTGAACATCCTACGTTATAGATTTATAGAAATACAACTCATCGATTTGTATAATGTTTTCCGCAAATGATATACGAATATCTTTACAGTGCAGGTGTCTACTTAAAGTGTGAGCAGTCATGTGAAGTACGTACATATCCTATTACATCATTTAGAGGCTACACGGCTAAATAACTTAATGTTGTCATTGTCTGTTAGATGTAAACATTCATAGCTCTATAGTGATGCATTAGTAACGAACCACACTATTTGTAGATTGAAAAAAAAATTGTTTTCATAAAAAACATATTTTAAGTTTGTATATCAATTTTTTATTTTTGGTTTCCAATGCTATTTTATTGTCATTTTATATGTATACATGGATTATAACTTGTACTGACGGTTTAACATAAAAGATATTAAAATTAAGATTGAGGCTATTTGTTGGTTTAAGCATTATTGTTCAGTTTAAGCTCCCATAACACATAATTGCTCATGAGGAGCTTTTAGTATCCGTTTTGTATGCTTACATACAGGGAAAAATATATTATAGTTATGTCAATTTGTTTTGTCTACAAGCGATAGACTACTACTACTACTAATTCTACGACTACAACAACTTCTACTACTTACGACTACTACTACTACTACGAACGACTACGACTACACTACACTAACTACACTACTACTACGAACGACTACGACTACGACTTCTACTACTACTACTACGACTACTACGACGACTACGACGACGACACGACTACGAGACGAGGCATACTACGACGAGAAGACTACACCACTACCACGACCACTACTACTACGACGACTACGACACTAGACGACTGACGACGACTCGACGGCGACGACACACGCACGCGACGACGAACGACGACACGACGACGACGACGACGACGACTAGACTACACTACGACGACGACGACGACGACGACGACACGACGGAGAGACGACGACGACCACTACCACGGGCACGACGACTACGACGACGACTACGACAACGACGACGACGACGACGACTACGGCTACTACGACTACTACTACGACTACTACTACTACGACGACGACTACTACTACTACTACGACTACTACTTTACTACTACCACCACTACCACTACAACCACTACCACTACTACTACTACTACTACTACTACTACTACTAGTAAGACTATTACGACTACTACGACTACTACTACTACTACTACTACTACTACTAACTACTACTACTACTACTACTACTACTTCTACTACTACTACTACTACTACGACTACTACTACTACTACTACTACTACTACTACTACTACTACTACTACTACTGCTGCTGCTACTACTTTTACTATTACTACTACTACGACTACAACAACAACTACGACGACGACGACGACGACTACGACCAGGACCACGACCACGAAAACTACGACGACGACGACGACTACGACGGCGACGACGGCGACGACGAGATTACGACGACGACACGACGAGACGACACAGACGACGCCCGCCGACGACGACTGACGACAGACGACGAGACGACGACGGACGAAGAATACGACGACGACACGATCCTACGACATACGAACGTGCGGGACAGCACGACGACCACCAAAACCGAACCACACACCACCAAACCACCACAACAACCACCACCACCACCACCAGCACCACCATCACCACATCATCACACCACGACTACCTCGACTATGACGATACTACATACTAACTACTACTACTAATACGACGACTACTACTACTACTACTACGATAGATCACCACAACCACCACCACCACACCACCACCATCACCACTATTTCTACTACTACTACTTCTTCTTCTTCTACTTCTACTACTACTACTACTACTCCTACTAATACTATCTCTACTACTACTACTACTACTTCTACTACTACTACTACTACTTATTCTTCTGCTTATGCTACTAAAACTACTACTACTACTGCGTTGGTTCATTTTCTTGTTTCACTTTTAAGATGTCATCTACACAGTTAGCTTCGCTGTTTCACTGCCTTTACTATCTATAAGCAGGGGGGGATAACTGTCTACAAGTAGACCTCGCAAACTTTGGGTAATAATCTACTTAACTTTCATTCATTATAAATATTGGTGTTTAATTTATTTAGGTTTATGTATATACATTACAATGCTGATCAGAAAAATCCGATTACTTAAAAATCATCTCACACGCCTTATCACACGTTCGAGTATACCGGTTATGTTACGTTTTGTACTATTTTCAAAAGGACTATAAAAATGAACATTATCAGTTCATTAAATCGATATATTGACATGAATACAACCGTATTGAAATACATTTAGGCAATAATAAAATACGAGGCCACCAAATAACGCCACTTAGAGCCGAGTAAATACAGTCTGCAATGTTATTTTAAATGACTTTAACAATTGGCTGTGTGCCCTGGATAATGTGAAGGTAAGTTTATAGTGTTTATATTTATTATAATATGATTATATTAATTTTCGATGCGTATATTGAAAATAAAAATGTTGTCATGATGTTAATATAAATGCCTGTATACGTTTATGGTTGTTGTTATGTGTAATTGCTGATATGTATCAGCATGTTTTAAAAACGGTGAAATCAATAACAGCGATAGAATAACCCAAAATGAACGTTCCCATTTATTTTGTTCTATTTCTTTAACGTTCGCTAATGCAGTTCATTTTCTTGTCCACTTCAAATCATATCTGAGAAATACCGATCACTTTCTTATCGGTATATAACATAATTGCCACCTATATCTGAGCTTGATAACATCGAGTGTAGAATACATTCTACGTCATAAAGGAACTCGGCCCATATAATTATCGTTCAATATGAATAGTGAAAACTATCGTTTTTATTGGATTATGTCGACGATATTTTCCACCATTTTCCACTTTTTTTTAATAAATCGTTTCTGGAAATTGTCTAAAAGAATTCTTTCAGCGAGTGTTGTGTTTTCTTTATCTCTGTAAGCTAGCAAAATAAAATATAAGGCTTACACTTATAGGTGATTAATCTCCATGCATGGCTGTTTGGTGTAAATATATAGCTAAAACAATATTATCCGTCGTTTCAAAGACTCCAATGCTAGAGTTAGTTAGAACAATAACTATTTTGATAAAGTGTCATTTCGTTTACATTTGGTCTATAGTATGACATTTCCCTTGTCATACGGTTGCTGCTAGCGACATATATTCCCAAACTGGTGTACATCCGTGCCAAGTTATTTCGAAATCCACTCAGTATATTTACGTAGAAAGATTAAGCGAAAAATGAACCGACCGATAAACCAACGGACAAATAAAAAGTAAATTAAAACAACATTAGGCATGGTATATAACACGTGTTGATTTTATTTATGAGCATACACAAAGTAAATATCATCTGTCAAGCAAAGTTTGTACTTGTAATATGGCGAGAACACGTTTGGAAACAGTCCTAAATGACTCAATGTTACAAATATGTTTGTAATATGGTGTCCAGCTGCTGGTAAACTTGAAAGGTGTACGTGACTTATATTCAGCTAAAATAAACTTTTACTTTAGAACAGGGCCATACAATTACGACCCTCATAGTACGGCATACATAACACCAATAGACCAAATAAGCTGCCAATTAAGCTGCCATCAGTCCATTATAAACAACATTCTAGACAAGGATGCTCTTAAGCATGCGAAAACGACAAGTTCATCTCAATGACATGTTTTAGAGATTTGCATACTCTTATCCTTGTATGCTAAGATTTTGTGTAAAGGCTGTCTAATAATTTGCTTGTTAGCAATCAGCTGGGGGAACAAATAATGGTCGCACATGATTCGGCTAATTTATCATTATGAAAGTGATCGGATTTCAAATGACTCAGACAAATGGTCATGTTGAATATTAAATTTAGAACAAACTTACATACATGACGAAAACAACGAGTATGTGAATAGCGTTTTGTGTTTAATAATGCATGCAAGATTTTTGCCTACATTATTTTACATTTTTACAGTTTGTGTGCTTAAACGTTCATATAAAGTACGCAGCAACACAATTCCTACAAAAGCATGTTTATAAAAATATAACTGTCTTACATTGTGCTGTTTTTTGCTGTTTTGCACTGTTGGGCAATCGGTCACTTGCCTTAAAAAGGCTTAAATAAAGGACCAACTAATTGTATATAATAAGAATTCAATACTGCTCCAGCAGCTGGAGTTTCACTTCTTGATATTGTATAGATATATTAGTTTTTAAAGAACGTCTGTTAAAAGTCATGACACAAAGGTGTTCTATTTGGAATGTTGCATAATGAAGACGACTTCAATAAAGTGTGTCCACATCATTTCCCGGTATTCATAATTGCACTGTTCGTGTTGGGACGGGTTGGAAATGCTCTATATTGTAGTGAGCTGGGTTTTAAGTACAAAAATTGTTTACCTTTTAAATACTTGTGTGTACAGTGACATTCGGTTGGTCTGGTGTTTTTACAAACATAATAAGTAGAATATGCATATGAATCTGATAATACACAGACCCACTAACATATAAATCAAACCATGTTTGTAATTTACCATTTTTGACCAAGAATCCTGCCACTGTTCTTTCTTGTAAAGTTGACTTGAAAACGGTCCGCTCGTAAACACACTTTTACTTAAATTATCTATGTTTAACACTGAATGTTTATAGCTTAAAATAACTCTCCGTGAAAGTTGAGTACACATATTTTGCTAATCCATGCATGTTATACGAATATCTTCATTATTTGTATTGTTATTTGTAATGTTCAGTAGAAGTCGGCATGTGATTTTTCCACTGTCCGCCATCTTGGAATGTCGACTTGTGGGTAATTTTTGCATAGCAACACACAGCGGTGTAAACATAAATCTCACCGGCGCTATTAGGTAAGAAAGCTGCACTATTTTTAGCAGACGTAAGGTCATTGTTTAGTTCATATAGTCTGTTTTAGATTGTTTTGTCATTTAAAGTCTATTTTATTATTTATAAGTGTTAAGCGTGCGAGCGTTCTATAATTGGTCACGGCAGATATTGTGACCCGTTTTTGGTCACACTGTGACCAATATTTGGTCACAGTGACCAATTTCTTGTAACAGTGACCAATGTCTGGTCACAAGTGGAACGCCGCGGCCATATAAAGTGATCATATTTTGGTCACAAGATTCATTCTAGTCAAAACCTTAAGGCAGGCAACATCCACGCCAATTTTTTTCTTAAAAAGTACTTTTTCTTTTCGTGAGTACTTTAAGTAACTTTTAGTAACAGTAATACCTTTGTAAGCAGATAATAAAGCGAACATTTAACATATTTCATTAAATTTGAGCATTATTTAAAGTATTCAATCTATTTTGGTTATGATCGTTGGCAAGTGTCATTGTTCCTTAAATTCGACGAAGTCCCGTTTACGAGTGTAATTTTCATTGTCAAAAATATCACAGTGTGACGCGCAGTTTACCGTCGAAAGATTGAAAGTACTGTAAAACCTTAATTAAGGTTGCATGTCATTTTGTTGTTGGAAATATAACATTTTGTTGAGTTATTCGTGGAAACTGAATAAAAGTTGTTTGAAGTTGAATCGGACTTTGAGTTAAACATTAACCACCATTGATAAGGAGCGCACTAACGGAGCGTAACAATATTGACGGACATAGAAATAAAATATAACAAACTCTCCGCGGTCAACGTTTTGGACTGTCAGTTTTGTTTTGTCTGTATGTCTGTGAGGAACTTTTTCCGTTTTCAACAAAAGTTAACTCAAAATTTAAGGCGGATAAGTATTTCGAAAATATAATGATGCTGGTACAGTTCATTTAAAGTGTTACGCTTCAATCGATTGTTCTCGAGTTCAGTATGAAAAATGAATCATTCTTTTAACTACATCATATTGTATTCATGTACATAACAAGTCAGATTTAGGCTAAGATGGTCGAGCTATATATGCTTTTTATAGAGCATGTTGTGCAGGAATTCTTAACACAATATTGATTTCATTATGTGAATGGATAAAACACAATATCTTAATGTATAATAAATATGTTTTTACAATAACATTCAATAATAGCGTCGATATACATTTTTTACGTTAATCATGTAAATGTGTGTCTCCGAACGTATGCTACAATTATTCATATGCATAAATAGTCCTCTTGGTTTTAACTCTTCAAATCCAGAAATATTGAGTACTTTTTTAGCAATTCAATTTTTCCTTAAAACTCTCCAAAGTTAGATATATTCAGCGATTGTATTGCCCTTTAATTTTCTGACTACAGTATAACATCAATAAATGTATGTAAAATACGCCGCAAAAGAAGAAGAAACAGACAACAACTCTATGTCGTAGAGCACGACTGTCCGAAAACACATTATGATTCGAGTTTAATGCAGTATCATTTACTCATGTGTTATCATTATTTTAGAGTAACTTTTATTCCGTCTGATGTCCAACGAAGAATGAAAATGCCTTCTGAACATTGAATGCCAAGTTTGATATATCACAATGGCGAGCTTCAGGGATGTTTTCACAGACGCGGAAATGACCAATTGGTTGAAAGCATGGCTCGGACTCAATATCACCAAGGCTGGCTTACTGAATTTTGTTGAAACAGAAATGAAACAACTCAAAACAGATCTATAAAAAGTGTACTTTTAAATACAAACCTTTCGTTGACTACAGCTTGTACTTCTTGTTCCACTGCAAATCTGTTGAAGTGTCCAATTAAAGGCCTGTGTAAAAGAACAGGCAATACATGTAGCATACATACCGATGCTACAAAACAATTCAGACAATGTCCAAACAGAATATGCGACGGAATTCGTGATGCAATTATAAAGGCCCATCGATTTAAATGTCCATCTTGGAAGAACACTTTAGCAGAACAATGGACGTGTAACCACTGGGAAATGGCAAAATGTTTTATGCCTCCAGATGGATATACTGGAGTGAATTCGATTCAAAATACCGATTTCAACGGAATAATTAATGTTTTGCTGAACTGTCAAAACTTCGACACAAAGGTTTCGTTCAAAATAGGGTCTGGGCGACCGCCTCAACCTTGTTTTTTAACTCAGGTAAACATCCAAAATTGTTGACATTTAAAATATTGACAGACACGTATAAGTGCATACCAAGTTTATTCAGTTACCATTTTAACATTTATGTGTAGAGTCTTTGTTGCATTAAATGTGCGTTAAAAGTATAGTTCACATGATATTAATTTATTCATAGTAAAATTCGTACACGAGTTGAGTTTGACAAATATGGTTTTTGTATAATAATACATCAAAAATGCAAATGTTTAATACCATAATACGTTTTGTTAGTCTTGCTTTGTGTATATAATAAAACACAACAACAAAATCAGCAACAACAATACAAAACGAACTTGTTGGCATAAATCCGTGTTCAAAACGAAAATATCGTAAAAACGAGTACTTCTTACATTTAAGAATATGTTATAAATTAAACACTTATTTGAACAGGCTCGTGACATGGGTAAAGCTATCCGGCATTCTTCTACGTGCAAAGTGACAAGTGCTGACCTCCAGAAACTCTTCATTATATTCATTGGTATATTAACTGATTCGCAGCTTCTCGCTCAAGATCCCGATGCACAAGAAGCAGTTACTAAATTAAAACAGGTGAATTTCTTTACATTTATGTGCATTTATTGTTATGTATCATTATACATGTCTCAATAGAACTAATGTCAATATACAATTAATGTATTTGCAAATGTGTTTTATAACAACAGCTACAGACTGACAGTCTGAACATTGCATCAGTGGAAATGGTACAGTTGCTAAGGGAAGCACAAGAGGTATTAATAGAGGCTAAACAGGTGGCACAGGATTCAAAGCTTGAGATACGGACTTATATAGAGAAAGTAGAAGGACATATACAGTTGTTAAATAGTCGTGTAAACAAATGTGATAGTCGTCTAGACAAATTAGAACAGAAAGTTCAACATTTGCAAACAAGTAAGGATTCGGGGGAAAAGACGAATTCGAAAGACTACAATCAAGATGTTCTTGGTATGGTTAACGTTTATTTTTTGTTTGTTTTCTGTTAACTCGATAATACGACGTTCAATTACATTCAGCATATTATATCACATGATTTATATAGACTTGAAGTTGCATAGTTAATAACTTTAAAACTAAAGTCTCTGAAACCGCACATGTTACGGGTATAATATTTAGTGTGTCACATTATCGATATTGCAAGTTTTGAAAATGTTTGTTTTAATTTGCTAAACTTCAGTCGGTTGAACGATCTGGTTCATAAGTGGTTCACCAAAGCTTTTGTTGTCTGTTTCTTTGAACGAGAATGATAATATCCTCTGAACAAGCATCTAAAAGTAGTCCGCCCTTGAGTGGCCGCTGTACTCAGATAAGGCTGTATACTGTATACAATCCCAATACAAGTATTTGAAGTATTTTGTGAACAAACACAAACATCTTCTTAAAACACAGAATTTAGTATACAGGTTGCAGGATCACGTGACTTTGTGGGGCTCATTATTGAATTAAATGGATTCTAACAAACCAGCATGTGGTGCTTTTCTTTAAATAACTTGTTAAAACATTTTTTCTCAAGAATTTCAACTATTGCATTAAATACAGTTTTTAAACTGCTTATGGCAATGTGAAATACGTCAGAATTACTTTATTTAATAAGCCTGTGTTATTGACCAAAAACTCTACATGTAACGCATTCATGTACACGGTTATGCTGCACGAAACGTGAAATGTTGGCAATGATTTCAGATCAATAAAATGATTCTTATTAAATCTTAAATTAATTTAATTTAATCCAATGTTATCTTCATTCTTAAATCTTAAGATATCGTCACAAACTGCAAGAAAAACTGTCCATTATTCAGTACATTTTTGCAAGTGTATTTCAATAACTGGATATATTTGCAAAAATAAAGTTCTTAACAGTGTGTTTACATTCTGTCAAGCCCGTGTGTAAACCCATGTGAACCACCCTGTTGATCCTCCACCCTGTATAACTTTTGAAGGCGCTGGATTTCTTTATTTTAGAAGGGGTCTTTATGGGTAAATATGATTTCGCAAATCTATTTAAACCCTTACTGCGTTGTACTAAACGTTCCGTAGAATCTAGTTTTAGTAATTGAGTTGTATGTAATGTTTGTGGTGAATGTATATTAAATCTGAAATATGTTCCCCTTTTTGGTACCGACAACGCTACCAGTAAAAATAATACGAACGGTATATATTTATTTATTTATTTTAAATTTATACAATTTATTTATTTAATTATTCATATGCTTATTTAAAAATGTGAATACACATTTCACGTTACAAATGTTTTTCTAATTAACGTACATTATCATTCCTCGTTTTATGTCCCATAATTACGACCTTAGCATATATATTCTCTAGATTACGATACTTGTCAACGAGTACTGAGTAGAGCTCATAACGAGCTGGTATGTGATCTGGATGTTGAAAGAGCTCTGGAGGCTGTTCGATCTGAACTGCTTGAACAGGACATCAAAGACATAACAGTAAATTAGTACAATACAGCACAATTTATATTTATAAACACGTTAAAACACTTGGATATTTTTACTTATGTTGTTTTTGATCATTTACTTAATGGTTGGTTCCGATAAGCTACATAGTAATTTGCGTTCAGTACGTTCCCACGATATAGTTTGTGATAGTAAAATACTTCGTATTAGCATATCTATCGGTTGCTTTTGAAAGGCTTCTCAATAAATCCATGTGATTGTGCAATACTGTTCTAATTTTTACCACTGCAATATTTAGTCTTAATTGGTCATCTCAATTTATGATTACCAAGTATAACATTTTTAAAGTACGAATTAACTTCTAGATTTGCATATTGGTTCAAGCAAAATGTTCATTTATTTGTTAATCAGGTCAAAATGTCACGCTCCAACGAACAACTATGCTGTTGTCATATATTTACCGTCACTGTGTTATACCCTGTTCCTTGATAGTGATATTTTACAAAAGCGCAACAATAAAGAAATGCAGAGTTTTTTTCGATGTGTATATTACACGATCTAATACGTAGCTGGCCTCTCCTCATGCAGTGTCCGTTTTGCAATGTGACGATTTTGTTGTTAGTGTTGTACCATGTTTTTTTTCGATAAGTGTGGCTTCTTTGTGTAAACACGAAGTAGTTTTTTTTAATGGACTAAAAAATCAGATGTGATATGTTAAACTTTATTCATGGGAACGTACGAACAGTTGGAAAACATTACAGTCACGTATTATCATGTGCAATGTAACTAAACGAGAAGCTTGACATTATGACTCAATATAACTCACTGTCTCGTTATGTATTACGATTGGCAATTTATTGACAGAATATGTTCACACCAGAAGCGAAGGTCCGTGTCCTGATACGGCGAATAAGTAAGGGAGGTTTAAAAGCTTATTCTAAATTTAAAGAATTCCTGAAAAATAACCACGAACGGTTATTTCAAACTATTGAAATGCACGAAAAGCAATTGTGGATGGAAAAGAAAGGTAAAAATTAATAATATTCAGAAGAACGCAAACATATTTAATTACATAGTTATTGTGTCTGCTTGATCTATAACGTATTTTAAAACCAATTGCAGATGTTGTTCGATGCAATTACACGTTGTGTCTTACCATTACAATTTCAATTTATGAAATTATTTTAATTTAATTTTAAACACACAAATATAAAATGAAAGGACAAAACCTATTAACAAAATCATATTTAAGATGTAGGTTGTGACTATCAGTTTCTATCAAAAATAAGATTTCGGCATGTTCTACCACACGACTGCCAAGAAAAACAGATATGAATTGTTAAACCATTTTCTTTAAGGCACTCAATAGATATTTTGTGTGACTTTCCAGATCATAAATAGTTTACTTGTTGGTAAGCTACGCCTTTGGCGATTTGATTGCCACGTGATTCGTTCGGAACTAAATTTTTTCATGAAAACATGTCCATCAACAAATACCGAGTTTTGAAACACTTGCTTTGCATTAATCATTAGTCTGATTTTAACTGTTAAGCTATTAAACATAAAATAACACTTTCTGATTATTTTCTGCCTTGTCGTCTATGTAAATCCAAAAATATATTTCAGATCATTTGTATATAGCCGGAGACGAAGATAGCAAATGGACAAATACGCTTCTCAACAACGTTTCACTGGGTATGGATAAATACATTTTTCTTAAGTCAGCCTTATTTACAGGTTTTTAGCACAATATAGTATATATCTACATGTATATCTTAAAAATAAAATGTACATGTTTAAATAACGTAAACAAAACTATTTTCTTAAAAACCCTGCTTCAAGAAGTATGTAAACCATAACGTAGAATTAAGTGTAATAGATTGAACTTCACAATCACGCCTAGCAATGTTTATAGACGCAAACAATCCTTTTAATTTCACATGTACATCAATTGTATGATGGCCGTGAGCTTTCGCAGAAAGATACTAGAAATACTAAAATACTAAGAAGCAAACAGAAAACTTCTTTTTATCTTGATTTTTTATGCTTTTAGATTCAACTAAAACTAATATTCTGTCAGGAAATAAACGTGGAAGTGACACAACCGATGATCAAGAAGGCGATGAACCCGAACATATTGCAGACTATGTTCATGATGGAAGACTTTTGGAGTTGAGTGGAAAGCAAATAACGCACTTGAAGAAATATAAATTCGAACAAAAGCCAATAAGTCAAGGCGCATTTGGAATAATATTTATTTGTAAGTTGTTCTTTTTTAACACTTTACAAATGAAATAACAAACGCTTAATTTAGAGGAAAAAATACACTGCACAGCCTCGCTAACGATTCGACCTTCCTGCAATGGGAAGTAAAGTAAAAGCGATACTTACATTAATTCACACATAAAATAATCATTTGTGGAGGAAACATTCCATTGTAACTACTTGCACAGTTTAATATTAAATGTATTGTAATTAAAATTTAGTTCTTAATAATAATCCGCTCAAGTTTAATGTAAACAACGCAGGTATCACGAGTGTGCACCATACACTATTGTTTTGTGTAACATATCTAGTTTTCTGCTTGAATATTTCTTTCTACAAGAAATCATTTGTGGCAAACATATACTTGCGCCATAGCGGAAAAATGCATTATTTACACCCAACGGCGTGTGCGTTTCCGCAAGAGCTTACGGGTGGCGTACCATAAATTGATACTACGTGTTTGTCCATTTAGATGACTTGAAGTATTCACTATAGTGTGTTTTCTTTTCACAACAAACAAATGCTTTTGAGAATTAATTTTGTGGCGTTTTCGTTTACTTTATCTGAAGTATTTTAAGTATTCAAATAAATCTGTTTGTGCATGTTTCATTGGTAAAATTGGTGTCCGAATAGTACCCCATTACCAAATAAATGACACCTTCATTTAGATTAACGCTTATGTATGTGTCGGATTATAAGTGGTGTTCAAAATAAAATAAACATGTGCAGCTTTTAGCGGTAAAATAACAGCATGTTGCTCGCTTCACGACATATCGAGATACAAACTTACCCGTACAAACGTAGTTTAAGACATGATAATTGATGTTTGTGATAAATTCTGATCAGCTTTCTGTGCGAGGCTTTTTGGTTCATGTTTTCCTGAATGTATATGTTTCGACATTAACACGGTATTATGTTTATCTCAACATTTTTGTATTTTGTCAATATTTTGAAAAACACAATAAAAAGAAAAATTATCACATGCCGTAAAACAAAAATCACAAAATGGCACATATAATTTTCTGTTTTATAAAAAATGAAGCAGTAGTTTATACTACAGAGCTTTATCGCGTTATTGCAAACGAGTTGGTGGAATGAAACAAACTCCTTCGTATTGATGATAGTACAATTGACATGTTGTATTCGTAGTTAACAGTTATTGTGTCACTGGCTATATTATTTAAGAATTTTAAACTTTAAATCGTGTTTGAAATTGACGCGGTTGTTTACATATAATTATTCACACGAGCCATAGAGCTTATAGATGGTATGTACTAACTATGTACCATAACTAATATCGAAAAAAATGTAAAACAGATATTCTCTTTTGGTGTATTTTAAACATAAAATTATATATGAAAATTATATCATGTTTACGATGGAAATAAAAAATTGAAAAACCAAACTATATGCTTTAAGCCCGTGCTGACGTTATTCCATTTCAACAACGTGTTGTTCTTAAGGAGATCAACGTAGGCGATGCCGGAGAAGAAAGAACCCAATTTCGAAAATCTGTCACAAACGTAATTACCTTTTTATAATGCACTTACTCTGATATTAGTTATTTTAAAAATATTTTCGCATAAATACATGTTGACATCTTTTCATTTTTATGAGGCAGCACATAGTATTTGTTTGATTCGATGTGAATGTTTGATAAGATTTGTTTCTCTGATATTTAATTAAAATTCACATGTTTCATAAATTTCAGGAAAAGCTAGCTTCTCGTGTCATGCATTTTGGCATTTTACCACTTTTGGCTTATCACGACGACCATAAAAACGGGTCAGTTTTGTATTCGAGTTCCATAAAATTCAATTCGATGACTATATATTCTGTAACACGTTTAGTGATATCATATTCTGATAGCATTTGTTCATTTTAAGAGGGCGTGTCGACTTGTGATGCATCAGTATTTATATATTGAATTACGAATTAAATTGGCCCAGTATCTGACATTTTTAAGCACTTTCTGCAGTGAAATACGTTACTTGACTCACTTTACTATTTATATTGTGCTATTAACCCACAAATGCCAACACATTTTTGTTTTGTAATTGCTTCGACGTGTAAGTTATATGGAATATCATGCAAAATAATGTCTTCACTTTTTGTCTATGGTACGTAAGGGTTTTGAAAACAAAATAAGTGTTCCATCGCCGTGTTTAGTGTCAAAACGAATATGTCATCTATTTTAAGCTCAATGTTGTTTGCGCTAGTTTGCATTATGACTAGAGCTTTCACGTATGTTTGCCGGCCCATGACGATATGATAAATGGCAATCCCAATACGCTACCGGATTGCACTGTTCACTCAGAAAATGATACAGTTTCAAAATAGTACGTGTTTGGGTTGCTTTTCTCAAATGTAAATTGATAACATCTCTTGAATATGCTCATTCAAGTGTGAACTATCAAATATGAATGATGAAGTTTGCCATTGATCATATATTTCATAGGTATAGAATAATGTGTCAATCACATGTATTTAATCCAAATTATCAATGTTATTTAACAAGAATATCAATCTGCAAAATACAAATTAACGAAATGAGAAAAATGAACATCGTTAGAATAAAATCATTCCGATTAGAAATTTAAAATTATGTGCGCAATTGTTTGTTTCTTGTTGTTTGTGTTGTTGTTGTTGTTGTTGTTTCTCTGTGTGTAATATATTCACACTTTTGCAGGAAGTACTATTTTATTTCGCCGTACCTCGAAAAAGGCGACCTTTACGATACAATCAAGTCTGACAGAGAAAAAATAAAAAAGAACCAAACGCATCTTCTCGAATGGAAGATCCGTATGAAGGTTATGTACCAAGTTGCCTCCGCAATTGACTACATGCATACTGGAAATCCGTACAGGTAAGCCAGCGTTTGAAATGTTTTGTTTTCGAACGGAGCATTTATCAAACGATTTATCCATGTTTTGATTGTGGTAGTTGTAAATTCAACCAGCCGAAAACCAGCGTGTTTATTAATGCATATCGTTTGTCTGTCGTGCGCAATGCTCAAAGTGAGATATTGTCCTCAGTAATGGCAGGCGTTCTTCGTGTTGTGTGTGTTTTCCGATTTTGGCTTTGATAATACTCTAGAATCCACAGTTTTACTTAATCATATATTGTTGACACTTGCTGAGAATGTTTTTCTAAACTTGATCAAGGTCTAAGTCAAATTTGGTTAAAGTAATGTAAACACAAGGTCACTATATTGGATCTTAGATAACCTATATCAAAAGCGTATTGCCATATTTGGGCACTTATATTTGCCATGTTTGAAATTTGTCATGTGGAGTTAAACACTGACTATTGTTACGACGAAATATCTATATGCATATTTCTATTGCGTTTAAATGTGTTTGAAATGCACTGGTTAAGTAAACAAGAGGGCCAAGATGGCCCTAGTTCGCTCACCTGAGAGGAGTCGGTTCATTCAATATTTACCAAATGTCAAACTTGACCTAGATATTGTCCAGACAAACATCCTGGTCAAGTTTTAACATTATTGAACCAAAACTCTGGCGCATGGAGTCTTTTTGTTTTTGTAAGATTTGACCTGGTTGCCTATATTTAAAGTTGACCCCCCTTACCAAACATCAAACTGAGCTTACAAAAATGAATATGACCAAGATTCATAAAATCTGAAACAAAATTGTGACCTCTAGAGTGTTTACAAGGATTTTGTATAATATAATAAAAATTTGGACAATCTTAGGGCAATAATTATGGCTTTAATTATGTGATTTTGCACATTATCAAACTTGACTGAGATCTTTCAGCAACGTTGATAAAGAATGCTTGAGAAATGTGAATGCTGGAGTGTTTTCAAACCAAATGTGGACGGACGGACGGCGGACAAAGACAAATCCTAAAACCTCACCACAGCAATCAAGTGAGCTAAAAAATGCGTTCCACCGATCTGAGCAATTTTCCAACTTGTCCGAGAAATCAATAAAACCAATGCATTGACCAACTTTCATGATGATTGGGCAAAAATTGTGACTTGTGTTAACAAGGTTTCTCTAAAGCCAAATAAGGAAAACTGCCCCGCCCACTGGCGGCCATGTTTTTCAACGGATCGGAACCACTTTTGAACTCAACCAACATATCATTTAGGCAATCATTTTGACAAAGTTACATGAAGATTGGGCATGAAATGTGACTTCTACATTGTTTACAAGGTTTTACCATTTTTTTGACCTAGTGACCTAGATTTTGACCCAGCACGACCCAGTTTTGAACTCAATCGAGATATCATTTGGACAAATCTGCTGACCAAGTTTCATGAAGATCGGACAATAAATGTGGCCTCTAGAGTGTTAACGAACAAATGTGGACGGACGGACAAAGACCGGTCACAAAAGCTCACCTGAGCAATCAGGTGAGCTAAAAATCAAATGTTGTTTTAGCCAAAGTAACTTGACCTATGGCACATGTTTACAGCAATGTAAGTTCGAAGAAAACGAACACAGAATTTTCGTTTACTTACAGAGGAACAATCTTGCATATGGACATAAAATCAAAAAATATTCTACTCGACTCGCAATTTAACGCGAGGCTGATTGATTTTGGACTAGCCCGAGAGTTGAAGGAAGGATGTAGTTCAGCCACGATGACCGCTGTTTTTTGTGGAACCGATGGATATTTTCCAACAGTTAAACACGATCAACTGACACGAGAACATGACTATCACAATTTTGGAGTCGGTATGTCTAAATACTACTAAGAGTTAATTCTTAGACAATATCGTATTTCCAATAAAATGCTTCAAAAATGAGACCATATTTAATTTCGAAAGTAATTTAACACGATAATACGAACAAACTATATAAATTGCCAAATAATCAAGCATTCTTATTCAGACTATATTGCAGGTATGTACAATGACAAACAAGTATAGCTTGTAGGCAGCCAAGTTTTACATTCCAAAGTTCAGCGATTATTATGACGCAATAACTTATTGATGAGTCCGAAACTAGGGTTATTCATTTATTTATTTATATCGGTAATTTTACGTTTTACGCTTTATAACCTGTTACTATCTTTACCTCACGATACACAAACTAAAGGTATTTGTATAACATCATTAGAAGTGTATATATGTTATGTTATTTCGCTAATCAGTAAAACCATAACAATTAAATGTATTAAACACGGAAACTCCAGAAACTCCATCATGAGAAAAAGTATATGTGCTGTCTATAAGTTTCATAAGAGAACACCAACCAAAAATAAATAATGATTACAACTGTGATTACAGCCTACGAACGGTCAATGCTGAGAATTTGGGGGTCTAAACCGGTTAGAGGACGAGCCGAACCACACACTTACCCAAACATTACTCGCAGATCTTAATAAAATGTACATATGCAGACAGAATATGAAAAAAATGCCAAAATATGACGCGTGAATGGAACACTTCATACTTAATTTTAATGTTCTAGTGTCGTTAGTATAAATATCGGATGCTATCGGAGGATATCAGGAATTAAAATAATGCTCTTATCCTCCACTTTTTTATAAATGGACACACACTGTAGACATAAAATTATAAGAACTGGGATCACCGCCTTAAAATGAAAAGCATTTGCGGTTTTAATCTGCTTAAGTGCTAGCCATGCCTTACATTCACGTCAGAATTAATCACCTACAAAACGCGCGTCTACAACGATATTACATAAGTGGACCTATGTAGACAGAAAATTAAAACATGAATGAACAAAAAGTGACGCCGGATTTGAACAGACAAATTTACTTCGTTTTGATTTTTTTTAGCATATTTGAATATTGTCAAGACCAAATTAAAATCTTCTAAATATCATTAAGTTATGTAATTAAAGCACAACAAAATACTCATTAGCACATCTGCATTGATTACTAATCATCGCTTTTGTTTTCATCTTACAATATAAAATTACAACAAAAAGCACATTGTGTATCAAATTATATTTTTGAAAACGAATTTAATACTGGTTGGTGAATATCGTTTTACTTTTATTCCAAGTTTTCAGGCATTGGCTAGCCTATGAAAATCTGTATGTAATATACTTAGTGATACGAAAAGATAATACGCAGGTTTTTATATTAACTGATAAAACACTTTAACAATAGTGTTCTTTTTTTTAACATACAGTTTATCAATTACATAAAGCGTATGCTTATTGCAAAACCTTATCCAACCCATGGATACCCGAGGTCCAGTCTAGGACGTATCGCATTAAAAACTGCATATTTAATAATGAACAGCCCTTATGTTCATTAATATTGTACACGTCAATCAAATATGCCACGATACACTTACTACTGCATTAACAAAATAATTATTTAAATGAAATTGTTTAACAAACACATTACCTCCAGCACAGTTATGAGTGACTATTTTGCGAACGTTGTATTAATATTGAATTATGAACTGAGAATTGGGAACATATACAATTACACACACATTACTTCGAACATTACATTCGCTGAAACATATAGTGCCTAATAAACTGGCAATTACATCTTTACAATTTTACAATCAAGGAACAAACTCCTAAAGTATTCGATATCGGGAATGTGAAAATAGCTTATTTCATGTATGGTTTACTTAAACTGTTGCAACGATATGTGAAATGTATTTGTATCATTTTTCTTAGTTATGCGAGAATTATTAACTGGTCTCGATCCGCTTACACTCGATGCACATCAGGATGTTATGCGCCATTGGACAAACAGGGCGGTTAAAAAAATTACGGAGATATAGTATAGAGTTTGATAATAGCAGTTACTGAAAATTATTCTGATTATGGTTAGCCCACCGAAACTTTAACATTGGCTAAAGCTTAACCCTGAAGCTTTGTACTGTATTTGCCGTTTCTTTGTTTTCCCCTATTAACGATAAGAAATAATGAAAACATATCTTTGAACATTTGTTCAAATAGTTTTGGTTAAAAAATTGTGTTTATAGAATTAGATATTAGATACATTGGCTAAGGGTTAATGATTTGTTAATCAACATGTCTCGTGAATATGTCTATATGTCTGTCTGTAAGTCTGTTTGTCACAAACTATTATTTCCACGTGTACTCAAGAATTTACACTGATATCATCTTAGATCGGACGGTGTGTCATGTACAACAAGAGATGTGTTTGTCAGAAACACAATGCCCCCTAATGCGCCGCTTTTTTACCTTTGACCTTGAAGGATGACCTAGACCTTGACCTTCCACCACTCAAAATGGGCAACTTTACGAGATACACATGCATGCCAAATATGAAGATGATGTGTTCAATATTAAAAAAGTTATGAACATTTATGTTTTTTATATTTTGACCTTTGACCTTGAAGGTTGACATTGATCTTGACCTTTCACCACTCAAAATATGCAGCTCCACGAGAAGTAAGTAAGATATTGATTGGAGAAATAAACTTCTTTTTTTTTAATTTTGACCTTTGACCTTGAAGGATGACCTTGATCTTGATATTTTGCCACTCAAATGTGCAGCTCTACGAGATACACATGCATGCCAAATGTGACGTTGCTGTGTTCAATATTAAAAAGTTATGATAAAACTTTAACGAAGGTTAATGTTTTAGGAAAGAAAAACACAATGGCATTTGACCTTGAAGAATGACATTGACCTTGACTTTTCACCACTCAAAGTGAGCAGCTCCATGAGATAAACATGCTTGGTATGTTCAATATTGCAAAAGTTATCAAACTTTAACCAAGGTTAAAGTTTTGGACAGAATGACAGACAGACAGACAGACAGGACAAAAACAATATACCCCCGATCTATCGATCCTGGGGCATACAAATTTCCACGGTCACAAACACTCTTCTACATTCCTCATGCCTTAAATAATTTCGAGCTAATCTTGCACACACTTTACCATACATGTGGTTTATGGCGCGCAATATACGCATGAGTGAAACGCTCTTAATTTGCTTTCAATATCACATTACAGCAATTCATTGCAATAATAAATTGTGATGTCATATCAACAGGTATTCACTTACACAAAGGATGCGTAACACATATAAACATAGTTCAGATTGTGTGTCGCGGGGCAGATATACACGTGCTGGGCCGGGTAGCACAGTTGGCTGGAAGGAAAATACTTAAATCGCTGATTTGTTTCCAAGTCCGTTCACAAAGCTTGTTTTTGCCATTGTCCAATCATCCTTGATTCAATTCACTGAGTACTGATAAAACGGCTTCATCTGCAAACGTGTTTGCAAATTACTGACCGCCGTTATTATGACTTTAATTAATATCAAATTGTATTTAGACTGACACAAGACATATTTATATGACTATGTATACAATGTTTATTGTCTGATAGCATATATAATATAATACAACAATGACCATGTTACTTCATGCACATTAATTGCAATATCGACATCTGCATTTATTTTCGCCATACCCAAACTCACGCGTTGTGAAATTAACAGCTGTTAACTGTCGTCTCCCTTGAATACAATCCAGTCTCTCTTGAAAACAATCCAGTCTATCTTGAAAACAATCCAGTCTCTCTTGAATACAATCCAGTCTCTCTTGAATACAATCCAGTCTCTCTTGAAAACAATCCAGTCTCTCTTGAATACAATCCAGTCTCTCTTGAATACAATCCAGTCTCTCTTGAATACAATCCAGTCTCTTTTGAATACAATCCAGTCTCTCTTGAAAACAATCCAGTCTCTCTTGAATACAATCCAGTCTCTCTTGAATACAATCCAGTCTCTCTTGAATACAATCCGAAACGCACCCTATCTGTTACGGTATTTATCTATGTCTGTTATAAAATCAACAAGAATACCACCGGTAAATCAATTTTACGTAATAATAGATATTTCAATCGCTAGAATTTTAATACTCTTGATTTCAAGGAAGATACTGGCAATTGAACTGATAATGTTTCATGTGTTCACCTTCTTGTTGTTGTTTGCCTTATTTTAATTTTTTTGTTTCATAAAAATATTTACAATGCGGCACAATTTCTGTACAGTTGATCAGATAAAGGGTGAAACAAAAAGCACGTTGGTAGTACATATAACATCCTCATTTCGACTGCAACATTATCGCCGTTTTGATACTTGTATACTAGTAGTATGATTATCATCATTATCATCATTAGTATCATTTTCACAATCATCACAATCGTCAGTCGATATTGTCACCATCTCGTCATCAGTTTTTTTCCGTTTTACAATCAACCTTTAACACGCATTCGATGTGATTTATGGAAGAATAACACACACTACTGATTTGTTACCGTTATATTTCTTTGACACATGGGCTTTAACTCTCTTTTAACTCTCATAAGATGCATACTAGATGTAACATATTATGATAATGTTTATTACGTGATACTACTAATGATAACTGCTGTGGTGATAAAGACGACATTAAATCTTAAACTAATATCAAGTTTATTCCATTTCGCAATGATAGCACTTCGCTGATTTGGAGTTTACGATGTTTCTAACTTGTCATTTTTGTTTCGTTGTGTTTGTTGTTACGATCCATTCAAAGAAGCATAAGCATAGTCACTGACCTATACGCTTTGAATGTGCATTTCAACGCATTTAAAATGTGAACGCCTATACACGAAATCTTGCGTGCATTATTTAATACAAGAGAGATAACAAATACTAATCAAACAATCAAACTGGGTAAACATCATCCCACTTTAAATGTATTTTAGCAAAGATAGATTCCATTTTCAGAAAAAAATCTGGAAAGAAAAGTATATTGCTGGTAAGGTTGCCGTAATTGCTGATCAATGCATTGACAGCATTAAGTTCCAGAGCAAAGGCGCTACTTCAAAGACACTGTCCAACAGATCGGAGGTATGAATTACAAACTTCAATTCGGGAATCAAACATGTTAACTGTTCATCCAGTTTATGCTGTTTGCCGACCGAATTTTCTATTTTTAGAGGAAAAATGTACCATTCATTCGTGATTTTTTTTCTTCCCATTAGAAAAGGATACGCCATTTATAAATTCGACCATGTGCCTTGTCTAAAAAAATAATTTTTAGGATATGACTTTAAAAACAACCGAGGAACTTACCTCTCACATGTGGATTTTGTTGTTCTCTGTTATCGAAGTGCCATCTGTAATCAAAGTATCCGCATTACCAGCGTGTTGCATACGACTTAAATATTACCTCGAACTATTATTTCAAATGACCCGACAATGAGTCGCGTATACACCTATTACCCTCGGTGAAAAAAACTGGTCAGACGTTAATGTCAAAAGTCATTAATTGTAATTTCCGCTCTGTAACATTTACATGCCTGGCATGATAATTACATTACTCCGGATTAAGTATCCATATGAGCAGACGCCTGTCGCATATAACTTTATTCTCTTCGATATAATTTAAAGCTCACAATCCTAATCACAGATATTTAATTTTCATTAGGGTCCCAATGTAACGTTCAAGGTTATGAATTTTCGTTTCCGCTCTGAAACTGGTTGATGTCTGGGATTATTGAATAATAACATATAATTTATGTTCTTGTGCGTTGACCATACGAGCCGACTTGCTTATCAGTATGGCAAACTGGTCTCCAAGAAACTGGCTTTTCACATCAGGCCAACAGGCCTACAACAGACCACACAAGCCTCCTTTCTTTCCAAATAAGGTCAACTTGCTTTCAATAATAATAGTAGTAGTAGTAGTAGTAGTAGTAGTAGTAGTAGTAGTAGTAGTAGTAGTAGTGTAAGTAGAGTAGTAGAAGTAGTAGTAGTAGTAGTAGTAGTAGTAGTAGTAGTAGTAGTAGTAGTAGTAGTAGTAGTAGTAGATAGTAGTAGTAGTAGTAGTAGTAGTTCAGTAGTAGTAGTAGTAGTAGTAGTAGTTAGTAGTAAGTAGTAGTAGTAGTAGTAGTAGTAGTAGTAGTAGGTGTAGTAGTAGTAGTAGGTAGTAGTAGTAGTAGTAGTTGTAGTAGTAGTAGTAGTAGTAGTAGTCGTAGTAGTAGTCGTAGTAGTCGTCGTAGTAGTAGTCGTAGTAGTAGTCGTAGCGGTAGTAGTCGTAGTAGTCGTCGTCGTAGTAGTAGTCGTAGTAGTAGTAGTAGTAGTAGTCGTAGTAGTAGTGTAGTAGTAGTAGTAGTAGTAGTAGTAGTCGTAGCCGTAGTAGTAGTAGTAGTAGTAGTCGTAGTAGTCGTAGTAGTAGTAGTCGTAGTAGTAGTAGTAGTAGTAGTAGTAGTAGTAGTAGTAGTAGTAGTCGTAGTAGTCGTAGTCGTAGTCGTAGTGTAGTAGTAGTAGTCGTCGTAGTAGTAGTAGTAGTAGTAGTAGTAGTAGTAGTAGTAGTAGTAGTAGTATAGTAGTAGTCGTAGTAGTAGTAGTAGTAGTAGTAGTAGTCGTAGTAGTAGTAGTAGTAGTAGTAGTAGTAGTAGTAGTAGTAGTAGTAGTAGTAGTATAGTAGTAGTAGTAGTAGTAGTAGAAGTAGAAGTAGTAGTAGTAGTAGTAGTAGTAGTAGAAGTAGTAGTAGTAGTAGTAGTAGTAGTAGTAGTAGTAGTAGTAGTAGTAGTAGTAGTAGTAGTAGTAGTAGTAGTAGTAGTAGTAGTAGTAGTAGTAGTAGTAGTAGTAGTAGTGTAGTAGTAGTAGTAGTAGTAGTAGTAGTAGTAGTAGTAGTAGTAGTAGTAGTAGTAGTAGTAGTAGTAGTAGTAGTAGTAGTAGTAGTAGTAGTAGTAGTAGTAGTAGTAGTAGTAGTAGTAGTAGTAGTAGTAATTGTTGTAGTAGTAGTAGTAATAGTAGTGTAGTAGTAGTAGTAGTAGTAGTATTAGTAGTAGTAGTTGTGTTAGTAGTAGAAGTAGTCGTAGTAGTAGTAGTAGTAGTAGTAGTAGTAGTAGTAGTAGTAGTAGTAGTAGTAGTAGTAGTAGTAGTAGTAGTAGTAGTAGTAGTAGTTGTAGTAGTAGTAGTAGTAGTAGTAGTAGTAGTAGTAGAAGTAGTAGTAGTAGTAGTAGTATTAGTAGCAGTAGTAGTAGTAGTAGTAGTAGTAGTAGTAGCTACTAACTTCTGAGAACACGTCATGTTCGTGAACCGAGACTGTGTTACACAGTCACTTACCTGTATCCATCTGTCCGATTTGAAAATACCTGCAGTTATTAATTACAAAATATGTTATAACAAAAACAAACAAAAAACATTAATACAGAACATAAATATTAATGTAGCATATTAATCGTCACCATAAAACATAATAACCATACCTTTACAGTATTTTTGCCCTGCACATAAATATATTTGGGGTTTTCAAAAATTAAAATATTTTGAATAGCTCACATTAATTTATTGTCTTTCCCAAAAATCATAAGAAACAATATGGGCTAGAGGGCGTGTATGGCGCAATCAATATACCACGTCCTCTGCATACACAATATTGTGGTCTAAGATAAATCGGGAAAACTTAGCAATGATAATGGTCGTTAAACCATTTTACCAAAAATGTATCCTTTGTCGGAATCCATAAAAATAATTCCCAGGTAATACGTGATTATAAGAATAAGCGAAGCTACGTCAAACGGCCTGTACCATGAATCAATTTAAAAGACAAACTATTTAACAAGAGATGTGTTTGCGAAACAAAATGCCCCTACTGAACTTTGAAACAACATTAAAACCACATAAAGAAAAACTATATCTAAAGTCATATCATGAAGCATTTGCTGTGTACTACCCTTTTAAAAACGTTAACAAAAATCTTGCTATCTATGTTCTGTCAAACACACATGCCCTCTGTTTTGGCGGTAAAAACTAGGCAAACTCAAATGTATAGCTTAAAACTGTCTCTGTAAGTACTGAAAAAAAAATATCTTTTCCCTTGCTAATCTTGCTACCACATTCTGTTTGAAACAGAACCATCATGTTGAAAACCGAACACATCCGGAATATAATATGTGAATACTGGTTGTTCAAAGGATCAGACAACACATCGTGCCAAAATTCTAAATCACCTTGACACTCGGATTCACCTATACATGAATCACTACCGAGTTTGATTTCTATAAATATGTAAACTACTGACGTTTTGTATGTTGGCTTATTCATTTTACCAATACTGTTCATTTTGTAATGTTAACGCCGTTAATGGTCAAATGCATACAAGTTGTTATAAAATACATATGTGTCTTGTAAACTTGTCATCATAGACGAGGAAAATAAAAATTATTTCATTGACAAACAAATTAGCGACACATATTGTTTTTCTTTTACAAATATAAAACACTGCTTAACATTATTAATACTTTGTTATACATCATTTGTAAACGAAAGCAAGAGGGCCCGAAATAGGTCATGTTGCTCACTTAGGCTATTGTATATTTGATTGCAATATTTCGTTTTTTAACGTAGTATAATAAATTTACTTAATACATAAAAAGAAATTAAAGTGTGAAATAAGTATAATTGGAGGAGACAGAAAAACGTAGATTATAAAAGTGTTGCTGCCAAGAGGTTTGAATTTGTAACTTCTCGTACGAAAATCTTAACCTTTATACGATGAAGTCTTTTGCATTACTATGTCGCGTTTGGGCCCGGTTCTGTTTTTGTTTTATTTTGGCATAGTTTTCGTACTTTTATGCACATACAAGATAATCATCCGGAGATAGGACAAAAAGGAAATGAGGCGATTTTACACGAAGTTCTTTACAGTCCCGATACTTCAATAAGGGAATGATGTCTTCAACTGTGTTGACTATTTATTCGATTGTTGGCAGATCCGCGAAGAATCACTCTCAACTTATCTCGCAAATGTATCCATGATTGTACTTATTTATAGCAAATAACTTTTGTATTTACGCGATTCAGTCCCGATCGAAGATCTTATTGGCGATCACACGCTGGCATCCGTCCAATTTTTCGAAACACACGCTTTTTGACAAGTTTGATATCGTTGGATTAAAAAATCGAACTGAGAAACGGTTTGCCGCTTTACGAACAAAACAATACATAAAGTGAAAATGCAGTTAGGCACTGAAATATCAATTATTAGAATGGATTACATCAAGATACATAGCACTATTTAATATAACGTAACACTATTGAAAATCTTGAATTTTTTCTCCATTTGCCTTAACAAGAATTATGTTGCGGAATTCGAGAAAACTATTTTCGGTTTTATCTCTTTTTAAATTTTTTTTTTTAAATTCACAATTGAAAAGTGTGTCCCTCATTAAAGTCACGTCATTGAGAATATAACAGCATCATTTTTTCGACGAGTTAATCTGTTTTCATGATTATAGTTCAAAGACCCAAAAAGAAAACTCAACAAAGTTATTTGCATCAATCTTTAATGGTTGTTTTACGATTTTGTACATCGTTCCTCGTCTTACATAAATGATAACGGACTATAGGAAGGGTTTTCCTAAGTTTGTAGAGCAGAAGTCTCAGTTTGTTAAGATTTGAATTGACTGTAATTTCTTTACACGAAAAAGTTATAATTTTGGTATTCTGTAAATTATCATCAGCGAAATGCAGTCCGCAGTAACATTGTATGCTCTTGTATAAAATATAGCGTGAACATGTGTTTATTTTTAAACCGGGTTTAATCTCTTGTCAATTTAATACATTTACCAAATATATTCCAATTCAGGGAAACATCTTAAAAGAAAAAGATATTGCAGAGGATATTACCAGAAATGCTGATCAAGGCAATGAAAGTACAAAGGCACGGATTAAAGCATTTACATCCAAGGAATTGTACGACAGTTTGGAGGTATGTTTTTATTTTACATGCATTGATACTGTAGTGGAGGACTTATCTCGCCAAACATAAATCCAAAGTTCCGAAATGCATGCAACTTTCTTGTTGATATCATCGAAATTGTAAAAAACGATTAAATTGAAGTGTTGTGGTTGATTTCTTGTAGCCTGTATCTTTCAGAATGTGTTTAGCATATTTTATCTAAAGCAGCAGTAAGCCCTGAAATGAAATTCAATGTAAATACTTATTCATATAATAATTACACTAGAAACAAAAGAAGCGCTGACATATTAAGATCTAGATACAAATAATCTTTTCATATGCTTTATCTTGCATATGTCATAATCAATCTGAACATCTTACAACAAATATTTGTTACAGATGTTAATGATAAACATATAAAGCACAAATGTAGTTTATATTAAGGTTAGTTCAACATTTCTTTATTACTGCGTTTAAGATTGAATCTAATTTTGCTGAACAGTCATACTATTGGAAATGTTAGGAAGATGTACAATATTCGGGGTTATGTTATCTTCAAATGTCTATCATCTATGCGACGACAATTGTTACATTGATATGTTAAATATTTGCAGCATAAGTCTAGCTTTGTTTAAACGATTTAAAACTGCATTCAGGTAAACAATAGACCGTATCAGTATTTTATAAAAGTATTTTATTTTTATAATAGTAAGTCTTTAGAGGCAATATTTATAGTATAAAGTCGAATATTTTGGAATAGCCAATCATCATAGAAGAAACCACTTTTACATAGTGAAACGCGATTTAGGACACATTTTGATATCTTCGCAATGATCAAACAATGGGAGGCACATGTTCGTAAAGAACTGTCATTTTCTTACAAATTATCTCAACATTAAATGCCATTTTACATTATTGCTTAACCGTTGATGTCCTCAAGCTGGAATATACATATGTTATATCAACTGATTTTATGCGGTTAGGTAATCCTTGTGCATTTTAAGCGTTCCTAATCGTCGCCCATGAGAAAACCCAAACGCATGCTTCATTGACAAAACAGCGGAAATGTTTGGAAAGTCTCGTCCGTCTATTATTGACTATTGCTTTTTCACTGAAATCATGTTTATCTAGTATGATGTTCTTTTCATCCGCTATGATGTTAAATGGCGTTATTTTCATTTGGAACACTCGCCTCTTGGCAAGATCTACTGGTGATGTCATACAGAGAACACACACTTCACGTGATCTTTGACAAGAACCGAGTGTTCCGAATGAGAATAATGCAACCTAACATCATCGAATGAAAAAGGACATCGTGTAGATATTCCCACAGGATAGTACAGCAAATACACAGCATAGCATGACAAACGCACAGCGTACTGTGCAATTACACAGCAGACTATGACAAGCACACACCACATCATCACAAATACACATCGTATCATCACAAACACACAGCATGTCATCACACACAGCATACCAAAACAAACACACAGCATACTATGGCAAGCACACAGCATATTGTCATAAGCACATATCATATTATTTAAACCCACGTCATTTCAATGAAACAGTTGTATCAATACACAAAAAACAGACGAGGCATTCCATAAGTAACCATGAAATCAAATATTTCAAAATAGTCATCAATTGTGTCTTCAGAAATTGCTGAGAATTGAAGCGCGTGCCCCGAAGTGGACACCTATTGACAATAAAAAATGCGATCTTTGTATCACTAACACATCTGTGGAAGGCGTAAAAACTGGTATGATTTGCTGACTAATCTGCGTATTTACTCTGTTTATTATGTAAAAAATAGAAGAGATACTTTTAACTCAGATGCGCGTTCTTTTAAGGATATTTTCTGTTACTAATCTCTTTATATAAAAAGCTTAAAATGTCATGTACTCGTAAAACACTACGACGATCTGAATTAAGAAATATATTTAAATGAAATATAGCGGATTGTTCACATGGAATGAAGACGTGTTGTGCCTGTATGCGGAATTCCCACATCAATCCTATCAAATGTTACGAGTGTGGCCAAGTGATAAAACCCTTGATAGGTTTGTACTTTCTTATTACAATTGCTTAAACACAGTATTTCATAAGCCCACGTCAACAACAAAATTACTTGTATTAATATTTTGCATGTTTGTAATATGGCCTGTTAAACCATCCAAATGGTTTCTACCTGAGATGCAAAACGTCTGGAATTTGTGCTGAGTTATGCAATCTTCATAACGAGAAGAGATTTATCGGGTTATGGTGTTAATTTAATATCTGCGTGTATAAGAAAGTATCAATTATGTTGCTCTGATGCTCTAGTGAATATTTAATTACGATCCTATTTTAAAAATTAAATAGAAACAAATAAAAGGTTGATGAATAATATAACAAAGAGCAGTTTATAAAAGTTTTCCTTGAAAATATATCAGGAGATCTTCAATGTCTCTTGGCACCCATGTCTTGACCAAGTCTAATCAATATTGACGAATTTTATAGGAAGTCGCCAAAAATCATTCACATTAAAAGTATTTTTAATTCAACAATCAGCTTCTTACATATAAGATTTCTATGTTTTTTCTTTTTAAGCGTTTGGACGCCAGTGTAATCATTCTAAGACATTTCGGTTAAAACCTCCGATCTCTAAAGTTGACACTTTTCAGGCGACGACCCAAATTTTAGTATCGATAAAATACTGCTTGAGATTATCAACTTTAAGACTTTCTCTCCTGATAATGTTTCTAATGTTTCAGTTTTCTGTCATTTATAAATGGCCAATCGAAACCGCTGGTGCTAAGTTCAAATCCACAAGATGTTCTTAGAGCAGTTGTCATTTGCAAATGCTTACAATGATTGACAGTTTTCTGAAAATGGTTGATCGCTCAACCCTGAGTGATTTTTTATGCAATTTTTTTATTCCACCTTTTTAAGTGATGGATGGGGGGCAATTTTAGTTGCCGGATATGACGTAACAGGGCGCGAAATGTTCAGCAAAGACGTGCAGCAGTTTGGAGACGTTATCACAAGCACCGTTTTACCAACTATGTGCATAAGGTATGTCAAACTTCAGACGTCATTATGGCTGACGTCCAGATAAAGGGAGGATCTGTAATCTTAAAAAAAATTTATATAAATGATCTGGTATTATTTATCATAAACACATACTTTAATTACATTAATCAACAATCTATATATTGTTTATCCACCTCATTTAATATCAACAAATAAATCTCTATGTTGGTTTAATATGTTCAATATTCTTCTAATTAATGTCAAAATGTTAGTGCATTATATCGCGATTAAATACACATCAATTGTTGTGTGTTTTTTTTTTTTTCGTATCTCCGAAAAACAATTATGCGTGTTTTACGCGTTTTAATATAGATAATCGCGACCGTTTGAACCTTCCGCGATTTAGGAAGTTACTTTTTTGATGACATAAGATTGGCGTAAAATACGCTACTCAAAATTTGCTAAGGATCACTTTTTACTTTCACATTATCTTCAATTTTGTATTATATTAATTTATATTTTTATTTTGCAGGTTTTGATATATGAATGTGTGTTTTTTATATTATTTTTATGTATTGATTTATCATTGATGCGTGACTCTGGCTGAATCTAGCTAGAGGTGAACTTCAAATTACACATACTATAAAAAGTGATCCTTAGAAAATTTTGAATAGTATAATTAGCACAAAAATAATATTTCCCATTTGTTGATGTTTTATACAAACAGTTTATTTTCCAAAATCCTAGGCGGATTAAAAATAAGTACCAGATTCGCATTTAATTTTGTTTCATGTTTTCTTTCTTAGCAAAATAAAGAATATATCAAAATACATAATTCCTTCTAAATGTAACTTTTTTTATAGAACATGTTATATAACTTTTAACTAATTTTCTTTCAGCAAAAGTCTGTGTGAATACATTGATTTTAATTCGCCCACAACCATACCTGTTGCATTTAGGATTGAAAGTGCGTTTGAAAAGTTAAATGCGAAGGGCATCCACACTTTGGTGTTTATTTACTCAGGACACCACGACACTGAAACGGGATTTTTAATTGGCAAGAATGAATATTTTCCAACAAACAAAATTAATGAATGTATACAAAACATGCGAGGAGTAAAAACTGTTATAGCGTTTTTGGATTGCTGTCAGGCCAAGACTATTGACGTGAAAGATATCTGTCTTATTCAATTTAATGCAACAGGACCAAACGCCGTTGCTATAGGCCTCCGAGATGAAGGTAGCTACTTTACCAAATACTTGCTGCAAGCATTTACATTGAAGGCGTCAGGTGCCCAGTGTAGTCAGTGCGGTTCTAAATGTAAATTGGATGGGGACTTCATAACATTGGGAAATTTGTGGACTTACATAGGAAATCATAGGAGTGGTCTCAAGTCAATGGAGCCACATCTAAATACAAAAAATATTGAATGGCGTACAACATACCTTGCTTATAATTATGCCTCTAAAGTGGAATTTCCATTCGAGGTCAGCATTGATGAATCATTTTCGAAATCGATAAATATATTGGCATCTGGCTTGAAGGACTTCGAAGCATTAAAATCTCAACAGCTTTTTCCCGTACTTGTTGGTATGTATATTTGAATTATATTTTTAGATCAACTGAGCTTTTGTGATCACCCCATGTCCGGCATCCGTCGATGTGCGTTCTGCGTCGTCTACATTTGGCTCCTATGCACTCTTGAGGCCACAATATTTGCTAAATCTCAATGAAATTGTGTCAGAACGTTCATGTTGGCAACATTTCAGCCGAGTTTGAATCTGAGTCACGAGTTTTAAAAGGTTATCTTGGTAATCACATCAAATCTTATTAACCACTCTTGAGACCACATTTATGACTTTAAATTGAATAGACTTTCTCAGAATATTTATATTCCCAATATCTACGTCAAGTTTGATTCTGGGTTATGTGTGAGCAAAAGATGGCCACGTGTCCATAGCTTAGTAAACCCAAAGTACCGCTCTAGAAGGGACGTTTAATCTTTATAAAATTATCGTTTTAATAAAATGAAGGAACATTTTGAATCTGGGACAAACGCTATGTAACTGGGTCAAGTCTGCAACAATTGGTGTACATTGTATTGATGTGAGCGCTTCATGACCACCATGACCCTCTTGTTATATCGAATGAAATCTGTATTGCCTGTATGTTCTTTAGTTGCCTACCACAATTTGCACGGACAAAGCATAAAATAATGCCGCTTACACGGTACGTCTCAAACTATCATGTTTATCAATCTTTATTTAATTTGATTATTTTCAGACCTGCTAACGGAGAAATTTCAATGCAAACCAAAAGAGCCCATAACGCTTTTATCAAAATACGCGAACATTTTATCCATCGAGGTAGATTTTGCCTCGCGCAACACGGACGACATTGACACCATGGAAAAACTTGTTATGGCGTGGAACTCAAAACGTTTGCTACGATGTAAACCTAGGCTGTGCACGCGAATTGACAACGGCAAGCCTGTAGGACTTTTTCTGAAGCAAGGCAAACTTGTTGCTAAAATGGTGTCTGAAATCGGTTACACAACGGTAATGTATTAGGCGTTATTTAAATGTTACTTATATATTAAATGTGTATAAATAGATACAAATTGTTATCCGTCTTCAGTGTAAGCTTGTTGTGAAACAAAGGAGATGAGCTATGAAATGCTACCGTTGTGAGTAATAATATTTATTTTAAAAAACAATTTCAGAACGCATATACATTTCCCGAACTTGTACGATTAGTACAATTTCTGGAGGAAGAGGAAGACGCATTACAAAATCAAGAATTGCTAGACTCATCGTTGGGCGAATTCATCGATGCAATATCCAACATTACCAAAAAAGCAAGTGAAAAGGTAACACAAGTTATGCATTAACAAGCACTATCTTAACAGTGTGAGCTACAAAATCGAGCATTAAAGATAGCGGCATACCTTTTAGGGGACCGGGATTATTCTATTATCAAACTTAACGGAAGCTATTTTTGCCGACTAGGGCTTCAACAGGCTTCTTAAAAGGCCTTTTCACGTTTTGGTAAATTGACAAAATTAAAAAAAAGTTGTTTCAGAGTCGCAAATTTTCGTTTTAGTTATTTTTAGTTATAATATTTGTGAGGAAACACTAAAACTGAACATGATATAAACCTCAATACATGACAAAATATGTGAAAAGGCCCCTTTAAAGACAAACTAGTTTATAGGACAATACATGTTTGAAAGTCGTTGAACTTCATCAGAAACCATTTGCTGTTTATTATTTTATAGTGTTTTGCTTTAATGACATTAGATCTGAATTTAAATGAAAGCCTGCTGACACATTATTAATAAAATAAGCAAGTATGTATTGTGGTTGTGTTTCCTTCAAAAACAAGTGTAGGGATTGAAGTAATCAAATGATAACAAGTGTCGGCTTTATGTTATTGATTTCTTAGTGTCGGACTATAAATAATAAAAAAAATCCCTGTTTTACATTTTTATTAATTAAATATAATGTGTTCTTTTCAGCTAACGGAAAAAAGAATACATATAAACTTTATTGATTTTTTTGTCGACAAATCCGTTTGCTTAGTTCACCTGGAGCTACAAGACTAAACATCCAAAGGCAAAAACAGACGATGATTATTGAGTGTATCTACCTATTCATTGTCAAGAGCTTAGGCTAAACTGTAAAAGGGTTGCGGTGTCATAAAGGTTTGCTTATTCGGATAACTAACGTGCAAATTTGCATCATACTCGTTACAAATGCTACTTAGTTGTGCATCCATCTGTTACCGAAATACGCTTATGGTTGTAATGCCTCTCTGTGCGTGTGTGTGTGCGTGCGCGTGTGCGAACGTGCGTGTGTGTGCAACTTATGAACGATAGAAAATGAAATAATAGAAGGTACTAAACTAATTTTTATCCACGTCTACTTGATCCACGTCTTTAATAATGTAATTGTATTACAAATTTATTATTGATTGTTCGTATTTTTAATTTAACAAAAACAGCGTTCTCGTTCAAACTGGTTGAATACGTGTAATTTCCCTGATAATATTTTTCCTGTTGCGAAGTTTTTTTCATGTCGTTATATTTTATATAATCAATTTACAAAGACATGTACATGCATATACTTATTTTTTTTAACATATGTATTATGTTTTAACTATGTAATGACTATCAAAATTATTTCACAAACTTAATTTCTATATAATTCCTTATTGCTTTTTAGCACATTTAACTTTACTTAAATAATATTTTATATTTATTTATGTATAACACAAGTGATTCTTAACAAAAAAGGTTTCCAGATTAAGAACTTCACTTTAACCAGTATTACAATGTTCAAAGTACATAAAACCATACTATGTTAGATTTTCTATTTGCATTTGTAATGGACATTATAAACAAAAATCAGAAA
Source organism: Dreissena polymorpha (assembly GCF_020536995.1). Taxonomy (NCBI): domain Eukaryota; kingdom Metazoa; phylum Mollusca; class Bivalvia; order Myida; family Dreissenidae; genus Dreissena; species Dreissena polymorpha. The sequence goes on along the minus strand of NC_068358.1, from coordinate 68,645,628 downwards.
TGTGACTTTAAACAAAGAGTTCATTATTACAACACAATCAATTATAGTTTTAATTTCCAATGTGCAAATAACGAAAATAAACTTAAACAAGTAAACACCACAATGTGCAAGTTGCATAAGTTGGCTATGAGGTTAAAATCATTTTTTTAATGCAATTATCAATTACATTTAAATCAGAGTTGCAAGGTTGACAACATTTATTTTTGAATGAATGAAATTATGAATTTGAATTAAATATTCTTATAACTGTCCAAAACTACTCCTTTATTTGATTCACTCGTTGTGTTTGCATAAACATTTAAAGCAAGTCTTAGATCAGCTTTAAATTATTGAAAATTTTGCATTCAAAAATGTACTTTTTCACTTCCATTCAAAGAATAAAGTATTTGTCATTTTATGGTTCATTAGTATTGCCAAGAAGTAAGATTTTGTAGTTTATTACTATTTGTACATTTGCATTTTTTAACATATCAGATAAATCTTTAATGAGGTTTTGTACTTCATAACACTCCCAGAATAAATGGGTAATTGATTATTCTGACTTTTTGCAAATAGTACATGTATTACTATCCGAAAAGCCCATTTTAAAAAGAAGGGAGTTTGTGCCCAATATTCTGTGGATAATCCTAGTTTGTAGCCATTGCATATATGTATTATTCGTGGTTTTGAATACTTGTCCATTAACTTTTTTCCATTGTATGGAATAATTTTCAAAATATTCATTCCATTTGGTTTGGCATGTTGGTGTTTCAGAGTTTCATTTTAACATATTGTAAAATAACTTTTTGCATGAGTTTAGAATTATTGGTTTTATATAGGTCGACAAAATGGGATATGAATGTACTTTATACTGTTCTAAATTGACGTTTTTTTACTGAGGCAAAGTATGCACATAGAACCCTTTTTATGCTTTCATAATGCATAAAATTTACTGGTTTATTCATTTTGATTTGAAGCTTTTGTAGTGACAATAACTGTCCCTAGTCTTTAATAATATCTTTAACATACTGAATGCCATTATCATACCAATATTTCCAAAAATGTATTTATTGTTGATTAATAAACAGTTGTTGAAAAACCGAGGTATATCTAAAAGTTGACCAATATAATCTATGCAAATACTTTTAACATAGTCAGAATATATTGTTAGATACATCGATCCAAAATGTATTGGTTATTTTTTTTATTGCCGAGATTGCATATAAACTGCTGTTTTACATAGTGTGTTAAAATCTATAAATCTATCTAGCTAAGAATGAAAATGTGTTCTGGCCCTGAATGACTTTTCTCATCCATGATAATAATAAAGTTTTCATAAATGCATTGATGTCCACCATTTCAAGTCCCCCTTCATCATTTGATTTTTTTGAAGGTCACCGCCACACAAATTTGACTAATTTATCGTTTAGATCCTTACAAATAGCATCTCCGGGTTGTGGCAAAGGGGCGAAAAGGTGAATAAATAATGAAAGTATCAAGGTCTTAACAACAGTTATTCTACCTAAGGGAGATAGATCTCTTATGTTCCAATGTGAAATGATATTTTCTAATTTAACTAGTTTGTCATTATAATTTAGCTCAATCATTTTAGGTAGATCAACATCAAAAGATAAACCTAGTAATTTAAATTTGGTACATCCACACACTAGTTTCCACCTTGTTTTATGGATCTTGTGCTATATTTTAAGGACCCTATCCACACAACATGTAGTTGTTATTTTTCCAAATTTACCTTTAGGCCTGAAAATTCGGAAAATGAATATAACAATTGTAGTGCCATATTTAAGGATTCTTCTGACCCATACATTACCAGATAAGTATCATCTGCAAATTGTGATATCTTGTATTCTTCATTGTCAATTGTTATCCCTTTTATTATAATGCATTTGCTTATTTTAAGTGCTCGTATTTCTGCACAAAGTAAAAATATATGCTGAAATAGGGTCTCCCTGATGACAACCACGTGTTAGTATGAAGAAGTATGGCAAAAAAAACATTCAACTGCATTGCAGTTTCCATATTATTAAATAAAGTGTTATCCAGTTTTTAAACATAGGTCCAAAGTTAAAAAAATCAAACACCTGCTTTATAAAACTGAATGATAAGTATCTAATGCTTTTTCAAAATCAATTAGCATCAGTAGTCCAGGGATTTGATTGCATTCAGTATAGTTCATACTATCATATAATAACCGCGTATTATCTCTCAATTACCTGCCTTTAATGAAACCAGTTTGGTCACTATTTACTAATTGTTTCAAGACTTACTTAAGTCTATTAGCTATCGTGCCTGATGCGAGTTTAAACAATGCATATTGGTCTCCTTTTTTATTTAAATTGTTTATGCTTTCCTTCTTTTGGAATACATGTTATAAGTCCCTGTTTCTGTGTTATTCAAATTGACCCTATATTGGATAATTAATGCTTCTAACCACAAAGGCACCAATATTTTCCAAAAAACGTTAACGAAATTTGCAGTGATTCCATCAGATCCTGGACTTTTGTCATTTTTCATATGTTTAAGGGTATCTGAAATCTCTTGTAAAGAAAGAAAACCCTCCAACAATTTTGCTTCTAAATTGCTTACTTAATTTAGGTTTTTCATATTTTTTTATTTCGTGTTTGAGATCATAATCGGTAGTGGGTTGTTCTGAATATAACATTTTGTAAAAGCAGTTTGCTTCTTTCATAATATTTTTAGGTTCATATATTAATGTTCAATCTTCTTTCTGAATGCAAGATATATATATTTTTAAAGAAAATTATTTTTTTCCAAATTACAAAACATTTTAGTAGCGTTTTTACCTCTATTAACTATTCAGTCTGAACGGTAAAGGTATTAAGCAATCCTTCATAGTTTCCTGTCTAATATTTTCTATATCATTTTTCATTGTTGTTAATAGTTCCTTATTTTCTTCAATCAGTGTTTGTTCTAATATTTAAATTTTTGATATTAATATATACTTGCGTTCGTTCTTCTTAATTTTGCTTTGTGGCTTGAATAAGAAATAGTTTTGTAATTTTGCCTTTTATCTCCATTAAAAGCGTTTCTAAGAAAAGTTTATCATTAATAACCTACTGTATTTGGCTGTCATCAAATTACATTTAACGTTTCTTAATTATATATATGAATACAATATTGCCGTTTAAAATCGTCTATCAAGGTATTAATTATTTGCAAAAAATTCAATATCGGATAGTAACGAGTTATTGAATTTTCATAAACCCTTACCGTGTAATATATGATCGAAATTAATAACTATGTCAATTATAGAATGATCTGATCGGTAGCTTTTTTGTTTTTGAGCATTTAATAAATATTCAATCATATAGTTTGTAATAAGGAAAAGGTTCAGACGGCCTTGTTGCAATGGGTTAGTACGTCTCCATGTGAATCCTTTTTTCTCACCGTTTACATATCTATATCTAAAAGTGTCATTTTATTCTCTTTTAACTATTTCCCCCAATAAAAAATCTCTTGCTTTCCAATTACAATGTAAATGTTTATAGTTAATATCATATATCATTGGGTCTAGGCCTTAATAAAAGTCCCACATATAATATACATAGTACTACCAAATTTATCATTTGAATCAAACACTTGTTTATAAAAGGACAGGCCATATAAGTTTTGTAATGTGAATTGTTAGAACAGAAAGTAAGATTAAAGCCTATCATATTTCCATTATCATCTTTTTCAACTGAATTTACTGTAATGTGTAATCTAATTTTGAATAATATGGCAACACCCCTCGAATTAGTTGACCCAAAACAAAAGAAGCATTTCCCTGATAATGTGTATAGTATTGTAAATTCGAATAATAATTAATTAAAGTAACTGATTGATGTGTGCTTATGAAGATAACTATAATTTTGCTTACTTTTCCTATTCTTTTTCATTGACCTGTATACACAATGAACACATTGCAATAAGAGCAAGATCTTTACATAGTTACAAAAGCCGTTCTGATTAAGAAAAAAATGTGTTAATGATATTTTAAAATGTGTTTTATTTAATTATATGCATAGGACACTGCAATCTTCCTCATTAGTGACTACATTTGCTATGTTATCTTATTTTTTAATTTTATTGTTTTTAATAAACTCTTCAAAGACAATAAAGGAATAAATCCGAATAACTGTTTTATTAACACAAGCATACCTTTCTGCTTTATGTTCTTTTTCTCGCATCTTAGATCACTATGTTTTTTTGTTATACCAATGACAAACACGGAACACTATTTTGATAGCGGCTAAACCCTGTTACAAGTAACGTTCTTTGAACGCATGTGGTTTTACCCTGATTTATCACTAACATGTGTCAAAAACTAAAATAAGTTCAATCATGTTCACCTTATAAAATTATTAAGTTTGCGATGTTCAAAAAGATAACAATATGAAAATGTGTAGATGTATTACAAAATAGATTGATCAACGTCAAACATAAAACACAAATCGTCATACTAGCAGGGACCGAACATTCTGCCCTTACGTATTACATTTAGTATAAAAAAATGTCAATAGTTATTCCATTTTTAATTCCATCTATTGTCTAATTAACAACTCCTCGGATCGTGAATAAATTACCAAAATAGCACAGTTCTTGTCGTTCGAACAAAATACAATCAAAATGGCATCAGCTTTCATGAAAACACTTAATGGCTTTAAATGTTGATGTAGGTGATTTTCCTGTGTCAAGAGATACCTACCTTATACATATATATTTATGTATTGTTCATGATATGCAAGTCATATAGATCCGATTGAAACTAGTATGGCATGAAGTAAACAACCAACACCGTATTGAGATTGAAAAAGGGCATTTATTGCAAATGCCATAAAAGTGAGGGCATTCAAAAACTTGATGCCCTAAAAACAATGAATGTAATACATATAAAGAACAGTGTATAAAATATGTACATTCATACAAAACAAAACATAATAGTACATATAAACATACAAGTTATGTACAGAATGCCATAATGGGCGATAGAAAAACGCCGGGCGATAGAAAAACGCTTGTAAGCATACATGGCACTAATGAAATGAGAACACTGGGTGATAAAAACCTAAAATTAAATATGGCGGAGGTAGGGGAGGTGGTGGTTTTGAAGCGTAAGCTTTTGCGATGCAACTCGCACCAAAGCATTAACAGATCACATGACTTTTATCTATACAATGATTGGCTAATGCCTAAGCGTGCCTTTAAGGTTACAATGCACTAATGTAGTATGTAAACAAAGGTATTGAGGATAACTTCTACAAAAACAGGAAAAATTATCACAATGACATAAAAAACTTTATGTGTGCATAAACTTGGTTTTATGTATTGTTCATGATATGCAAGTCATATAGATCCGATTGAAACTAGTATGGCATGAAGTAAACAACCAACACCGTATTGAGATTGAAAAAGGGCATTTATTGCAAATGCCATAAAAGTGAGGGCATTCAAAAACTTGATGCCCTAAAAACAATGAATGTAATACATATAAAGAACAGTGTATAAAATATGTACATTCATACAAAACAAAACATAATAGTACATATAAACATACAAGTTATGTACAGAATGCCATAATGGGCGATAGAAAAACGCCACCAGGGTAAACAATGGTTACCCACTGAAATGGTAACAATGGTTACCCACCGCCCATTATATATATATATATATATATATATATATATATATATATATATATATATATATATATATATATATATATATATATATATATAATATATATCAGGAAAAAAATGCTTTGTCAAAATGATGAAAAATGTTTTTATGAGATATTGATAGTGTTAAAATGACTTGGCCACGCGCCCAACCCTGTGCACCAGAATAATCATTGTTTACATTTACAATGGTTCCCGGCCCTTAAGCGAGGCATTGGTTCCTGGCTAAGACGAAGAATAATTTTGACGCTTCCACCGCGTATACGAATGGAAAGACCGCGAATATTATTCACCGCGTATAGATTGTTGTTAAACCAACTTTACAAATGTGCAGATGTAAACTTGTAGCATGGCAATGTGTAAAGATACGCGTTGACCAATCTAGACATGTTTACATGCTAACAGTGGATATTGGCAGTTCGTTAAAGTTACGGTTGCACATTTGTAAGTTTTATGGTTGTGTATGCGATTTAAAAATAACAGTAAAATGTATATTTTACATTTTGAACATTTAAGTTTTATTGATTGAATAGTTTTAATTGGACAATGAACAAGATGAACATTTGAGATGTCTCCGCCTTAAAAATTAACATGGAATTTCAATAATAGATTCTTAATGTGTTTTCAACAATTACATAATAAATACTATTTTTGATTGAATTCATACGGGTAATTCAAACCAACCAATATAATGAGCAAGATCGCGATGATTCCCGATGCTTTGTATAATCGAATAGAATACAGATACAACCGGTATTTATCATCGTATCAAAAAGCATTGTCCGGAAAACCATTAAAACATGTCTGTTCGAAGAACGCGAATATAAATATTTGAAAAATGTATTGATGACTCGCATTTGACCGGTTAACTTACTATATCCATTTCCACTCTATTTTGTATTTCTGCGTTTTATATATGGGTATGTGATCAAAAGTATCTTCCGGTAATAAAGCGAAATTAGCCACTAAGTCTGACGCAACACCCCGTTATTTATGTGTATGGAATCCAGCTTAGAACGGCGCAAGAAAAGGATACTCGCTAACTGTATTCTTATTGATATAGATGATTTTTTTTCACCAATACAAACCATAATCAACGCCTAATATTTTTGCGAAGCTGTTAAACCAAGCTTTTCACCTTAGATGACCTTAACTTCAGCAGACCAGAGAAATGCACTCCATTCCTTCTATTGGCTGATTTGACCATAATCCCCCGGAACATTAGTTGCATCACCGCGTCTTTGCAGAAAAGGATGTAACGCTGTTCAGTGTAGGGAAATACGAAATTCACTCTTTTGTTGATACGAAACATAGATACACATTTTGGCCAAGTTTCAATTACAATTTACCGGTAAGTTCCATCCCCTATTAACCAAGACTTTCAGCGTCAGTGCTGGAACAATAAATCGTCAACGAAAGACGAAATGCACTATCAATAAACGCCTTATGTTGATAACACAGTATTGCTTTCAACATATCAAATAACACGAATTAAACGGGAAAGAAATGTATAAAAACATATCGGTAAATGTCACTTGTCTTGTTTTTTGAGACAATACCACCGAAATAGTATAGTACCCATGATAAAAGGGAAATCGTTTGATTATCTAGCCACACATGTGTGGTGTACGCGGTCAGTCTGACTGAAAATCTGTCCTGCAAGTCATAATAGGCTACCGACATTTGCCGGTTTACTATAAATAACACAGTGTTTTCAATTTTCGATAGGAAAGTATCGGGGTTTGATGTTCCATTTAAAATACGCAATAGGATTTTTAAAGACCCACGCCATGCGATCATGGGTTGTTTTGTAAAGGAAAGCGTAGCCCATGACCAGGGCTCGTATCAACCAACCGATTCTTAGACTTAAGAATAAAAAATACAATACAATTTTAACCAAGAAAAATATGCTCAGTATTTAAATATATACATGCTACCTTTGATGATAATACCATGAACAAAACATTCTACATGTAGAGTGATGTAAGAGGAAGTGGTTAATGCCAAGTTTGATGCAGAATTTATGTAATTCTTGAATATTCCAATTTCAAGACTACTCTTCATTCTTAGACTTAAAGCCACACACCTTGAAATGAAATACATGTTAATCAATACATATAGATGCAATTTGAAAGTGTACCAAATTGTCATTATTTCCATAGCCTAGTTAGCAAGTAATTTATTATTTTTCAAACGGTACCGCTTTTATAACCGAAAGTAGGATTTCTATACGTATACGTCCATTTCGACAAACGCGATTATTTTTAAGTTTTAACGGCAAAAAAGACGGATTTCTACCTTGTAACCACCAGATATATTATAATCGGCATAGATAAAATAGTTTTCTTATTTATACTTAAATTAGCTATGCCAAATAAGTTGTGTGGCTGCCTAATAATTGTTTGGCGAATACGAGCCCCGACTGCGCAAGTACGCATATGTCATAAGATCAATATTCTACCTTTATTTCAAAGTCAGGATATACGTCGAATATCTTTGTTAAAGATATTTCTTGTTTACGACACTTCTTTGTCTGGCTGGGTTACATTATTTCAATGTATATTGTTTTGAACTTTGATCGTTTAATTCTAATAATTCTTCACATTTTATTATTTGAAGGTATTTGGTGTCTATGGACTGGGGCTTTAAGGTTCAAATATGGAGCAAATATCGTGCACCTCCCTTTCATTTCTATCATTATCATTCCATATGATTGTTAATACGGAAATGCTAAATACGCTAAAGTAAACAACAACTTATTTTGATTGCTTATATATACTTATGATGTTCAAATTATTTAGTGCATGTAGTTAAGCACTTTCAGGCGTGTAGCTTTATACGTAGCAAGCTAAGTGTGTTATAACAATAGTATATTAGCATATTCTGGCTTCATATATAAAGCGTGTATAATGTGAAAAATAATTGCTTACGGCTTAGAGACAGATAACAAAGACATGCTGTAAAATAGTTTTATTGCAACTAGCAAAAAGACTCGTTTGTGGCGTATCAGTGAACTAAAAACTCATTGACATTTTAACATGAATAGCATAGTTATGTAATATTATTAATGTTTAAACAAGTTATATCTTTATAAAGAGAAGCAATTCAATATATCATTCATAGCTTCTATGATCATCCAACTGATAAGAAGTTAAGCAATTCTTTCAACCTCTTCATTTTTTCAACTTCCCTTCCACGTTCACTTTATTATCTGCTTTCCTCTTCGATTTCTTCTTCGCTTTCGTCTTCGCTTTCATCTTCGCTTTCATCATCGCTTTCTTCTTTAATCGCTTCCTCGATTTCATCTTCGCTTTCTTCTACGCTCTCTTCCTCGCTTCCATCTTCATTTTCTTCCTCGCTTTCTTCTTCGCTTTCATCTTTGCTTTCTTCTTCGCTTTCTTCTTCGCTCTCTTCCTCGCTTTCATCTTCACTTTCTTCCTCGCTTTTTTCTTCACTTTCTTCTTCGCTTTCTTCCTCGTCTTCTTCTTCACTTTCTTCCTCGCTTTCTTTTTCACTTTCTTCTTCACTTTCTTCTTCACTTTCTTCTTTGCTTTCTTCCTCGTTGTCTTCTTCACTTTCGGCATCGCTATCTTCTTCACTTTCTGCTTCGCTTTCTTCTTCGCTTTCGTCTTCGCTTTCATGTCTTGCATGTAGGCGGAGATCTAAATGCAATTAATACATGTGTGATATCATTAGAAACTGTTTATGAGGTCGTATAATTAAATAATTATAATTAATTAATATGATACATGTCTGGGGTTTATAGAAAAAAATAAGTGATTAAAAATCGATAATTCATAGGTGTTACTACCAATTCAAAAATAACAGTGAAAACTAACGAAATTTGTCTCTCTTTTACTTTGAAATGACGTCGTTTTTTAACATCATATTGTTATTATTTCAGAGAAATTCGCCTGCTACACTCTTAAACAACGTAATAAGAAGCATTTTATTAAAAGATAGTTTGCTGATTCGTCTATATATAAATATCGAAAACCACGTTACTATAATAATAAACTGTTTTGTATTTTTTTATCATTTTTATCATTTATTTCTCACATTTCTTTACAATATAGTATACATCGATAATAACCATAAAACGGAATACATACGACAGTGTTTGAAAAAATATACCTTTTTGTACTTTAACATGTCAAATATTTAGCGATTCGTGAATACATTTTAAACAATGTTAACAAAGAACTTTGTGATTTATCGCAAAACATAAAATTAATAATTTATTTTTACGAAACAAAGAAGGTTTTTATCTAGAAAAATAAAAGGAAATGAAAATATTTTACTGGTAAATCATTTTTATAAAGGTTTTTATAGTATCTTACTTCGGCTTCCAAGATTTCATCTTTCGTTTTAAGTGTTTTACCATTTTCGAAAAGTGTATTAATTGCCTTTCTTTCGGCGTTTTTCTTCTCTCGGTTTGCAAAATAATCTGTGTTATGTTCATTGTTTTCTATTTTGATAGCTTTAGCTCTTAGAATTGAACCATTTATTTTGTTTCATAAATTTGTTATAGTTTCTGTTGTTTTTTTTTATATTAATTTTGAAAGCTCATCGTTATTGTTATTATTATAATAATTATTATTATCATTATTTTTTTTATTATTATTATTATTATTATTATTATTATTATTATTATTATTATTATTATTATTATTATTGGTGTATTGGTTTTGTTTATTTTTGTAAGATGTGTATTTAATGGTTTCATTTCGAACGGTACCTTTAATAATTTCCCAAACTGTATTTGACTTTGAGTCTGGGTTAGCATTTACCACATCGTTTATGTTTTTCTTAATCTTTTCTTGATATTCAATAGATCTATCTAATAAAATAGAGTTGTTTAATTTAAAATAACCTGGGCCTTTTTCTAAAAGAGATTCGTTAATTGATAAATATACTAGAGAACTGTTTTGTATATTTATATTGATAATAAGTGCCTGAAACACGGTATTATGTTAATTTTGATGAGACATCAAACTTGGAACGGACATCGTTTTTACGGTTTTCTTAAACAAAACTTTTCTTTTCATGTTCTGAATGTTTGTTGTTGTTGTTTTTTTGTAATAATATGTCTGTATTTGAAGTATAATAGGCATTTTTCCATGATGTGTTTGTTTTTTATCATCTCGACAGTATTTTATATTACTTCACCATTCACGCATGCACACGGTTTCTTTGTTTTTTTGACAATTAAAGCTAATCCAAACATGCATCCACTTATGTATTGATGTCATTCATATGACGACATTATTTATGCACGCGTATATTTTACTAATAATTGTCAAAATAAATAAATTTAACGTTCATGCTAAAAAATGCCCGCAGATAAATCAAATAAATATGTTTACTACGCGCAACTAAGTTCCGATTCTACAAGACGTTTATTAAGACATTCTTGATCGCTTGATTTCTTGTTTCATATACTAAGTAGTAATGAAATCATAATTATAATCAATCTCAACTCCAAGTTTAAGCCACGCGTGGTCTCTTATATGTGATGATGTATGTGTAAATGGACTGCCTTATTTTAATGTTTTAGTAAATAAACAAATCATCCGACTGTTCAATCCCTGCATACAAAAAGCAGGTAAAAATATTGTTTAATCGGTTAACTATTGCTGCTCAAAATATTCATATATCGCATATAGTTGTTACAAAACGGGTGTGTTTAAATTAAAAATATATTAATTTAAAAGTTAATTTATCATTACAAATAAATCATAAATAAATCATCAGTAAATCTGTTATATTTTAAATGAAAAACACAAACTGCAGCAACGTACCAGCAACTTTCTCCAGAATTCGTTTCTTCAGAAGATTACCAGCGGGCTCCTCTACGGGCTTGCATTCCGCCAGAAAGGGGAACAGAACGAGTCCCAAAAATACCAGGATAGCCTTCATAGTTGTGTTTTTAAGTCTCGACTAATAGTGATGACAAAGGTTTGGATACGCCCGTTATATAGCCCACCCGCCAGAGCGGGGGTGTACTAATGACCCGTATTACTTGCGATTTACTTTTTCGTCATTTGTTTCGTTTTCTTTCAATCATGTCTTAATTGGGCTGTCAAATAGTAGGACATGACAGAGGCCCGACTTCAGTTTTAAATGAATCTTACGAAATGTTTGCAAGAATGCCGTTTATGTATTTCATCTGTTTTATGGCATTTTTAAACAAATGCCCTTTTTCAATCAATCATTGTCTCAGTTATTTCCTTCGTGTCATACGGGTCCGTTTGGTCCATGACCTTTTCTTTACCACTAAGGACAATACATAAATAATATTTTATGCACACATAAAAAAGTATGTGATTGTTCGCCTTTAAGTCTAATTATAGATATTAAATCACGTGACCTATCCAACCAATAATAATCTATCCCAGCCTAGCTATGTTATTAACCAATCGGCTCAATTCATAAGATCACGTGAGCCCTTTGGCCAATCAATATTGATCTCGGCCATTATGCGCTCGAATTTCTACTTGCAGCTGCTAGTACATTTAATAGTGTTTATTTTCAATACCAATCTCCACCCCTTCTCCGCCTAGAACGGAATTGTTGGTTTTTATGTGTATTTTTTATGTATTATTTTCATTTGGTCTCATGATACCTTACATGTGTTTTTATGATACTTACATGTGTTTTTATGAGATGTTCTTTTGCTACATGTCTTCTTATTACTGTTCGTGTATACCTTTTTGGGTGTGTTTTACCGCCCATTATGCCATTCAGTAAAATATGTTTTCTGTTTTTCATCTTTGTTATGGCATTTAAAAATAAATGCCCTTCTTCAATCAGTTATTTCCTTCATGTCATACGAGTCCGTCCGGTCCATGACCTTTTCTTTACCACTAAGGACAAAACATAAAAATGCATATCGGATATAGCACAGTTTGCGTCTCCTGTTAATTGCTTGAAGGATAAAGCATGCTCTGCTTTGCCTTCTCTCGTCATCTGCGTATGCAAGCATAAACCACGCGACTACCCGGTAAATAAAGTATCCTATTATAGGCGCAAAATTGTAAATCCCTAGCAAAAGTTTGTACACTGATAAACCAAATTAACCTGGAAATGTTAAAAGAAAGCCGTTAGAGGCTGAAAACTGATGACAAAAGTGAAATATCACTTATTTCTTATTTATTTAGAAAAGTTGCAAGTTACATACATACGTGTGCACACTTAGAACTGGTTAACCATCTTCCCATAAAATATGTGAGTAGGTTATCTAAATGACGTTTTATGACTGAAATATTGTTCAATCAGCCAGCCACGTACGTCCTGATTACTCGATCAAATGCACAACAACCTGGCACACTATGCACTACGATAAATATACATGTATTATGTGAACTACATATCTAGCAAAACAAGCAATATTTACAAACACAATGTGCTCTATGGAATAACTATGAACACCATGAAGTGTTTACCCGCCGCGAAATCGCCCCTGTCCATTTTAATAAAGGAAAATACGCTAGGAAATATTTTTTAAATTCTTAGTCTTATCCGGACGAAAAAAAATATTCATAAAGCTTAATGTACTTAATCAACTTATACAACACTCACTATGAATTCACTTATTTTGCACTATGTACATACATATGACTCACCAGGAAAACTACCGGTATAACATATTGCAATACGTTATAACGCAGTACATGTATGTTTATAAATGTGTGCTTTTTGTCCTAGTATGTACGATAAATGAATAAGAGCCCAATGTGCTGTTGAAAATACCATAATCTACCAACCTCCACGCAGAGTTGTCGTTCCTTGCTCTCACATACAATCTCTGTCAACACAAGAAAATCCTACCAGATTTGGTAGGATTTTACTTATTTGTTGTTTAAGTATTATATTATGAAAAGTAATATCATTTTCTTTTATATTTTGAAAATATTGTATAAGTTTAGGTTCATAATATAAAAAAATTACCTAAATTATTAAAAGTAAATATAACAACAGTTAAATTATTGTACCATGTTGCTAGGTTATCATCACGTGGTTGGTTATAAAGTAAAGATTTGATCTGGTTACATTCAAATTTATGCGCGGAGGTTAATAATCTACATGCATGCTTTGCAACGTAATATTTAAATTCTTATATAACAATTTTTTGTGAATCGTAGGTCAGTGTCGTATTGCGACAAGTGTGTAGCGATATTTTACATATAATTTTCATTATTTGACGTTATTACGGTGTCGGTACATACTGGGTATGATATGAAGACGAAACGCACTGATGTATTTTGTTGGTCATGCAAATGTGGATTTTTTACAATAATTCTTTAATGGGCCTCATTTGTCAAAAAGTAAATTTAAATTCGTTCATTCTCCACTTTTCCCAATCTGAATAGATTAACCCACATTAAGCCATCTCGTATTTAACCCATCAACAAGTTAACCCATCCAGTATTTACCTGCTTAAGCCTGATGTATCGATACCCTCAGTAGGCTGAACATACGATTTGGAAAAATCGTATAATATATATAATCTATTATAGCCTATGCCTGTCCAGCAAACAGTTCCTTCGTTTCCTGGAGATTTAATTCATGAATCCTGTCTGATCGCTGTCAAGTAGGTCACACGAATTGTTTATCGGGTTATTTCTTAAAATTTGACCAAGCATGTGTAGAAATATAACAAGATATATACATTATATAGATAAATACAGAAAGGAAATTCATTTCTGCGTTAAATAAGACCGGGTTCATGAAAATCGCTGCAAAATTGATGAAGTAATGGCTGTTCCCCCCTGTTTTCGGGTGATTTCGAGTTGAATACCTTGTTATATATATATATATATATATATATATATATATATATATATATATATATAAATATATATATATATATATATATATATATATATATATATATATATATATATATATATATATATATATTCACACATATCGCCAGTTAAGGGGTCTCTGATTTAGAAATCTGTCATGGGGTTCCCACTTTAAATACATGTATATCCATACCCTTTTTATCCGATATTAACACAAATTAAGGTATATAGGGGTACCTAATATAGTATTATATATAAATACGTCATTTATTTAACGTCTCATACATGGAAATATATAGCAACATTAATTACGAGGTATACAAAATTTCAATTTAAGACGTGTTTGTGGTTTTCGATATAAGACCTTATTGTGACATTTTATTGCATTACCTCCCCTACACCCCCCCTCATTGTAATTAAAGGTGCCTAGAACGCGGGGTTGCATACAGACCTCCGTTTTTAATATTGACCCCTTAAGTATAGTCTGAAAACTACCGAGACCTATATATAGTGAAAAATTTGTTTTTGCAGAATATTGGTTGTTCGTTATAATACGATTATTTATCATTCAAAATGATGTTTTCACTAATTAATATCATAGCCACACGCTAACCACCTGTGATTGAAACTGGGACATTATTACATTATTAGAAACCAAAGAAGGTGAAATTTATTTTATCTTATCGACTTATAAGACGAATATCATTTTATACTTGAATGTCCGTTTCATTTCGAAGAAATACATACCAACATATTTCTCAAAAAGACAATGTATGCATGTATGTATGTATTAATCTTTTAGTAACAATAAAGAAACGTTTAGGAAGTTAGACATTCACCGTAAAATATGTTATTATAAGAAGCTTGTTATATTAAATTTCATGAAACTCAACGTTTGTAAATGCAGTTTATGTAAAGTTTATTATGAAATGAATGTATGTGTTACAACTGATTTCACTTAAAGTGTTTTATATGCCAATTCAGTATACTAGTATTATATATTTTTATACCACACTAATTCATATACTATCCTCTACTAGAATATACACGCAAGCGTGCGCATGTACGCACGCACGCACACACACAAGCATGCACACTTTCCCACTCAAGCAGATTATCACATTCATTGTTAATCGTTTTTATATATATATATAATTTGCTTTTATTTATCGGCACTGTGAATACAAGCTTCAAACCAGCGACGACTAGCAAGAACGGCTTTTGTTCGAGCCCAATTAGCAAGATTTGTAGACATCAAGTGCATATGGCGCTAACCACACAAAGCAACAATGTATACCATTATGTGCACAAGACCTTAAACATCATGAGGACAATTCATTTTGAGAGATAGTGATCGACCAAGCTTGACCGTAAACAATTATCTACCGAAAATCTTTAAGGGGCCTTTCCACGTTTTGGTAAATTGACAAAAAAAAATTAAAAAGTTGTTTCAGATTCGCAAATTTTCGTTTAAGTTATGATATTTGTGAGAAAAAAGAAATACTGAACATTTACCATGCTCTAAAATAGCCTTTACATGCATCTTTTGACTATTTAAAAACCTGAAAATTATAAGGCGTTGCAACGCGAAACAATTGAATAATTTGGAGAGTTCTGTCGTTGTCGTTATATTTTGTGAAACTACGAGGATCGCTTATATAAAGTATAAAATACATCCATAATTGTATGAGCACGGATGGCCGAGTGGTCTAAGTGGTAGACTTTTACTCCAGGATTCCATGGGTAAGTGGTTCGAGCTCTGTTGAGAGTTACTTTTTTTACTGGAGGCCTTTAGATCCAATGTTTACATTTATCAATATAAAGCATTTAATGACAAACTTCAATAGATGCCGCAATATGTGAAATGGCCCCTTTAAAGCTGCTTAAAATTTGTTCGTGCAAGGTATAAGTATACAAATAAAAGGCTTATCTGCAAAAAAACTCAAACCATTAAAGCGACAATTTAACGGTTAATAAAAGTGCATGGTTTTATTCTAGTGCAAACCATAAAAAGAAATTTAATGCAATTTGAAATTGCGGAATTTCGAATAAAGCTTTTCAGCATTTATTGATTTCAAATGTATAAACCCTAAATTTAATTATTTACAAAAGATGCTATAAGAACAAAAAAATAATATAATTAGTTTGTATGTAAAAGTATTTCATCGAAAGTCTGAATATTGAATCAAGTTTAATTTATAAAAAAAAATAAAAAATTATGTGTTGCGATGTCAAGCTCCACATCCATCGAAAAACGTGGGAATCAGCTATCGCAATATGTAGAAAACTTCAAACGTAATTTATCCTAAGGATTTGGCCCTCGTTTTGGACGTAGACTTATGTTTGAAGAGATAACAAAATCGCAATTAATAAAGAAGTCCACTGCAACACGTTGTTATATACTGTATTACTGTATAAAACTAAATCATGTTCTGCTATCAATAACTCTATTTGTATAGTTAAAAAGATTTTGTGGTATCAATTATTCTAGACGTAAAACTTGTTGAGTTCCGTATTACAAAAATTTCTGGCGGTTTGACATGTATATGCCCTTCCCCCTCCTATGACATTGAAGGAATATTAAATTGGTCAGTACTTATATTATTTCTTAATATAAAGAATTCGAATAAATGTATACATAAAATCGCATTTGTGATATTAAGAAAATACATTAATCTACAACAAAGTACTCATTGATATCAATAAATGCATTTGTTTTTTCCCCAATAAATTCGATAAAAAGTGGTCTGACGAAACACGAAAACTTCGAGAAACATAATGGATAAAGCGTCTGAACACCCTTCAGCCACTCGGAATAATAAAAAACGACGCATATACAAAAAGCAAAACTGAATGTACAAAAAACTTGCAGGTTTTATCATTTCTTCGTTATACGCACATAATATGCATCCCGGGCACCAATCTATAATGCACAGTTTCAATCAACAAAACGCCGCTTCCCGGCCGCAATCTATAACAATACAATTTTCCAACTATGCATTCGCACTGACGGATTGTGAACATATCTATAGTTGGCGGCCCGTGAAGAAGAAGTAGAGTCGAACGCGCTAGTAAAGAAGAAATTTACTTGTAACATTGTTTAAAAAAGTTCATTCATATGCATACTTATTCCTCATTGTTCTTGCCTCGTCGTAAGATCCAGTGTTTTAGACAGTATATTCGTTGGCGTTGCATTATATTTTTCAATCACATATACAGATGTATACAAATTAAGACAATACAAAAACTGTAAATACGATAATTGCAAGCTTTATTCTACGGAATACCGTTAGGGCCATCATGGTTACACATTTAAATCCAGATGGCGACAATGCGATAGTACGATGGCGACAATGCGATAGTACGATGGCGACAATGCGATAGTACGATGGCGACAATGCGACAACGCGATAGTACGATGGCGACAATGCGATAGTACGATGGCGACAATGCGACAACGCGATAGTACGATGGCGACAATTCGATAGTCATATCGTACTGTCGCCGTCATATCATCGCATTGTCGCCATCGAACTATCGCGTTATCGTACTGTCGTCATCGTTTTATCGCATTGTCCCCATCGTACTATTGCACTGTCGCCATCGTATTGTCGCACTGTCGCATTGTCGTCCTCGTACTGTCGCATTGTCGTCTATCGCCTTCCGGTACACATTCGGACATCGTATTTTTTCCTAGATGGAACCACTTTTAAAAAATACTTTACAGTTCGGCATATAGTTTGTCACAGATCGGGTTTTAGTCTTATTTCATTATAACTGTAACCTCTTTCAAAGTACATCTTTATAAAGGCATCCATTTTGTTTCTGCAATATCGAATTGTCGCCCTCTGGATTTTAGTTTGTAACCCACGATGGCCCTAACGGTTTTCCGTATTATACGGCAATATTTGATACACGTTTTATCCGTTTTATGTGTTAAGCGTTTCAGAGTACTCGAAAGACGCTTCCGCCATCGCTATTTCCCGCATCCGTGAACTCCGTATGCGTTGTCTGGTGTGCTTAGTGGCCACTTATAATACCCCATAGTTTGTAAGCAACCTTAAATTGTTACCGAGGAATAATCATAATTTATTTATGCATTTGTTAATTATCAATTTATTCAGCAGCAAAAACTCATATTTTAAGAAATGGTCTATTTCAAATAAAGACTTCAAGTGACCGATTATTATTGAAACGTGTTATTGTAAAGCATTCGGTCCAAGAATGTTTTCAATTTATCGAAGCTGTATCGTGCTGTCCTGATCATAGACACACTCACACCCACAAGGACATTATACATAAAAATGGTGTTTATATTCACACCCATACAACCTTTTTCTTAAATTTGAGAAAACGCCAATTGATAAAGACTAAAATATACACAAACATCAAGTAAAGCATTTTATACATGATGATTATCTTTTAAATGCAGATTGATATATTGAGAGATTATAATTCTGACCTCAAACATGATCGTGTTCAATTTAAATCACTATCAGGGGCGTAGCTAGCATTTTTTGAGCTGTAAGCCCGGATATGATAAATAAAAAGGTTGGGTCCGGGAATCCTCCCCCGGAAATTTTTTAAATCCTATAACGCCTGTGGTGAGATTTAAAGCATATCTAGACAAATAATAAGATAAGAAAATATAAGACTTTGGCCTGTTTTTCTTTGATATTTTACTGTTTTATCTCAATGTCAGGGAACTAAATTTTGTTTATGTTCGGCATCAAGTGACCGAACCGACCCGGATACAGTCAATGGATCGGGATACGGGGGCAAGTGCTCCATTTTAAATTAAACATCATTCGGAATGTTTCTTAAAAATCCAACGATAATCGATTACAACTTACTGTAATGTTGAAAGGGAGACAAGAAGATCTACATGTAGATCTATGTAAACTTGAAACAGCAAGTCACGTGAAAAGTAGCGAGCTAGAATCTATGCACATAGAAAGAAGTAGAGTTGATAATTGGAAGAAATGTCATTTGAACACAGAATCCATTGTATGAAGATTATGTCTATATAAAATGCAGATTTCTAACACCTCATCCCCTCAGGGTCAACATTTTAATGCGTTTTTTCGAAGTTGAAGCATGTTTTATTTTTTTCATTAAACAAAAAGTGTAGGCCCGTGCCAGCTGTGCCTAATAGCAGCTACGCCCCTGACCATAACTTCTTATACGTATGTATTTGTAAAGCAAATGCAACATTTTGCTTGGTCTTAATAAGCTTGACAGACACGCGCTGGATTTGGAGACGACGTAATACATATTGCGTCATGAGAATAGGTAGATTTTAAAATCACAGATTCTGAATTCGTTGAGCGGAGTTGATATTATGATTATGCTATTTTGACAAACAAATCGCCGTCTTATAATCTTCATTAAATTAAGTCAAAATGTATGTTGCCAATATTTCGAATAGTTTAAAGAACACATTCGAAAACGTGCGTATTTTGTCTCCTAAGCGAGAATTGTTGCATGTTACAACTTGCAAACTGTATGAATATTATTTCACAACCCTGCTGTAAATATTCACATACGCTACCTCAACGGTGAAGTCATCTATGCATACAACGCATATCTACTATCATGCAGAATATCTAATACGAGAGTTGTGGCAAAATATACAGCGAAAGCCAGGGACTGTGTCGCTTTCCTCAAAACACACCATATGACACTATACCATTTATATAAATCAGCTGACGCCTGTCAAGGGGTCAGTTTTGACCCCAGAGGCACGATTGAAACAAAGTTTATAGATGAGTTTTATACGATGTTAAATATAAACGAACAGTCTATAAAACCTCTAACAAATGTGATTTCAGAGATTTTTGAAATTGTCATTTATAAAACCCATCTGTGTCTCTGAGGCCAACGTAATCAACGAACCAACACAAGTTGAGCAAACAGAGGACAACATAAATACACGCACGTTTATTTTATTTTTTAAACATGCCATCGGTACCACTTAACCACCAGCGTTGGCCACACTACCCAAACCATGGGTCTATGCCACCTGAGCCTTAGCAAAATCTAGGGGCATGATGGAATGATTGTCAACGACCCTTCAGGGAGTGCTACACTGATGTTGATAAATAAGTGGGTAGTTTTTTTTTATTAAGGTAGTAACCATTTTAGATCTTACAGATAGTAATGTGTGGTATTTAAAAAATGGAACTGCAGATAATGTAGACCCCATATTAATAAAAGAGAACATGGAAACAAATCTAACCCTTATTTTTATTCCGCATAATGAGCACTAAATAACTGCTCCCGTAACTACATGTACAGCAAATAATGTAACTAACATGTCGCTTTTTAAGGACAATACATAAAATGAAAATGGACCATAATTTTGATATAGAAATGGGCACACATACTAAGACATTCATTCAATATTGTTTATGTCCTTATCATGAGTAGAAACTGGTTAAAATGTCAACATTACATGAATTCATGTGAACATTTCTTTACACACAGAAAATATAACTACAATAAGAATGGGACAAACAAGAAGCCCAACATGGCACTAGTTAACACACACAAGGTTATTTTTTTTTATAGATTTTAAAGCCATTTTGCTATAATTTAAAGCTCTTTGCCCCCTTGGTGTGACCAATTTTAGCCAAGGGGCATGATTTGAAAAAAAGTCAAATAATACATAAGAGAATATTAAGAAAAGTACACCTTTTTTTAAATCTGGTTACATACATATGAAAAAGACCAAAACAGTTTGTGAGAAATTTGATAAAACTCTGACTAGTGTCTAAGATGTTCTTTGAACCAAATTGTTAACCACACACACAGCATGAGGGACACAGTTTGACTCGCAATAAAAGATTCCAAACGGCTTTACACAAAATATTAGCTCAGGTGATCAATGAACGAAGAAATCTTAAACCAATATTTTAAAAACTTGACATTTATATACATGAATTTCAAAAACAAACATACTTATCAAGATTTCAGGGAATTACTCAAAAACTGTATGTATTTTATTCAAACAAGAAGGAACAATACTACTTACTAATTAAATGTAAAATATATGTGCTAATTGATAAATAATCATCAGTTGAAATCCATAAAATGATAAAGCATTTGTAAGGCTTTTCATCCATAATTGAGCAAAATCATGTATTCCAAACATAACATTTCAACTACATGTATCTTTCAAAATCAAAAGCCTATAGTCGTAGTGGTATTGTGTTCAATTTTGTGTCTAGAGATCCCGCATTCAAACCCCAGAGCAAGCACTTTTTTATTTACATTTTTTAATCTGTGAACAATTCTTTTTAAAGACCTCATTCACACACAGCAAGTTTATTTTTGATATTTTTTGTATGTGTCAATCACATCTTGCACATCATCGCGAGATCCCAGGTAACAAGGACAGCGTTGGTGGATGTCGGTAGGCACGATGTCGAGGCAGCGCTGGGTGCCAGTGGTTGCCATGCCCCCCGCCTGCTCCACCAGGAACGCCATCGGGGCCACCTCGTACAGCAGACGCAACTGCAACCACATAACAACCAAATGGGCCTCTTTCTGGGAAAACAGGTCATATTGCAGGTGTGTTAAGTGTCATCCCAGATTATCCACTTTTATGGTATTTTAGTTTACAGGAAGTCTGTTTTAAGCAAAAAAAATGTACACTGAAAGTGCTGTCCCTGATAAGGCTGTGCCCATTGCACTACCTAGTTTAATCTGGGACAACACTTTACACACATGCATAAAGCCCAGTTTTCCCAAACCAGATCCAAATAAAAATATTGGTAGACTGACAGGTCAGTTTCAACAGCTTTGTATTACAGGCTTAAACCAATGCAAATATTTTCTTAGCAAGCTGAAAATCAAATTGAAATCAATCATTAATAGAGGAATGCAATATAAGGGGATAAACGCTTAACTTTCACCTATTTGATGAAATTCTGCTTCTTAATGAAGACTGATTATGATGACAACAGACAACAACTGGGCCAGTTTTCACCAAACAAGTCTTATACTTAAGTATACAAAAATAAATTCTATAAACAGTTATGTTCTTATACTGGTTAGCGACCCATTTTCGCCCGGAAATGGAGCTTTTTACAGCCTTACAAGTGTTTTATGAGATTGATTTTACTGAAACTTGGCAGAAATAATGTTTAACAACTAACATCAATTCTAGTATTACTTTTTTATGAAAATTTTACAAATGTAACAGAGAACTGTCACTTTAAAAACACCCCTATATTTACCTAGAACATGCTTGGAACTGTACCAATTATTCGCCCACCTAATAAAAACAAGGTTTTCTTAAAATCCAGTTGCTCTTTTATTGCATAATGACATTTGATGCATACACAGTCTGTGTTTGTGAAATTTCCATTGAACCTAGTGCAAACAAACTGAAAAGAAGTTTCGATAAGTACTTGGTACTGGTCAGCAAGTATTTCTTAGTTGAAATTTAGGTGTTTTTTTTCAACAACTTTCTAAATAATACAAAGTATTATTTTTTATTTACTGATACATCCTGGGTTTGTCATCTTCAAGCAAAATATTTTTGATAGGCGCATGCGTATGTACGAGGGCCGTATATGGGGTCATTAAAGGGAGGTAATTTTCCACTGTACAGAAGTATTTACCCGACATTTATATAAATTAGGTATTTGGAAATAAATAAGTTTTAATAAAACTTTTCTTAACATTATTTAACGTTAAAATGACGTAAATACATTAATTTGATGGTGCAATATGTCATCTTCTGCTTATTTTAAATAGACTTATAACTTGTTTTCAAATATCAGTGCAAGAAATAACCATGTTTATTTATAGATCTTTGATCAAACAAAACTTTTCTTTTTCAAGGGAGAAAATCCAATTTATGGATTTATAGTGTTGAATGGGATTTCTGTTTTCTATTTCTTTAAAATGTTTACAAGGTACATTTTGCAAGCAATTCAGATATATAAAAACATCAAATTGTGTAGTTTTAATGTTAAAAACTATAATTTAAATCATGTGTGCATATTAAACACATTAGATTCTGGTAAAATAAGTGATTGTTAGAAATAATTTAGACCTGCAGTAGACGAACGAAAATACCAAGCACACAGGTCGGGTTTCAGTAAGGGATTTCTTCTGAGCATGAGTGTGCTATTAATATCCCCTGCGAAGTCACATTACATTGCGACGAAATTTGTAAACATCGCAATTGTCTCTTTATAACACCAGAATTTTAAAGAATTGCTGATGTCAACTTCAATGAAACAAGCGTCTGTAAATCTGTGACAAAGATAATCGTGATAAAGCGTTACAATGACTGGTTTTAAAGGGGTGGGCGAATAATAGGTATCGGCGAATAATAGGTCGCTAACCAGTAGTATAATACAGTTCAATATGACATGGATTTTAAAACTACACAATTTTTATTTTGGAACAAATTATTTGAACATAATATATTTAAATTCTTTATTCTTAAGTCTAAGAAAATGTTAGTGAATACATGCCATGGTCCTGCTAAGGTGAGTTAAAAACTAAGGAATAGTTTTTTTAATGGTTTGAGACATTTCCCAGCAATTGTGGACATGTCTATTAGCATATTTATCAATACCAGCATGTTTCTTTTAGCATACCTTGCCCTTGGGGCTGTCAGAAGTGGCTGGGTACATGAATATGCCTCCATACATGATAGTACGATGTACATCAGCAACCATAGAACCAATGTAGCGTGCACCATATGCCTTGCCGTTCTGTAATATAGTATTAAAACAGTAAACTAACATGTAATGAGTACTACATTTGCATTGTGATAAAGTCAGTTTTCATAAACGATTGTGCAAACAAAGTTTCATGTAAAAAATAACATTTAAGATAATAAAAATAATAATAAACAGGTTCGTTTTTTATTTCAATATTTGTACTGGTATTTCCCAACTTGTATTTTGATGCTTACTGTGTTTATCTTGCTTCATAGTCATACAAAACCTTGACAAAATGTTTATGTTTTAGCACGATGCGGACGGCGGACACGATGACGGACACGACAAGCTGGCTATGACAATACCTCGAGTTTTCTCCGAAAACAGCCGAGCTAATAACATTCTATCAAGAATGAGTAATAAATGTTGCCTGTTCAATGATAACAAGGTATTACTAAGCATTGAACTATTGACAAAACTTGTTGACACATTCAGATTAATATGGCCTCTAGAATGGTAACAAGCTTAAAGTTGCGAAAGTTAGACGCACAACACACACCAACTGACAAATGCTAAACTAACAAGGGCTGTTTGTAAAACATGCATGCCCCCCATATGGGCTGTCAGTTGTAGTGGCAGCCATTGTGTGAATACGTTTTTTGTCACTGTGACCTTGACCTTTGACCTAGTGACCTGAAAATCAATAGGGGTCATCTGCCAGTCATGATCAATGTACCTATAAAGTTTCATGATCCTAGGCGTAAGCATTCTTGAGTAATCATCCGGAAACCATTTTACAATTTCAAGTCACTGTGACCTTGACCGTTGACCTAGTGACCTGAAAATCAATAGGGTTCATCTGCCAGTCTTTATCAATGTACCTATGAAGTTTCATGATCCTAGGCGTAAGCATTCTTGAGTTATCATCCTGTAACCATTACTGATTCGAGTCACTGTGACCTTGACCTTTGACCTAGTGATCTGAAAATCAATAGGGATCATCTGCCAGTCATGATCAATTTACCTATGAAGTTTCATGATCCTAGGCCTAAGCGTTCTTGAGTTGTCATCCGGAAACCATCTGGTGGACGGACCGACAGACGGACTGACCGACATGTGCAAAACAATACACCCCCTCTTGTTCGAAGGGGGGCATAAAAATAAAAATATACAAAAAACATATAAGCACACATACCTGGTATGCTCTATTTGCTTGTTTTGCTGTCCATAACTCATATTTAGTGTAGAATTGTAAACTTTTTAAGAATTAACTATTGCAACCGTACCAAACCGGACCCAACCCAACTATTACAGTACCTGACTCTAAAAAACATTTTTACATGTTGCATACCCTTTTTTCTAGAAACTTAAAAGTATTTTCTTAAAAAAAAATTGATTATTAAATTTGCTTTAGTGCTTAGTTTATAAAGGGTAGGTAACAAACTGTTGGGTATTTCTTGCTCTTGATGTACTCCTTAGTTGGTTTGTCCCAGAGAGCTTCATATCCCTCATTCAGCGAGTAGATCTTGCCTCGATGAGGGATTCTCAAGTTCCTCGCAGTCAGCAAGAACTCGCCAATGGCCTAAGTAACATCAGACATTCTTCATTGGTAAAACATACATGGACGCGTTACATATTATTACCAATACAAATGTTTCTTTACAGAAAATAAGGAAATTATATTTTTTTAAACTAACTACTACCGGTAATTTTCAAACAAGGGCTGTTTGTAAAACATGCATGCCCCCCATATGGGCTGTCCGTTGTAGTGGCAGCCATTGTGTGAATACGATTTTTGTCACTGTGACCTTGACCTTTGACCTAGTGACCTGAAAATCAATAGGGGTCATCTGCTTGCACGATCAATGTACCTATGAAGTGTCATGATCCTAGGCAAAAGCGTTCTTGAGTCATCATCCGAAAATCATTTTACTATTTTGGTCACCGTGACCTTGACCTTGTGACCTCAAAACCAATAGGGGTAATCTGCAAGTCATGATCAATCTACCTATGAAGTTTCATGATCCTAGGCGTATGCGTTCTTGAGTTAACATCCGAAAACCATTTTACTATTTCGGGTCACCGTGACCTTGACCTTTGACCTAGTGACCTCAAAATCAATAGGGGTCATCTGCGAGTCATGATCAATCTACCCATGAAGTTTCATGATCCTAGGCGTATGCGTTCTTGAGTTATCATCCGAAAACCATTTTACTATTTCGGGTCACCGTGACCTTGACCTTTGACCTAGTGACCTCAAAATCAATAGGGGTCATCTGCAAGTCATGATCAATCTACCCATGAAGTTTCATGATCCTAGGCGTATGCGTTCTTGAGTTATCATTCAAAACCATTTTACTATTTCTGGTCACCGTGACCTTGACCTTTGACCTAGTGACCTCAAAATCAATAGGGGTCATCTGCGAGTCATGATAAATGTACCTATGAAGTTTCATGATCCTAGGCCCAAGCGTTCTTGAGTTATCGTCTGACAACCACCTGGTGGACGGACCGACCGACAGACCGACCAACATGAGCAAAGCAATATACCCCCTCTTCTTCGAAGGGGGGCATAAAAATAGAACACAGATTCCTATCATACTAAACACATAAATCAGTGATGACAGAAACTGAATGAAAAAACAGAAAGAAATTGCAATCATAGCTACATAAGTTTTTGAGAAAACGGACAACCAAATAAAACTTACAAAGAGAAATTACTTTGCACGCAATGAAGCAAGGATTGTAAATCATGTGCCCTCTTTCTGAGTATAACATTATTATTATTATGTATTTTTGAAGTATTTATCTTTAAGGGTTCTCAACCGTATGCTTTGGGTAAAAACAAAACACACACAGATAGGCAGCCCAAAATAATATATGATTCCAGAACACTCCCAACTAAAGTTGCATAGTGATACATTGTACTAAATAACTGCATACTCAAGGAATCACATACTGGGTCTAGCATAAAGCCATTGACTCCATGTCCAGTTGAGAGAACAATCATACAGGCGCTGCCATAGAGGGCGTAACCAGCGGCAACCAACTTGTTGCCTGGCAGCAGCACATCTTTCTCTGACACCTCTACACCGTCTTCCTATAACACACCATACGATATAGGTCTCGGTGTTAAAATCAGAGCTATCTTTTTTAAACGTATATGACTATTTTCAAATTTGGCAGAGAAATCATTATAAAAAATGCTCTGACCAAATTTTATGAAGACTAACGGATGAAGGATTAAAAACTTGACTCCTAGCATGTTAACAAAATTACTCTTTAATTTGACTTTGTGACTACATGTAAGTTTTTACCTAACGACTACGTCACCCAGATACCCACTTGGATATCAATGGGATTTATTATGAAGATTATACATTAAATGTAGAGTATAGAGTATAAACAAAATAGATGACGGATGATGGACAAAAGGTGATAACAAAAGAACATTTCCTCAACATTTAGTAATAAAAGTGGCTCTATAGTAAAAACAAGCTTTTTTCTATGCTTTGACCATGTGACCTAGCTTTTAGGAGTACATGACCCAGATTCAAACTCAGCCTATATTTTGACAAGATAAAAAAATTGTAAAAAAAGTTTTTATCAAGTCATAATTGTGGCCTTATTAGTATCAACAATATCTTTTATAAAATTTGACCAGGTGATCTGGTTCTTGGACCAAAGTGACCCACATTGGAATTAGTTCAAGATATTGTCAAGTAAAAATTCTGACCAAGTTTCATCAAGATTGAGTCGTTAATAAAGCTTTTAGAGTAGATCTAGTAACAGTAAGAGTTGGACATAATTTTATGTGACACAAATTTAACTTAGCCTAGGTATAGTTGAGATAAACATAATTACCAAGTTTCTGCAAGATTGGATAAAAATATGGCTTTAAGAGCTGATTACAAGGTTTTCTTAGATCTGATAGTTTTAAGACGTTTGGTTGGTAAATACTTCTGGGGAAAGTGCATTGTTTGTCTAGCCCACAAAAAGATATAAACCCCAATTGTTTGCATTTACCATTCAATGGCATTAATCCAAGTTGTGATCATTTAATTTTTTGTGTTGGTGTTCTGTAATAAAAGTAGTAGATAAGAACAAAAATTTCTCTTCTAATAAGAGTGTTTGGTCTTTCAACATCAGCTATATTAACCTGCTAAACCATTTTTGTACATAAATGATTGCTATTTAACTTGGCCTTAATATAATATCATCAAGTTCTATCAAGATTGAAAAAATAATGTGTCCTCTATAGTGGCAACAAGCTAAAAGTGTATGAGACACGCGCCAAAAAGCCAAACGCCGGTCATAGACTGACCACCTGGTGCTCAAGTGAGCTGAAAAGGTAGAAATGAATAATGACCGACGTGTTTTTATATTGATAAGACTGTCAACACTTAATTGTCCATAAATAAAACAGTACTGATATGTGTTAGATAACAACACCTGTAAAATACTGTTAGAATAGGATTGAAATAACCTGCTTTGACACTCCATAACAGTAACAATTCAGTCATTTTGTATACAACCAACAGGAGAAGAGCACATACATGTCGATATACGCCAAAGATTGTTCCAATGGACACTAGACAGTCAATGTTTGAAGAGCCATCCAGAGGGTCAAACACCACCATGTACTTGCCCTGTAAGCAACATTCAACACTGCAATCACAATGTTTTTGCTAAATAAACAACAATAAACAAAACATTGTTCATAAGTTTTTTTATGAAATGATATAGGTTATCATGTAAAAAGTTATGAAAGTAGAGTTGTGTACCATCAGCATTAAATTTACCAATTGCAACAACAAAAAATCAAAGAAAACTCCTCAAATCAGTGTGAATTTTAAATGAATAGTATGTCACTATGTGGTATCTTTAAATATTGCTTAATATTTTACAAGTGGCACATGACAGAAATAAAATAATTTTTTAAGGATTTTGTACTAAGATATTTCTTGAAGTCTACATGTGTACTAACCATGTGAGCGGCCAGTTTTTATCAAGGGTAAGTATTTGAACAAACATAGCTGACCACTGTATAAGGTTACAAAAATATATAACTTTCTCCTGAGCATTTATTTTTCAGAGAAGACAATGTTGAATTTTGTTTACCTAAATAAGTTCATATAAATAATGCAGGGTCAATGTTTTGAGCAATTCAAAATATTTAAACAATTGTTAATTGATTAATGAGGATAATAATAATGGCAAGATATTGAACTTATCAAAGCAAATATATTTAAAACTAATCTTGTTCCATAATTGCATCGGAATGTATTCAATTGATATAAGACAGGTTATGTTAATAAGAATTACACAGCTTGTAGTGAACAAGGTTATTAAATGAGGTCATGCGGCATTGCCTTGTGCTCGACTTAAGACCAGGAAACAGAAACAAGAAGCATAACAAAATGGCTGCAAAAACATATGTTAGCAGAGAAAGACGTACAATAAAAAAAATATTGAGAACAGTATGGCACAAAATAATAACGTCTGTTGTACACCTTTTCTTGAGGTACATGTATATATATACATTAATGTGATATACCAAAGCATTTGGTCAAAGTATTTATGTTGCTTTAAATTCAAGTAAATCACAGCAAAAAATATGACAAGTGGAAAAGAATTTGAGTTGCATAAGTATAAAAGACTTAAAGTATGTCAAAATAATACTAATAAGTATAAGCGGTCGGTACTTCAATGATTTTACATTAGACATTAATTCATGGCAGCATTATTGTGAAGTACCTGTTGATCTGGTTCAACTATGATTGCCTTCTCATTTTCTTCTGAGACCATGATACAGGTGAGGAAGGAAGACTTAAACATGTTGATAAACAGATCATTGGCCAGCACATCCAGTTTCTTCTGCTCATCTCCTGTCGTGTTGGTTGTGCCAGAAATGCCATACCTGAGCAGTGAACACAACTCATGACATACGCAGCAAAGTATTTGACTAAACTATGAGGCCTTTTTCCCTTTTTTTCATCCAAACAAATGATAACCAGGTTACTTCATGTCTCAGTTTCAGAAGGGCACTTTTTTCTAGATGTACACTAGAGTACATTTCATGAATAAGCGACCCTTTGAGCTGTCTTCTAAAACGAATTTGTGTCCAACACTGTTATTCCAATGATCAATATGATTCTGATTATTCAATTGCGCTTTTGGTTATTTAAATGAAAGCATAAATGTTGTGATAACAGTTATAAGATAGCTTACAGTTTATGGATTCCTGCTTTCCTTACTGCTGAAGAAACTGCTTTAACCGCCGTCTGCAGAGCATTGATCAGCGCCGTGAAATCTCCAGTTGCATTTGGTAATTTTCTCTGTTCTTCCAGAAGAAATCGTGTCAGTGTAATTGGACAGGTATCAATAGGCGAGTTTTGAGCGTCTGAAGCCATGTTTTAACGTGGGCCTAATTGTATACCGCAAAAACCTTGAATCAAAGCTTGATTCCTGAAAGTCAACTTGTTTACTTCTGTCGTCCCGAATTAAGGACGCGTGGTCTATAAAAGACGTTTACGTCTATATGTTGCAAATGTGACTTGTTTTGATTGACACACACCTCAAACGACCTTCACCCTTTTGCGATTTTTGTGAATGCGTTTTTCTAATCACAGTCATTCTACCGGGTTCTACCAGGGGGCGCACTTTAGTGTCTTCCTGTTGTTGTTGTTGTTTCGGGAAGTTCTTTTTCCAATTGATCGGATGGCCATAGACGAGGCCTTAGACCACGATAGTTAAAAAGGCCTAATATGAAATAAGGCAAAGCCTTAAAGCGAGCTCGAATAATGTTTAATAGAAGAAACTTTAATAATGAAGATAATATTTGAATTAAGTTATTAAAGGCACTTCCTAGCAGAAGAACGTGGAGTTCGTAAAGACTGGTATAAAACAAAATAAGGAAAAGTAATGAACTTTTAATTATTTTGTTTATCAGCAATTAAGAAACAAACGGGCCTTATAAAAGGGTTTCATGTGACCTGATGAACTGAACTGTTAGCCCAAAACCCCGCCCAAAACAGATTGTCACCCTATCAGTTGCCAGCCTTGCAACCACATGTTTACCTACGAAGGTCAGATCGGTATTCAAACCCGAAACCACCCATGAGCCATCTAATGATACCGGCCTGGGTTGCTCTACCAAATAAGCTATCTGACCTTTTTGAAAAATATATAGGTAAACTGCAATGCTGTATAATAGCATGATTACCTTGCTTAGGAAAATTAAAAGTTTCGCGGGGTGGAATGAGTGGGGAGATCAAATCAAATTGAAAGCAGATTCTTTCTGTGCTTTAGTAAATGGTAACCATAATGCTCGCATAATTTATTTTTTTCGTGGCCACTCGATAAGCTCCCTTAAATAGTAGAACTTCATTTCCCGTGACTATGATATTAAAAAGGTGAAAAGAGCAAACAACTGCAGTTTGTCGGACATCCCCACCTATAGCTGAAATAAAATAGAATAACATAAAGCCCTCTTCTGTATTTACAAACTTCTTTGTATTTAATTTTAATCGGAACATAATTATACGATTGCATAAGATAGCGTTCAATTCATTTTGAAGAGCCTTCAGCGCTTTGATGTTATATTATGAAATGTATTACGTAGTAAATCGTGTGACGTCATTTCTGTGACGAAAAACAAAAGTTTTATTTAAACTATCTGGAATTTAAGGACATGTTGGGCGAGGTGTTTCTTAACATTAAAGTATTTGTTTAAAGCATCGAACGAATGCAAAAAACGTATTTCGGATTGCGTGTTTATCATGCATAAATGTAAACTTCGATGAGAATACCATACAATAGTGTGCCTGTGATTTAAACTAAGTTTCGATAAAGACATGGAAGGATAGAAGTGGAAGTGCATATCGTTGATTTAAGTTGTCAACTTTATTGTTATAAACAATGGATTAACGATGTTATTAAGGTAAGCGTGACGTTTATCCTAAATTAAGCGTTTTTTTTATAAACTCTTGTAAGTCACTTATTGATTGTTGCTAATGGCAATCCTCGCCGCTAATCGTTTCTTTAACGCGTCGGACAAATTTCCGTGCACAATGATAATTATACATAGTATTATGTCATATCTCTTTGAAAAACCACACGCTGCACAAAATGCAGTGATTTGTATTGATTGTATTTAAACAGAATAATTTCGTCTTGGTAGTTTATTGTCACAACCTGACATGCATACAGTAACATAGCCGCTAAAGACTCCGCCCACCAGTTCATTTACTTTTTTCTTGAGATAATTAAATAAATTGGCATACTTTTTATTTTTTATCGAAAAGAAAAACAACGTGAAATGATGATTTCAAAAACGAATTTTTTATATATTTTTTTTTTAAACAAGGGAATTCAAATGCTAAATTTGGCGATGACGTCATCGAACGGGGAACTCCCGGAATGAAGACAACTAACGTTTTACACGAAGAATTCTGATGCGTTATTTGAAATATAGTCACAATAAATACAGAAAAGAATTTTAGAATATTTAAAAGCCGTAAATTTGATCATTTTTATATATTTTATCATTATGATCAATCAGGAGACGCCGGTTATTTACTTCGAAGATTTCCAGTTCCGGTTTCCAGTTCGGATATCCGGTTTGGATATTGCGCGCGCAGATACCAAACTTTTCAAAACAACAACATGTATAGATATACAGTCAAATACCTGTACAGTCAAATACTCATGTTACCGCAAAGCTCTCTCTTCGAGCTCGCTTTAATTTAAGTGAAATTTTATACTGAAGAATTGCTTAGAACTAAATATTATATTTACGATAATTAACGCATTAGAAATATGTATACATTAGAATAATAAAAATAACCACTATTTCAAATGTTCGGTCGCACGTGACCACATTCCATGTGTTTTGCACGTGGCACAGAAAATTGCAGAAGTGATTGGAAAAATTAATCTTACAATGTATCTCAATTAAGGCCGGTCGCTCACGACAACTTAAATTTAAACTTTTAACATATTTTGTGTCTGCTTGAAATACGAAGATTATTGCGTCCTTCTGCTACTTCTGCTGCATCATGTAATAAAAAACATTGCTTGTAGCGGCCAGTAACACGTGATCTTAGTTGTTCTGCATTTTGAACATGGATGGGTACCTTACCATGATATTATATTTGAATATTTAATTCCTTAGTCGAACAAAAATCAAA
This sequence comes from Dreissena polymorpha, assembly GCF_020536995.1. Classification (NCBI taxonomy): domain Eukaryota; kingdom Metazoa; phylum Mollusca; class Bivalvia; order Myida; family Dreissenidae; genus Dreissena; species Dreissena polymorpha. The sequence goes on along the minus strand of NC_068358.1, from coordinate 68,612,266 downwards.
TATTAAATTTATAATATAATGTTATTAATTAGTTGAATTCATAGCAGTCTTCACGATAGTTCATTTGATCCACTTAGCCATTCGGGCTACTGGAATGGTGAAGACAAGTATCCCAGCAGCAAAATTACTAGCCCAAAGAAAAGTTGTTAAAATATACACCCTGCTAAAGGGTTTCATCTTTCAATAGCGGATATTAATCTATTAAAAAGTGAAATTGTATCCAGGGTATGTTAACTGTAAAGCCTATTGCAAAAACAATTGCAACGCAATATAACAAGTCAAGATAATTAGATGTCCTTTATTAATCATAACTCTTTAACATGTGATAAACAACTTCTTCGTTCATCTCATCATCACTTCAGTGGGTTTTTTTCGGCGTAAGCTGTAATAAGCCAGATTTTCACCCTGACTTGACCTTTGTAAGTGTCCAATAATACTCAAATAAAAGTTCCCGCGGCTAGGTACGAATGAATACACTTCATTTATTCCATTGGCTGATTTGAGTATAACACCAGATCATTGGAAACATATCCGCGTCTTTGTAACACTGTTTTACTGCATGAAACAATTTTATCTCTAATGAAAAGGCTCAATAAATAGAACAGTTTTACAATCAATTTTCGACATAAATACAGTTTGTGCGTTCACCTTTTATTTTCAGAGAATTACCAGCGCAAAAGCGTTTATACTAAAGGCTATGTTGTCATATTTAGTACTTACTTGCATTGCATTTCAACCCGCGAGGTTTCGGGTCAATTCGCGGCCATTTGTGAAAGTCAGAGTTTATATACAGTTCATCACCGGAGTTCGCAGAAGGGGTTGCGATCATTGTGTTACACTGGTCTTACTGACAATAACGTATTGACTGTAATGCATTGCATTCCAATCCGCAAGGTATCAAGGTCAGTTTGCGGTCAGTTGCAGAAATCTTTATATAAACGCCGTCTCGTAAACTTTGTGCACTTGAAGTCTGTTTTGATAAGAAAGATACTAAATAAAGATATTCGGCGATATTATTGTGGTATGTCAATCATCGATTTTTAATATGGTTTCAACATTTGCATGATAAGGACCAATTTTGATAAAATTAATTAGAAATATTTATCCACTTAGACCAGTTTATTAAGCATGAGCACAATAATTCACTATACTATAATTATGCAATTAAATAAGATTCGAGTATTGCCGGCTGACCTATATGCACTTGTTTATTTTCATGTTTCTTGTGTTTTTCTATTCTGTAAATATAGATATCTGAGTAATAATATCACATAAAGCAAAATAAGCCACGAAATCTGGCGCAACACCCCGTAATTGATTTGCTTGTGATGTAGCTAAGAACTGCGCAGAAAAAAGGCATCCGCTACTTTTTATCTCATAGAGATAACTTTTGATCGTTCATAAACATCGACCACAATCAACGCCGTATATCTTTTTTAAAGATATTTCTTGTTTCAGTTTTGGGGGAAAGGGGTCGGGTCTTCTGAGGGGAGGGGGGAATTCGCACGTGAAAGGGGAAACGGGGAAAATTTCAATGCTTAGCAAGTAACAGTACAAAATCAAGTTTTAACACTATAATTCACCCAGGGGTGTCAATTTTCCGGATTATTCCGGAAATCCGGATTTGAGCCGTCCAGGGTTGATTTTGAGGTGAATATAAATCCTATGAGTTTATTTAAGGCGGGTGGGGGTAGAGACAAAAGTCTTTTAGTGCGGGATCATTTCAGAACGAATATTGTTATAGCATCGTCGGCATTCCGGGCATTTGCGCTTGGCACCGATTTTATTTATTGATTTCTGATTGGTAAGCGGCTTGCACTGACATGAGCAGTAACTGGCAAAGTAAAGCACTGCAATATCATATTTTAAAACAATATGTTAATCAAATTATATATCGACTGCGTATTTGCTTGGTTACTGGTTACTGGTTTTCATTTTCTGCAGTCAAACGATATGCATATTTTATTTCATTTGGAAATGATGTATCGCGACATGTTTTCGGACAGTCGTTTTCGGATACGCTGGTTTGACGATTTTAATTTAATTTCGAAGTTCTTAATATCATTTGTTTAGAATGACAAATACACCTGCGGTGTTACGGATGGTTTGGTTTATAATATTTCGCATTGTACTCACCAGAAATTGCACCTAGAAAGACTATAAAAAAAGAACAATAAGCTAGGGCTCGGGGGGTTGGGCCCTCTCTTCCCTTTATCCTTCGGCTCAATTTTACGGATTTCAAATTTGGGACAAGTGACACCCCTGTCACCATACATAGAGAGAAAAACATTATTCCAAAATATATACGGCAAAACAACATGTTTTTAGTATCCAATATACATATTGTAACGTTGCAATCTCATATGCTATTGTGTGTAAATGCTCTTGCAACAATTGGCCATTGCTAATACTATAGCATATAATACACCGATCAAGTTTGTATGCCTTTTCAACAATGTTGAATTTCGTACAGGCAATATAATTCTACCAAAATCATCCTTATTCTGTCCCTTGTGTTTAAACCATTTCTGAGAACATCTTAAATGCGTGATTTAAAAGAGTTCTGTGTTTCACCTGCCATTAAAGTTAAAACAGATTTTTTGTCAATTTTTTTCGATAGCTTTTGCTGTTGTGCGACTTGGTGGAATACGTACGGTTTGCGGTAGATGTCGTAAAGCAAAAGTTGTGATAGTGAACTACGTTCTGTTTGTGGTAAAGGAGTAAAGGCTAAAAGAAAGTAAACACGCGGATGCGGCAGTTAAGGAAAATTATAGTAAATAAATTCGTAACGAAAGACGTATTTAAATGAGGTATTATTATTAATTATCGATTAAAATTGAATAACACTTCCGAGAGGGGAATTTTTCAAATATTTGGGGGAAAAATATATACTCTAGAGATGGGGGAATGGGGCCGAATAACGCCGAATATTACATATAAAAAAAACACTGCAATTCCATCCTGGAGATCTTCTTCGTCAGAAACTGAGAAACCATATCCTGTAAAACAAGCAGCCTGATAGTTATTTTCCAGAAGTTTACTTGACAAGTAAAGGCATAGATGGCATACTTTTATCATACATGTTGACTCTTTTGTTATGCTGTGTTTTTAAGCATAACTTATTAAACTCTGTCTTACAGAAGTAGCTTCTCCTTAATCACTGATTTTTAACTATTTTTCTTGAAATTCACGTTTTTTCTTAGTCATTTGTTGATCTACAATCAGTTGCGGGCAGTTTCTTGCCAGGCTTTGCTCCAGCTACATATTTAAGAATTATGCAGCCTTATGCGCGTAGGGACTTACAACTTTGGAAATAAACACACACACAAGGTTACAAAGTAAAACGATGTATATTCCGGAAATGCAAGCCGCGGACGTCGATTGGTTTACATCAGCAGTAAACACATCAGCATGACGTGTACCAATACTAAACAACCAGTCTAAATTGTTCACCACGTGGCCTGGGTTACGACTTGAAAATGACCGTTGAAAGTATGGACCAATCGGAACACGTTTAAATCTCGTATTTTAGGCGAAGTTGAACGAAGTTCTGTCGGAAATCTTCGCGAAGTACTCACAAAATACTGACGTTTATCACACTTAAAAATGTAAACAATATTGATACACGGAATTTCTACTGGCCCGACGGGCGTACGATATGGCAATTTTAATAGGCCCGAGCTATAATTAACACGCCCAGGCCGCCGGGCGTGCGCTTATTTTGCAGACTGCATAGTGACTCTGTTATTGAGCTCAAGACAGCCGTATTGGCCTAAGGCCGCAGGACTATACGGCTGTCTGAAGCTCAGTTACAAATAATATAAATTCAACTAATTAATGGCAATTTTATTAATTAACTTTATACTATTATTCAGCAAGAAAAGCTTGAATTTCACTTTTGAATTACAGGTTTTACAGGCTGATGTGTGTCGTATTATGGATTCAGCCGCGTTGCCGGAAAGACAATTAATTGGAAATTTTCAAATGCCGTAGCGGATAAGAGAGAGGACTATTCGTAATCGTGCTGAATTTATTCGGCGTGCGAAACTGTCAACTACATGGATGCCTGAGCGTTATTATACAGACTTTTTTTAAAGTTAACTATATGTTTTATGAGCGCGGCATTTTATCAATTGAAGGCAAAGCAAAACCGAAGACAGACAATAATAATAATTGAAAACTATGAAAATTGCTGTTGCCAATAAAACAACTTATTGTTGACGGGAGCCTTTCGGTAAACTGCAATATTATATTTCTAAAGATTTAAACTTTTGCACCAAAACTAAGCATACAACTTCAAAATGGCGTCCAAAATTGTCGAAATTTTAAATTCTCATATAAGGCTGAGTTTTTTCTGATTTCTGATTGGCTGAATCTCGTATTTGCCGACCTTTTCCCGTATTGGCCATGTTTTTCCATATTGGCCGCCTTTTTCTCGTATAAGGCGAGTTTTGAGCTTTATTAGCGAGGCTCATCTTGTATGGGGCGAACAAATTGAACACATTCTCGTCTAATATTATAAAGTTAATAAATAATGCCCTATATTCAAATGTCCGAACTCTGATGGTTCGAAAATAATTAATGTTCCGTGTCGTAACACAAATCACAGTCGTATCTTCTATTTACCTTTGAAGAAGTGGCATAGTGCAATCTATATTATTAAAGAATAATTTCGCTTTCATCGGTATATAAACTTTTTTTTCTGGATTAAATAGTTTCTAAATAGTACATACATATCATATTTTGTCGCATACCAAGACGGGACATTGAAATTTGTTCGGAATACTTTCTTGTTGTGTCGTTCCTATGCTAGACTAGCAAATTAAGATATTGTTAAGAAATGAATTGCACTTGTTCTTCGTTTAAATCGTGTGTTTTTATGTGAAAAGAGCGCGGTCACGTCATTCGCGCATTTATCATGGAAAGCGTGTGCGTATTAAAAAATACGCAAAATACTATGAGCTCTTAGGTATTGTTTTAAAGTTTCGTGGCGATTTACAGCAATAGTGTGTATCAAATCGCAAAACATGTCCAGTTTATATTAAAGTTTTATTAAAGAAACCGTTACACAAAAAATATAACTCAATCGTTCAGATTTGTCTATATTAAATTGCGACTGACTGTATCAATGTATATATAAACTTCCGATGGACAGCGTGCTTTTTAAGGGACCTCTTCAAATTAAAAAGCCTATGTTTGTTAATACTTAGGAATCAATTAGCAACTGCGTTTGTGTGATCAATGACCTGTGTTGACGGTATTGCCATATGAATTAAGTGATTAAATATTTGATGTTTATTGTTTTCTAATTGTTACTTCAATCAATTGTTGTGATCGAGTTGGAAAATCTGCATCTCGGTGGAACGCAAATAGACACAACACTTGCCAAAGACGCCGATGACAATCATCTCGTTATTTTATCATAGCTATGTTCAAATCATTGGCTGATGATGATGATGATGATGATGATGATGATGATGATGATGATGATGATGATGATGATGATGACGATGACGATGACGACGACGACGACGATGATGATGATGATGATGATGATGATGATGATGATGATGATGATGATGATGATGATGATGATGATTATGATGATGATGATGATAGCCGATTGTGACGAAGATATTTCGTACATATTTTCCTACAATAACAGAAGCATTCGTCGTTTTACTAGGATCAGAGTAAGTGTTCGTGTGTCGTATGAATAGATATCGTTGCAGGAAATTATCAAAGCGCTGAAGGCACTGAAGTTGTTCGCCATTGCATAATTTAAGACGCAACTCATTTTTCAAAATTAATCGCAAGTTTGAAATGAACAGACGCCATTCAAATTTATTTAGAGTGTGTCATAACGCACGGGTCGAGATTTGTGTGCACTTTTTATCATACTGTTTATTTTATAGAGATAACTTAGACAACATAACAACAACATGACCCTTTTTGGATGTTCTGAAAGCATAGAAAGCATGATGAAAATGGTAATGAAAACTGAATATAAAGACAATTTGCAATCACTATCATATAAGATGAATATTGTTGGAATATCGAATACCTAATTTACTAAGAATATAATTTCATGATGAATATTCCCTGTACAAAACTTTTGATTTTTGACACCATATACAAATTCAAAATATACAGTTATTGTAATACACCCCAGGCAGTCATTGTAAGGGTGTTATCTGTGTATTAATGTCAATGTTTCTGGCGATTTATACGGCCTGAAAGCAGGAATTTAGAGATTAAAAGGGCATTTGACAGAAAAATAGAGGGGCGCTTTTTAAGAGGGCAAATTTTAGAGGGGCGCAGCGCCCCTCTATTTATTGCTAGCTGGAGCACTGCAATAAGATAGTTGATAAATAATAATTATGCGAGCAATACTTTTTACTCACGAATTAGGTAGTCATAAAAACAGCCCTGTTGACCCGTACTTTGTTGTTTATGCATTACTTGTTACCCTAGCAGTTCAAACGGTGTCAACAACTCTGACCTAAACATAGGTACTAATGCACTTTTTCGGCATAGCTGTTTTACCCAGCTTTTCACCTTAAATGACTTTTACATAACGCCAGCAGACCCGCGTGAATATTTTCGAATATTTCATAAGCTTATTCGAGAATAAACCTCTGAACTTTGGCTACATCACTGTGTCTGTGCTCAGCGCAAAGGATGTAGCACCGTTTAGTGTAAGGAATTCCGGACTACTCTCTTTATGTTCAAACGACACAAATTGTGGCCCAGTTATAATTACGCGTTAAAACCCATCTCACTTAATCGTCCGGGGAATATATAATTGACTATCGATCAACACAGTTTTGCTTCCAAGATGAGAAAACAAACATTACCGTAATAGTATAGTGTCACGATAAGAGGAAAATCGTTTTATTATCCAACCACAATGTTTGTCGTACTCGGTCAGCACGTCTGAAAATCGTTTCTGAACGCCTTGATAGGCTGCCCTTATTTACAAGTTTGCAATTTGAATTCAATTTTGTATCGAAAAACATTGTTCTAAAATGTGTCATTTACAATTCGCAATGAGATTTTTAATCACCCTCGTCATGCGAAAACGGGTCTTATTCCATATGCGCCAATCATATATATAGCCCATTCAGCGTGCGCATCTCTCAGTCTGGTCAGAAGATACATAATGAGACCATAACACATTGAGTGATTTTATAGCGAACAGCATCGCCTCTGACCAGACTGCGCAAATGCACATGTTGGGTTTAAGATACGCTGGTCGAAACGTATAATACCCATTTACGCATGACGCGGCGATGAAAGTGTGATTTAAATGTGTCGAAAAAAGAATGCGTTTAAATCAATATTAAAATGCGATATGATTTGATAGTGAAGAAATATACTCATAAGAGGGCATGTGAGGACACATATGATGTGCACTCCCGTAGTATAATTTTTATCTAATTACACAAATCAATGGTTTGACAATGATAACACATATTTCATGCGGTGAATATGCGACTTACAAGTGAAAAAAACCCACAAAAGTTAAACTTTTGTTTTCATTTTATTATGCTCCCCCAAAAAAATGTTTGGGGCGAGCATATAGTCGCCGCTTCGTCTGTCCGTGTGTCCATCCGTCCGTCCGTGCACAATTTTTGTCCGGGCTATTTCTCAGCAACTAATGACCGGAATTCAATCAAACTTTATGGGAAGCTTCACTACCAAGAGGAGATGTGCATATTATCAGCCGGTTCTGGTCGGATGATTTTTCACAGAGTTATGGCCCTTTGAAATTTCCATTAACTGTGCATATAGTGCAATTCTTGTCCGGGCTATTTCTCAGCAACTAATGACCGGAATTCAATTAAACTTTATGGGAAGCTTCACTACCAAGAGGAGATGTGCATTATCAGGGGGTTCTGGTCGGATGATTTTTCACAGAGTTATGGTCTTTGAAATTTTCCATTAACTGTACATATAGTGCAATTCTTGTCCGGGCTATTTCTCAGCAACTAATGACCGGAATTCAATGAAACTTTATGGGAAGCTTCACTACCAAGGAAGATGTGCATATTATCAGCCGGTTCTGGTCGGATGATTTTTCCCAGAGTTATGGCCCTTTGAAATTTTCTATTGTACACATAGTGCAATTCTTGTCCGGGCTATTTCTCAGCAACTTATTACGGCAATTCAATGAAACTTTATGGGAAGCTTCACTACCAACAGGAGATGTGCATATTATCAGCCGGTTATGGTCGGATGATTTTTCACAGAGTTATGGCCCCTTGAAATTTTCCATTGTACATATAGTACAATTCTTGTCCGAGCTATTTCTCAGCAATTTATCACGGGAATTCAATGAATTTTATGGGAAGCTTCACTACCAACAGGAGATGTGCATATTATCAGCCGGTTATGGTCGGGTGATTTTTCACAGAGTTATGGCCCTTTGAAATTTTCTATATACTGTACATATAGTGCAATTCTTGTCCGGGCTATTTCTCCCCAACTACTGACTGGACTTCAATGAAGCTTTATGGGAAGCTTAACTACCTTGAGGAGATGCGCATGTTATTAGTGGGTTCTTGTTAGATGAGTTATGGCCCTTTGAAATTTTTAAGTTGCTAAACCATCCATTGTATCATTTTGTCCAAAGTTATGCCCCTCAAGACGTTTCCTTTTATCTGAATATATAGTGCAATATTGTGACAAAAAAAACAACTTATGGGAGCATCACCCGTCTCCGACGATTTCTTGTTTATTTAGAAACGTAAATTGCTAACTTTATTTCAAAGTTAGCATTTACGCCGACTACCTTTTTAAAAGATATTTCTTGTTATATTTAGTTATTTTTGTAATATTCGGTTTAGCGATTATAAAGCATTTTTGAGGTTGTCTATAGTATACCTGTAGCAATTGGTGAACTCATGTTCAACATTTTATAAATTGAGAACTGTGAATATAAACAAGCTTAACCTTCTACTATTGAGTTGTTAGCACCCGTAAATACAAAAGATCGCCGCTATCTGTTGAGAACAAAAGAACGTTTCCCAGAAATATCAAATTTAACCCCGCTGTACAAGCATGAACGAGATTACTAAACAGATAATTCTTCTTATATGTGTTTATGTTGTTTTGTATTGTGCTGTTTTGTACTGTTTGGGCAATCGGTCACTTGCCTTAAATAAAGAGCAACTAATTGTTTATAATAAGAATTCAATACTGCTCCAGCAGCTGGAGTTTCACTTCTTTATATTGTTATATTTAATTGTTTTTTATATTCGGTTTAAGCGATTATGAAGCATTTTTGTTGCTGTCTATCGTATCCCAGAAGTTATTGTTGAACTCTTGTTCAACGTTTTATAATTTGAGAATATAAACAAGCGTAACCTTATACTATTGTGTTGTTTTCCAGAATCTATTAATAGCCTTGGATAATGAATGACCTGTACTACGTCATTAAGACGCAGCAGATAGTGGACTATTTTAATTATTCATAAATAATTTTTTTCGCGACACGTATAATACAAACATTGTTGATTGATTTTTGTCAATATAAGCCCCGTTTAAAAATATTCCATTTAACACGATATTCACATAATGTTTCCATTTGTGAATGAATATAGTTGGAGAACTCAAACCTCTTGCATAAATTATACAACTCTTTCTCGCGCGGATGCGGCAGGTGTGGCGGGTGGTAGGCTCTCCGTAGATAAGCCGAACTGACTTGAAATTTTCAGCAACAACATTAGCTGTTCGCTACACGAACAACTTAAAATGATCCGTAAAACTAAATTTAGATTCACATCGTACATGCATGATATACATGTTGACGAATTTGACAGTACAGGCATTTTCGATTTCAGAATTAAATATCTGGATTATTTCGCATTTTCGACACATGTTCTTCTAAATTTTTAGTTTTATTTATATTGAACTATATTTATAATAATTAATTTTTTTAAACATTTTATATAAATTCATAAATATTTAATAAAAATTTTCTTGAAAAAACGATCGAGCAAATATGTTAACCGGAGAGATTTTATTTGTAAATTTATAAATACCGAGCACATTGGGTTCAATACTTAGTAATTGTCATTTATAAACGCAAAAACAACGCAAAACGTTTCAATTGCATTTCATTTCATATAAATATCATATTCAGAAATCAATTAGAGCTAAATTTGTACTATATTATATTTAATTAATATGACTTACACTATGATCTTGCCAATGTGTGTATGTGAGTATTTCGGAGATTACGAAAGAGTCGCAGCATTCTTACCTAATAAAATTACTAGGCTTTCGAAAGTTTGGACGAGTTCTGAATGATATCTGATTTCCAGGCATTAAGTTGTTACTGAATGATTTTCAATATCGTTTAGGTCTTGTATTGTTCATGGGGAAGCCGGGGTACCCGTAGGAAACCTCATCAGTCCTGTATGATGGCCACCAATCAAACTCACATTTTGTAAATACTTTCTTAACGCTCTTGTATGATACTATTATCGTTTGCCAACAAGTCGGCAAAGTCTAAAAACTTTGCCAGTAAGAGTGGCAGTCACTAGTCAACGTGTCTATACAACGTATAACACACCTCGCACTTGCGGCCATCATCAATTAAGATTTAAAGTTTTAAAAAATGAAGTTTCCAGTATTAGAACAATACAATTTGTTCATTGACGCGCTGTGTGTATATTGGAAAAAAAAACGTTAAAGCATATTATTATTATTATTATTATTATTATTATTATCATTATTATTATTATTATTATTATTATTATTATTATTATTATTATTATTGTTGTTATAATAATTATTATTATTATTATTATTATTATTATTTTATTATAATAATAATAATAATTATTATTATTATTATCATTATTTACGTTTCTCCATAATATAAAATTTAATGACTTATGTCCTACGTTCGTTTTAGGTCACAATATACCAAAAAGATTTCCTCCACAAATTCAATGTAAAAGCAATAACTTTAACAAAAATAAAGTCAAACTTTTGCGCGTAGACACCCCCATAACCATACCTTTTCTTAAAGAGCATTCCAAGCCGCAATGATTTAAACAATAAAAAAGAAAGGTCATCCAGTATTTAAGAAAGAACTCATTGCGAATCAGCAGTCACTGTTTTATGGCCATCTTTTTACCGGCATCACTCCAGTTGATGATGGTTTCCCGCCTACTGTCAAAGTCTCATGTAGTCTCCAACCTTAAAGCAAAACAGTGAATTTGTAGTATACAACAATGTTTTTCCTACCACATGAACACAGAAATATTCAAAAATAAAGTCATGGCAAGTGCTCGTACAGAGAATTGTGTCTTCAAATAAATGAAGATTTTGTTTTTAGAGGGTATAGCATTGAACACCAAAAGTATTTAGTATATTGTAACCTTTTAAACAATCCATAGACATATTTATGGTACGGCTTTGGAAACGGTCAATATCTCGTCCATGGAAAAGAGTCGCGTCCGTTTGATTTTTCACGAGTTTTTGACAGCGGTCTCATATCAAATAATTTGTAATTGACCCCGATCAAACATAATTTATGAAATTATTAGCTCATCTATTTTTTGAAAAAAAATTATGAGCTATTGTCATCACCTTGGCGTCGGCGTTGGCGTTGGCGTTGGCGTTGGCGTTGGCGTTGGCGTCGGCGTCCGGTTAAGTTTTGCGTTTAGGTCCACTTTTCTCAGAAAGTATCAATGCTATTGCATTCAAACTTGGTACACTTACTTACTATCATGAGGGGACTAGGCAGGCAAAGTTAGATAACTCTGGCGTGCATTTTGACAGAATTATGTGCCCTTTTTGTACTTAAAAAATTGCAAATTTTGGTTAAGTTTTGCGTTTAGTTCCACTTTTCTCAGTAAGTATCAATGCTATTGCATTCAAACTTGGTACACTTACTTACTATCATGAGGGGACTGGGCAGGCAAAGTTAGATAACTCTGGCATGCATTTTGACAGAATTATGTGCCCTTTTTATACTTAGAAAATTGACAATTTTGGTTAAGTTTTGTGTTTAGGTCCATTTTATTCCTTAAGCATCAAAGCTATTGCTTTCATACTTGCAACACTTACTAACTATCATAAGGGGACTGTGCAGGCAAAGTAATGTAACTCTGACTGGCATTTTGACAGAATTATGTGCCCTTTTTATACTTAGAAAATTGAAAATTTGATTAAGTTTTGTGTTTAGGTCCACTTTATTCCTACAGTATCAAAGCTATTGCTTTCATACTTGCAAGATTTATGAACTATCATAAGGGGACGGTGCAGGCAAAGTTATGTAACTCTGACTGGCATTTGGACGGAATTATGGGCCCTTTATACTTAGAAAATTGAAAATTTGGTTAAGATTTATGTTTTGGTCACTTTACCCCTAAAGTATCATAGATATTGCTTTCATACTTGGAACACTCACAAACTATCATAAGGGTACAGTAAAAGGACAAGTTGCATAACTCTGGTTGTCATTGTTACGGAATTATGGCCCTTTTTTGACTTAGTAACTTTTAATATATGGTTAAATTTTGTGTTTCGATCCACTCGAAGTATCAAGGCTATTGCTTTCAAACTTCAAATACTTACATGCTATCATGAGGTTACTGTACCTGGCAACTTGAATTTTACTTTGACCTTTGAATGACCTTGACTCTCAAGGTCAAATTATTAAATTTTGCTAAAATTGCCATAACTTCTTTATTTATGATTAGATTTGATTGATACTTTGATGAAACTACTCTTACCTGACATACCACAATAGACTTCACCCAAACCATCCCCCGTGCCCTCCCCCCCCCTCCCCCCCTCCCCCCCCCCCCCCCTAATTTTTTTTTTTTTTTTTTTTTTTATAAGATCATCTCACAAATGACCACCACACCCTCACACTATACCCCCACCCCACCCCCCCACCCCCCCCCCCAAATTTTTTTTTTGATTTTTTTTTTTTTTTTTTTTTTTTTTTTTTTTAAGATCATCTCACAAATTATCACCACACCCTCACACTATACCCCCCCCCCCCCGATTTTTTTTTTTTTTTTTTTTTTTTTTCGCTTTTTTGGAAGATAATGTAATAAATGTCCACAACCCCACACTATACACCCCTCTTCACTCCACTCCTCCCTCCTTTGTGATTGAAAATGAGAGTCCCTTCACCTTTAAAAAGAAAATAGATGAGCGGTCTGCACCCGCAAGGCGGTGCTCTTGTTTTATATTTACGTTTCGAATTTTTGATGGAGGATAAAATAGATGCCCTTAGTATAACTGACGATGAGGAAGAATCGGAAGACGATAATGTTCGTCCGTTCGAAAAGAAGGGTGTTTTAAGTAAATGGACCAACTATCTTCATGGGTGGCAAAGCAGATACATAGTTCTCAAGGATGGGACTCTCAGTTATTATAAGTCAGAGAATGACACTTCATTTGGGTGTAGAGGAGCAGTTAGTTTAACTAGAGCTTCAGTGACAGTAAGTAAATGAAGAACTTTGGTTGAAAATTTATTCCTAATTAGTCCATATTGGCATATAAACGTACTCCTAGAGCCCTTGATAATTTTTGCAATGGCAGGTCTGGGAGTCCATATGCGCCCCTTCATAAACACAATCGCAGTTTTGCGCACAGTTTTGCATCACTAAACAGATGTCGTTTGTTACCTATGAAGGAAAGCAATGAATAAACTTCAAAAATACACGATTGCAGAGCTCCAGATAAGGGTCTTATTTTTGTAATTACGAATTATTTTCAAGTCCGTTACGTATTTATTTTGAAATCTTGTCGTACCATTACGAATTACAAAATCAAGTTACGAATATTATTTTTACATCGGTTCGTATCGATTTTTATTGAGTTGTTTTCGCGTATTAAAGATCTTTTCTGTGCTTATATAGAATGGTTATCGGGTATGTTTAACAAAGCGCTTTTTTTTCCAATAAAAACCGCGTGTACAGTCTATCTGTCAAAAAACAATGGCGGCGTCCAGAGAGCGTCTTAAAAAATGCAAAGCGTGCTAAAACACGCTTTTAACATATTGTACGCAAAGTGAGCCAAAGTTGAATGTTAAGATAGACATTATAGAACAGATTTTATCAAATGTTGTATGTTCAGTTGCCGACACAGTCGGAAAAGCTAAAAAATCGCGACACGACGGGTCCAAACTTAAACAAAAAAAACATTGAACGAGTGGAAGGGACAATTCCCGTTGCTAATCGTTGAAAAGAGTGAAGGGGAGACCCGTTTTAATTGTGAAATATGTAAAAATTCATCGAAGGTATGCGATGTGAGCACAGTTTGGGCATATGAAGGTATTTGAAAAATCAAATTGTATACAGTCCAACCCCTACTTCCGGTCACCCCTCATCGCCGGTCACCCCTTGTAGGCGGCCGGGTGGTGCCGCAACAGTCGATAAACACTATATAATGCACCCCTCTTAAGCGGTAACCCCGTTTCTCCGGCCAGCGGCCAGCAATTTTGCATCCTAAATGTTAAATTCCCCCCATATGAGTGGTCACGCGCAAGTAAGTCAGTCATGTACATTGGCAAAATTACACAGACGCAATGGCGAAAAAATCGATACGTACTTCCAGTCTGCGGTTTAGGCTCTGTAGTACTGAAGCGTGATGTGTGATAAACATTTTGACAGCCATTTGCAAATTGCAATTAATTAGCGGCGGATTATCTGGTTATCGGATTAAAAGCAAAATGCGACCGTTTGATCTTTTTGTTTCCGCACGTGCGAATATCACCTATTATTACTGGAAAGGAGATTCTTAATTTAAAATGTATTATTTGTAGCTCATGCTATTTCAAGCACACATTTATGACAATTATCGGCTAATTAAAGGTTAAAAAGAACAACAAAACGTTTAACCGAAATCAACTGATCTACATGTTCTCTGTGCTACAAAGTTTTTATCCAAAAATCAATACACGCATGCTTTCGAACCATGGGTATGGCGTGACATTGTACATTGGTGCATAATTTTCGCGCGCTTTTGTCGGGACAAAGGAAATACACGATGCTAGAATTTGTAAACGTCTCGTTAACATTAAACAATCGGGAGTGTGTTTCGGATTACACATTATTATTCTCATTTGGGAATAAAACAAAACATTTATATTTGTTTTATATTTACAATGATTTCAATATTAATTTTGATAACACCCTTAACGCGGCGAAAAAAATGTTTTTATAATAATATGCATGAAAAGCACAATTACCAGGAGGATTACACCCGGTTGCTATTATCAGTCTCTTAAGTACAGTACAGCCAAAGCGGCACAAACATAATCCGCGGCTACGCCACGGCCAGATTATTAGTCCGCGGCGGCCGAATCGTGTGTTCACGCGACGTATCGCCGTGGCGCTCGGCATCGATCCGCGCAACGACGCCGAGTCTGTATTAACCACGCGTACTTTCGCGAGTAAATCCGCCGCATACGTACGCGGCGGATCGAGTGAAAAGATATCCACCTACATGTACATACATGTATGTGTAGCGTAGAATTAATTACGCGCAACTGTTTATGTTTCGTTCAATTATCATTATTAAATTTGTAATCCGAAACACACTTCCGAATTTTAATGCTAACGCGTCCTTTGGCAAATTCTAGCGTCAAATAAACAGTGCTAAAATATCCTTTGTTTCATAAAAAGCGCGCGAAAATTATGCAGACATGTAGAACGTCGTTTGGAAAGTTTGGGTGTATTTTGTGTTGTATAAATACATGAACATCACGTCAGGCGTAAATCGCGTGTTCAGTGGAGAAAAAAAACGCCCCGATTAGACGTAATTTCATCATCTCTATAAATAGTAACAAATGCCAAAATGTATTTGATACTTAAGGAAATATCGAGAATGTTTGTGTATCGTAAAATATTAACCAGCATTTGCTTTAAAACTGGAATATACGGGATTATCGGGTAATTAGAAGCGATATTAACTGTATAATATGAACAAAATAAAACGTGTTTATATATGCATATTCAAACAATAGTTATAATAAGCTGATAATTAACAAAACTACAAATACGTCGTCACTGTCTTGATTATTGATGTGGCTTCAAACTGCTAATTTTCTCAGCTTAAATATAATAGCGGAATCAACATGCAATTAATTTATAAATCCACCATATGCTGGAGCCTTGACCACTTGTATGTGCGAAAACATAATTACGTGACCTTGTTTATGTGTGAAATACATACGCTACGGGCGAGAAACAAACTTAATAATTGGCCAGACACATTAACCATGCTTACATGTATATGCTAATACAATCCGCGCACAATAAATTTATTATGATTTTAATTATTATTATAATCGTTCTTTCAAAATTTATTAACTACATGTAACTAATAATTTAAAAAAAATAATATTTCATGATCGCATCGACTCGGCATCATGTCGCGGACCGCGGCATGCCTCGGCGGACAGATGCGAAGTTTCGCGGCGAAATGCGACTTGCCGCCGCATACTGACGCGGCTTCAACGACTGACGCGGCATCGACTCGTTTCGCCTTGCCGCCGCGGAAAGCGAAATACGTTTGTTCCGCTTTAGCTGTAATGTAACTGGCCACGATTTTATCGTGAAGGAGATCACTGTCGGGACCAATTCGTGCGGTAGGTATTCAAAGACATAAAACTGCAATAAACCGATTAAATTTTCGATTTATAGTGACACGGGAGTTATTCACGCATAACTGATTCACAACTGTTCCCATATTAAGTGCATTGGGGCCATACAACGCGCATTGTGTAAACAATGAATCATGAGAATGATTCTTTTTCATTGACTTGATTCTGATGATGATGATATTGATGATGATTAGAAAGATGAATAGATTATTTTTTTGAATGAAAATGCTGTCTTGTAGCTGATTTTAGAAAGGAAGAAATAAAATTATTTTAAGTCTATACATTGTTTAGTACATGTACACATATTTACCATTTTGTTTATACAAAAATTGAACAGTTGGCCATGCACTCATCAACTCCAGACTCCATATGACCCAACCCCCTTCTTAAGAGGCCACCCCGCTTAAGCAGCCAATTTGGCTGTTTCCCTTGACTGGCTGCTTAAGAGGGGTTGGACTGTAATACTGAATAGACACTGCTGAACACGTATAAATAAAGTTGCTAGTATGTTTATTTAGATTTTTTGCATTAAAATAACCATTATTATTTATTTTTAGGTCATTAAGAAAAGTTAAGAATTATTTTCCAAAACTTAGTAGTAACGTTACAGCGATTTTCCTCCTTCTTTATAAAGTACCGGTAAACGGTACTTTCCCAATCGATCGAAAATTCCCAAATTCCCAATCGGCATCTGAAAAAATTCCAATCGGCGTCCGAATTTTTTCTCAAAAAGAAAGTTTCGTAACAAAACCCAACTTTCGGCAAGCGAACTTAGAAAATCGTATAGTTGTGTGTAACCACGCGCTCGATTAATATCGGGTTTATTATTCAGCGCGTTCAATCAATAGAGTCGTTACTGTTTGCGGTTCTTTTGTCAGGCAGCCAGCGTACTGTTTGACGTCGGTTTGAAACCTTATCGTAGTTTGAAATGCCCTCCAGCACTGCCTCTGTGGAAAGGTTGTTCAGTCTAATGAACAATCTTTGCACGACCAATCGGAACCGTCTATCACAGGACACATTGACAGCTCTAATGATGCTGTGCAGAGAGGGATGCCAGCAACTGAGTGATGATCAAACGACAAAGAGAGAGACATTGCTTTATAAGAGATTAAAACAACTAGTAATTGATTTTTATGTCTTCTATATAATATTTTGTTATTTATATCAACTTGATTACTTTAAGTAATGGTCATTAAGGCATGCCTGCAAATGATTATTTTAATGGGTATGTTCAATTAAGTTTGAACTGTATGATGTATTCAATAAGACCCAAACTTCACGACGCGATTTTCCCAATTTAAGGATTTCACGACTCGATTTTTCCCAATTTTGAGGTGTTCACGACTCAATTTTTCCCAATTGGACCGGTACGGGTACTTTTCCCAAATGGACAAGGAAAATCGCTGCGTTAAGAATAAAATTTCAGAGTTAAGATTTCTTTTTGAAAATCTGGTAGTAACGTTAAGAATTTCACAAAACCTTATCTGGAGCTCTGCGACTGGCAGCCTACGGATGTTATCCTTTGCATGCAACCTAAAAATCACGACGATATTTCAACACACTATTCTTGCTGACATTGAATTTCGAACATTGTACTCGGTGTTCTAGATAAGCTGCGTATCAGCGTAATATACGCATTAGAAATATCAATATACGCTCAATTTATCATTTCCATGCGTACATTTAAAGGGGCCTTTTCACAGATTTTGGCATTTTTTTAACTTATTCATTAAATGCTTTATATTGATTAATGTAAATATTGGATCGTAAAAGCTCCAGTAAAAAATCAAGAAAAAAATTAAAAAAAGAAAAAGAACATTGCCCGGAGCAGGTTTCAAACCAGTGACCCCTGGAGTCCTGCCAGAGTCCTGAAGTAAAAACGCATTAGCCTACTGAGCTATTCCGCCGTGTACACATTCTTGACGTATTTTATACCTTATATAAGCAATCTTCGTAGTTTCACAAAATTTAACGACAAAAACAGAACTCTCCAAATTATTCAATCGTTTTGCGTTGCAACGCTTTATAATTTTTAGGTTTTAAAATCGTCAAAAGATGCATATAATGGCTATATTAGAGCATGGTTAATGTTCAGTATTACTGTTTCCTCACAAATATCATAACTAAAACGAAAACTTACGAATCTGAAACAACTGTTTTCAATTTTGTCAATTTACCAAAGCGTGAAAAGATCCCTTTAAGCAAGCCAATCTGGACTTACACAAATGATGTAAATTCTCTGCGTATAGCGTAAACAAAAAATATAAACAGCTGATTGTCTTTCGCCCAAATATGAGACTGGTTATCGTAATAATTAGAGCTAATTTGTGCGCTGGATTGAAGAAATAGTTAGCCAATCCGTATGTATACTCTGTTTCATCTAGACGCATGGTAAATTTAGTATTGATTTTTTTAACAGACAGTCAAGCGCTTATGAGTTCATTAAATTATATGAAGAGGTCAGCATGGCTTCTTCAAAGTCAAAACAAATTACTTCCCAAAGTAAAATTTATTCTTTTTATACGGCAAAAGTTGTATCTAGTAAAAACATTGTACTGCCAATACTGAATGATTTAATTTCCTCTGTTTTCAAATCAAAAAGGACACACTTTAACGCTAATAAAACCACTATTGAAAGTTGGCAAAAAAGTTTTCCGTGGCTCACAGTGGTGGTAGCCTATAAACTTTAAGAAACCTACTACTTTGAAGGAATACACATACCCGGTAGTTAATGGTTTATTGTGTTTAAGGTGATTAAAGTAGTGTGTCTGTACCACGGCTATATTCTTGTTTTACTTTGAGCAAATTACCCTTCAAGCAAAGCAAAATTTGACCATTAACAGGGCTTAACACTAACTGTTTTTTCAACTAGCCCATTCGGGCTAGTAAATGCAGAACCTACTAGCCCTGACCAATCTGTCATGTGCCCTGACCCAAGTATTATCAAAACCTTTATATTATCATTAAACTTGTATTTTCTTGTGCATGGAGATGCGCAATTATAATTCAATCATTCTTATTAGCTTGCCTTACTAATGCTAATGAATTCAATATTCATCTACTTAAGACATCTATTTGTAATCTTCACGCCGTTTCGGGAGAAATGTCCTTGTTGTTTTTTTCCTCATACTTTCTCTTACTTTCCTCCTTTCCTTTTCTTTTCTTATCCGAGGAACCCCCATACCCGTAAAGTCAAACTTAAACAACGACATGAAACGTTAAAACATTTTTTTACATAGATTGCCGCGGTTGCCGTCTGACAACAAATGGTAAGTGAATCTTAGGTGTCGCAAAATAACGTGTGACGGTAGTCGTTACTTCTCTACTATAAGCCAAGATCGACCATTAATATTAGTTTTGCTAATTGAATTGCCTAACAAAGATTGTCAAAACACTTCTAATCAATCAAACAAATTAAAACTAATAATTTTATAGTAACTTTGTGTTAATGTCGAGTTTTATACCTTCATCGATCCTGGACGATCCTGGGCGATCCCTGCTTTTAGTTTAAAACATATTTTTATCGAGAAAACATGTCACTTCGAGGAAACCAATCAAAAAACGTATCTAGCGGAATTCCGTTTAAAAATAGGTACTGACGTGTTTTACCAGAAAAACCGCCAGGGATTTTCTGAATTGTCAGCCTCTTTATGATTGCAATTAGGGGGTTCCAAATCTATTTTGAGTTACGATCCGTTTGTTGTATCCGACTTCACTCTGGGATTTAATTGTCATCTGATTATAGTGTATTAAGATTTTTGCATCTTTGAAAAGCTTATTTAAAACGCAGTTTATTGATATAGAACACATAATCCTGCCCAAAATACACACGACCGGTCAGGCATGTTCCTGGGACATTGGCTAGCCTGGACCTAGGTACAGGCAGTGGTTGTCGTTCGGACGTGCCTTAGTGTTAAGCCCTGATTTACCCCCATGCTTTGAAAAGTGGGGGTATTTACTCCCATGGGTCAAAAATTATCTATAACGCTGTGTACTGTGTAAATATTTGACGACTGTTTGGCATCGTTATCAGGGATGGAAATTAGTGGTTGCCCATGAGGCCGGGGCAAATAGATTTTTTCCTGGGCAACTAAATTTCAAAAGTTGGTAGTCCAGCCGGGCAACCTACTTTTTTTGAGCTTGAAACAATTCAGTGCAATAAAAATTGGTGACTGTGGATCAATAATGAGTTTAAAAATATTCAATATGAAGGCGTTGGAAATGATTCAAGTCAAGCTCATAATAATACATAATGCATTGAAAGTGTGTCATGTCAGCAATGTTATTTAAGTATCTATTATTGTATATAAAGAATAATATTAGATACACATGGCACGACATGTACACATTTCTGGGCTTGTAACTCTTTAGCTGGGCAACCAAAATACTAAAGATGGTTGCCTGTGTGGGCAACCAATAGTAAAAAGTTTGTTTCCATTCCTGGTTATCAACTTAATGCTAAAAATAAAATATCACGATGTGCAAAAGATTGGTGTACTGTGACCTAACTGAAAGCTACACTTTTTGTCGACATTTCAACAGTTTCCAATGTGGAGGATAGAGCCTACAAAACAATAACAAAGTAAATAATAAGCAATTTTTTCTTGCTTTAATGGTAAAATTTGCATGAGTTTGTGCTTAAGACAGGTAAATGTTGATAAGTTTTTGCAGTTTCAGTGTTCCATAGCTTTTGCAGCTGTGATACAATTTTGCACCTTTGGACAATAGACGGCGCATTGCAACTCTCAGCAACCCTTTGGGTTATAAAGCTGAGAGTTTAATAATTGCAATTAATTCCTCATTATGGGATGGCTTTTTACTTTAGTTTCTTGAGTGTCAGCTGTTCTCTTCTCTAGTCTGTTAGTGTAAAGCGCACTGTTATTTTGATACTGTAATAAGGAGTTCACAGACTTAGGTTTTTATTTTACCATTATGGGAATGAGGCTGGGTCCCTTTTTGCTTGGGAAAAATCACAGCTTTTTGACTAAAATTGGGATATTTTTGTGTTATTGTTTTGGTCCCATTTGGGAAAAATACTTTGTTTCATTGGGAAGTGTGCTTTCCACAGGCTATTTAACAGTCCCTCGCCAGGGCGCTTGAATTTCCAAATCAGAGTCCGCGGGGCTTTTGAAATTTACTGATAAGGTGTATTTTTAGCTGGGCTGTTTTCTGAGAAAACCCAAGGTATTGTCATAGCCAGCTCGTCCACGTCGTGCTTAAACTTTAACATTGGCTCTAAATAAAAAATCAAAGTTCTTCCACCAACAACTTTGAAACTTCATATGTAGCAGCACCTTGATGAGTTCTACACGCCACACCCATTTTTGGGTCACTAGGTCAAAGGTCAAGGTCACTGACCTGTAATATAAAAAAAAATCTTCTGACAAGCTTTCATTTATTTAAAACTGCACCAGCAGCTGAGCATTGGCACCTGCTATGCGGTGCTCTTGTTTCAGGATCTGCAACTAGTCATTCTTATGATCAAAGCGATATTGACATCGCGGAATATTTTGAGACTTATTTACAATCCTCTGTCAATTACATTATCTCTTTACTCAACTTAAGGCATAAAGCCCCCCTAAAGGCAGAACTCGAGTACTACTGAAATGTAGCCTAGGTGCTCTTAAGTATACTTAAATGTATCCAGGGTAAGGAAAATATACCAACACGCACCCAGCCAATTTAGACTGTGCCCGAGTTGTATTCCCGCCCAAAATCCAAATTTTGTGAAACGCACTACAAAATACAAAACAGAATTCACTTCGAAAAAAAACCCTGTCTTAACATCCTTTTTGTAGTATGAGTTTTGATAATAAAGAGTTGATTGTACACAATTTTGACATAAATATGACCATAATTATTCAAGGAAAAAGCCGACAACGACCAATTTAGCGTAAGAATTCCCTGGTACGTTTTTGTATAATTACCGTACCCGGGGTACATTCGAGTATACTTCAGAGTCCCCGGGGTACTTTTAAGTAGTACCCGAGCCGACAATGACCAATGGAGCGTAAGTACGCTGTAATTGATAGAGTCTGGTTGATCAAATGCATTGTGGAATCGATCGTCATCAAGTCGGGATTGTGAGCATCTATGCATGATTGAAATGGTTGAAAACAATCAAACAAATGTCTATATCCATAACTGAAGATTTTTTCTTGAAGTGTCATAACGCACCAAATAAGGCAATAAACAAAAGTAAAAAAAATAGCAAAATAACGTACAGAGGGGGCTACTTTCCCCCCACCAACGACCCCAGGGTGTCTAATAAAAATCCTGTGGAAAGCACTGATTGGGAATATACTGTATACCGGCCCAGGCCTTTCCAATATGAAAAAAATACAACATTATTTTTTCCCAAATCAATTGAATTTTCTGGCTAAAAAATTCCCAATTCTGAAATTTGATTTCTTCACAAAATGGCTTGGAAAAGACCTGCAGCCCTGAATTTCAACTAAAAAACACACACTTTTTAGCTCGACTATTAATTACTATTATGTATGAAATATATATAGTGGAGCTATCCTACTCACCCCAGGGTTCCCGTAAGCGTAAGCTTGCAAATGTTGAAGTTTGCATACTACCCCAAATATTTCCTATGTCCTTTGACATATTGCTTTTATTTTTGCATACTTCTTAACCAAGATGACCCCAATCTATAAACAAGAGCAGACAACTGTATCAAGCATTTTGACAGAATTATGGCCCCTTTTATACTTAGAGTATGCATATTATTGATAAATCTATGTTAAAGTTTGCGTACCACCTCAAATATTTTCTATGTCCTTTGACATGTTGCTTTCATATTTTGCATACTTCTTTACCAACATGATCCCAATCTATAAACAAAAGCAAACAACTGTATCAAGCATTTTTACAGAATTATGGCCCCTTTTATACTTAGAATATATATATTGTTGATAAATCTATGTTAAAGTTTGCGTACCACCTCAAATATTTTCTATGTCCTTTGACATATTGCTTTCATATTTTGCATACTTCTTTACCAACATGATCCCAATCTATAAACAAGAGCAGACAACTGTATCAAGCATTTTGACAGAATTATGGCCCCTTTTATACTTAGATACATGTAATGAACATTTTGCTTAAATTGCCATAACTTCTTTATTTATGATCACATTTGATTGATACTTTGACAAAACAACACTTACCTGACATACCACAATGCACTCCACCCAAACCATCCCCCCAGAATTCCCCCCCCCCCCCCGAAAATAAAAAAAAAAAAAAAATGACCACACACCCACATGATACCCCTCCCCCCCCCCCCTCTCCATGATGGCTTACGTTATACTTTCAAGCACTCGAATAGTCGAGCGCGCTGTCCTCTGACAGCTCTTGTTGTTGTCTCAGAATGTCATTTATGAATTATAACTGAGGTCAAATGTATAGTTCTTGAATGTTTTGAGCTTTATGAGTAACTACGTTTATTATGGTCCTCTCAAGTCTTTTGTTATTTTCATAAAGATGTTACATCACAAATGTTTTATAAATATATTGCCATGCAGTGCTCCAGCTAGTACAGTCAATCTTGTATTAAGAGACCACTCAAGGGAGTAATCAAAAGTGGTCCCTGTATAAAATGGTCTTTAAATAAAAAAGGCCATTCTGGAAGAATGCTTACCCTCAATTTTAATCTATTTGAAGGACAGGGATTTCAATAGATTTTAAAAACCAGGAGTCAATGACCCCTGGACTGAAATTTTGAGGAGTCAAAGTGAAAAATGCTGGGGTCAATTTTGAAGCGCGTTAATTGTGTTTTTGTCTGTATTATTCAATTTTTTAGATAAAAATATGCTCTAAGAGTAACACAATATCTTAAAAAGTTATACTGCTTTATTAAATAACAATACCATGATACATAGCACAACATATTTTAATGAATTGGTACATTAAAATCTACTTCCTTATAACACTTTTAAGTCTTTTAACACATTTAAGATCTATGCCGGTAGCACCTTTTCATCACATATTTATCGTCATTATATTATCATCATTTTTATGATAGCTTTTCTAACAAAACACAATCTAAATGCATGGAACATCTAGTATACCTATTACTGTTTATCCGAATACTATGCATGTCCGAAATATGGACACTTAAGAATGCCTTACCTGTAGTAGTTTTACTTTAATAATCCTAATTTTTCTTTTTGTTATCTGGTTTAACAAACCTTATCAAATGTTTTTAAATCCAGTTAATGCTTTCTCCATTATTGAACCACCATTACTTGCAATTTGAATCGCCAGCTTTGAATTGAACGCGGGTTGAATGTTACGTCGGCCATTTACAGTGTCGAAGGTCGACGTAGCAATTAAATTCTACTCGGATAATTTATATATTATCGAGGAAATGTGTTTTCTCAATGTTTATGTGTAGTATTATGACTTTTTAGTATAAAAAATTAACTGTGATTCAAGTTTATAGAAGATGGGTGTTACTCGTAATTATCGGTGGATTAACAAACTGACAAAACTCGCTGGATTTATCATACTAGTTTATCTACGTAATTAATAGACCTTTGATCAATTTTTTTTTTCTTTGATTACTTTTGCCGACTTTCTTTAATTGTGCCGTCTGCAAAGTCTGCAAAAGACCCTGCAATTATCGGATGGTCAATCAGCTATCACGTAATCGCTGCTGCTAATTACCCAGTTAGTGCGCATGCACTATTTAGACGGTGACGTGTATTGGAAGAGATCAGATAAGTAAAACAACTCCCGTGGTATTCCCTTGATAAAAGACCGAGTTTCAAATACTGAAACATTAATTTCAATTAGGAGCACAGCGGGATTTATTACCATGGAACTCGAGATGTTAACTGACTGACGCACAGGTCAAATTTTCAATGCGTCAAAATGACGCACGGCAGAAAAGAGGGTTGAGTCAAAAACGAGTCATTTTTAATTTGCTTGCGTCAAAACGCAGGATTCTGCGTCTATTGAAATCCCTGGAAGGATAATCTCTTTTGTCAACAATGATTTTAACTTTCATAATAAAATGAATATAAACACAATACATAAACAATATTTTACTTATAATGTGTTATATTTTTTCACTTATTATAAATTATCATATATTATAAATGAATTGTGTGTACATATTTATTTGCAAAAACAACATAGACAAGGAAATATTTTTCGCGTTTTTTTTCACCTGACACATAATTTTCCACATCTTCAAGCACCTTGGCTTTACGCTTAAGAATGTTCTGAATTTGAGTTTTACCGACTCCAAACTCATCTGCATTTTAACGTGCACTTTTACTCTTTGACAATTCCAAAACCCGAATTTTCTCGTTCAACGTTAACATTTTTCGTTTTGACATTTTAATTTCTGCATGTACACTTAAGGAAATCTGACTCGATTATGATGCATAATGAGCTGAAAAAATTAAAACACATCAATTGAAAACAAACAAACAGACCTGATTGGAAAATTTATTAAGTAAATAACAATGTGATTGGCTAACAAATATCTACTAATTAGCATAATTACAAATTGGTAATGTACGGATTTCGACAGATGTTGCCGATTAATAGTTTATTTTCTTCACTTATCAGGAAATGTTTGTCGCGTACAGTGCATTGTTTCTGCACCTGTTATCTATACTCGAGAAAAATCGGCGTTGTCTATTAACGTTCCACATAGTAAACTTTTTAAGCTGAAGACTGTTTGTAAAACGTTCCTCTATTATTGAACTCAATAAATTGATATGCAGTCTACAACAATACTGGTCAGAACCGGTCAACGAGACAAAGCATAATCATAATGGTTGGTGTGAAAACAAAGCAGCGGTGTAACAGTACATCTTATCGGCTTAGATAAACAATTAACACGGATTTGTCCCTGAAAGATCAATACATTTTACCACTTTTACCTCCTAGTGGTCGCTTAATTCAAGATTTGGACATCAAAATACATAGAAATCAGCGGTCGCTGGTCGCGTAAGACAAAAGTCGCTGAATACAATATCATTATATAGCGAAAAAGCTCTGTGGGATTTCAAAATGGTCGCATAAGACAAAGGTCGCTTAATACAAGTGGTCGCATCCACAAGATTGACTGTACTTGGTATTGAAAAGGGCAGGGTGGGGGGTGTAAAAAGGGCACTTTTGAGCATACAGCTGTATGGGCCTGGATGTTTCCTGTTGCATTTTATAAAATAATATTTGTAATAAAGCATTGTTTCCTTTATTATGCCCCGACCTTCGAAGAAGAGGGGTGTATTGTTTTGCTTGATGTTGGTCGGTCTGTCGGTATACTAGTTCGTTTCCGATCAATAACTCGTCAATGATTTGATATGGCTTTATACTTCACATGTGCATTTGCCTTAACTCTTTCAGTGCATGAACCGAATTTTGAAGGCCTTTACAAACAGCTTGGATCCAGATGTCATGAGACGCCACAGAACGTGGTGTCTCATCAGGATCCAAAGTGTTTGCTATTCTGATAGTATTCTTTGGAAAATCGAAGAAAATGCTAATTTTCGAAATTTTGCAGGCAACATTTTAGCAGACGACAAATTTCCCAAAGTGTTAAATAGTAGATTACCACTATTGAAATTGGGGTCACTAGGTAAAAGGTCAAGGTCACTGTCACCAAAAAAAAAGAGTATTAAAACCGTTTCCGATCCATAACTGGTGAATGAATTGACTGATTGGCTTGATAGTTCACATGCACATTGGCCTTGGACAGTAGATGAACCCTATTGAAATTGGGGACAATTACTCAAAGGTCACTGTCACAATAAGTGGGAACATTGTTTTCGATCAATGACTGGTCAACAAATTGCCCAATTGGCTTGATACTTCACATGTGCATTGTCCTTGGACAGTAGATGACATGTATTGAAATTGGGGTCACTAGGTGAAAGGTCAAAGTCACTGTCACAATAAGTGCGTAAATCGTTTCCGGTCAATAACTCGTCAACCAATCGACCCATTGGCTTGATACTTCCCATGTGCATTGGCCTTGGACAGTAGATGACCAATATCAAAATCGGGGTCACTTGGTCAAAGGTGAAGGTCACTGTCACAATTAGTGTGAAAATCCTTTCCAATTAATAACTTGTAAACGAATTGACCGATTGGCTTGATACATCACATGTACAATAAGTAATAAATTTAAAAAAAATGTAACAAGAAATTAACAAATTTTAATTATATATCATTCACAATGATCTTAAAATAAATTACACTCGAATGTATGTAGAAAATAATTGCATTAATAAAAAAAAAAATAAGTTTAAAAAATTCTGGTACATAACTCACAGAATATGTTTTTGAAATATTGAAATTTAATTAGCCAATATTGAAAAGTTGTTATTAAGCTGTATTTTTTACACTGGTTCTGCGTTTATTGGTCATCTTAAGCTATTGGTCCTCAACCAAAATGGTCCGACCATTGTCATAAACCCAAGTAAGCTGTATTTATAGGACCAACAGGTCTGTTTACAAAAAAAAGTTCCTTTAGAAAAGTTTATCCTTAGCCCTTAATTGTGTGACAAAAGACCTATGATGCCTTTATATATATTTTTAGCCTCACCAGTTTGATGAGTGCCGGTTTGATGTGGCTGTTAATGATTCTGTGTGGTACCTTCGTGCTGAGACCGAGGAGGAACGCCAGATCTGGATTGATTCCATTGACAATCATCGGCAAACTGAGTCTGGCTATGGCAGCGAGAACAATCTTCGGCGACATGGCTCCCTTCTTTCACTCACCTCTGGAACCAGCATGTCCACAGCATCTGCGTCCTCCTTCAAGGTTAGTGAATGTTTCTGGATGCATTCTCTTGGCTTGGTATTGTAAGAATTTCTGCAAAGATTTGTTGATGTTTTTAAAAAATATAGAAATTAATCATCAGGGGTGTGATTTTTCCGCGGATCCGCGGATTTCCGCGGATCGGGCTGTCTCGGAGGTCATTTCTGAGATTCGCGTAAATCCGTAAAAAAAGGGGGGGGGGGAGGGGGGGTACATCCGATTCCGCGGACGTGTTTTATGTGCGGCCCGAAATATCCGCGGCTCGCGAAATCACTCCGCATAGTACACTGGTAGATTCTGCCCAAGCAATTTGAAACGAGCAATGTCATTGGCTGTTGTTTTCCAATCTACCAATTAAAATTGTTCTTTTTAAATGCGTTCGGTATTTCTTTTATGATTTGTCTGCAAATGGCACAGTTGCAAAGCGAAAATTAAGTTTATCCAAATGACAAATATCAATCGAGTTAGCGACTGTCATCATATAGTTAGATAGGATAAATAAATGTGTCTGTCATCGATGAAGACTGCGTTTTAGATACAAGCAACACATATTTTTTTTACAAATGTGCGCAGTGAAATTGTGTCTCGGAAACCAGTGTTTGCAAATTGGAGTTCACTCTACTTGCGAAGTAAAACAATTTAGAAGAGTATCGTTTGAAAATGGAAATAGACAAACATGATTTGATTTATATGTTAGTGGATCTGTGTGTAATCAGATTCATATGCATATTCTGCTTTATTATGTTTGTCACACTGTTCAGTTAACTGGAATAGCATTTTACTGTAGATGTGAGATGCAAGATTTTAAAAGGTAAACATATTAAAATATATTAATTTTACTCAGTTTAATACATCATTAACTCAACAAGAACACTCAAGTGTGTTTGCTTATATTTATTAATGTTTTCCCCGTTTGATATTTAATTAAATGCGTCCATTTACTGTGAATATATTGAACAACTGCTGTTTATGATCACAGTAAATATTGTTTACTTTGCATCCTCAGTAATTGAAATGTGAAGTTAAACAGGTTTTCATAAAGAAATAGTGTTATGAAGTTCAAGAAATTGTTTATTTTAATGTATGTTTTATTTTAATGTCTGTTTTAAGGTTTGTCATTGCATTATTCGCGTAGTCAAAATCAGTTGACAGAATTTTCCTCCCCTCTGACTTCGCCTCAATCACACCCCTGATCATACAGTTCCATTAAAGTAACAAGAATTGGATAATAAGAAGCATCCAGGGTGGATTTATAAGAAAAATGCTCACCAAGTTGAGGACATATTATGAAAAGATTTGGCAGAATATGGCTAATCAAATTGTTTGTTATATAAATTTAAATTGTACCGTTTTAGCTCACCTGAGCACAACGTGCTCATGGTGAGCTTTTGTGATCGCTTCTTGTCCGTTGTGCGTTGTGCAGTGTCAACATTTGCCTTGTTAACTCTCTAGAGGCCACATTTATTGTCTAATCTTCATGAAATTTGGTCAGAACCTTAGTTTCAATGATATCTTGGATGAGTTCGAAAATGTTTACGTTTGCTTGGCTGCCATGGGGCGGGGCATTTTTCCTTATATGGCTATGTTTGGCTATAGTAAAATCTTGTTAACACTCTAGAGGCCACATTTATTGTCTGATCTTTATAAAACTTGGTCAGAAGATTCATCCCAATAATATCTTGGACGAGTTCGAAAATGATGCCGGTTGGTTGAAAAACATGGCCGCCAGGGGGCTGGGCATTTTTCCTGATATGGCTATAGTAAAACCTTGTTAACACTCTAGAGGCCACATTTATTTTCTGATCTTCATGAAACTTGCTCAGAAGATTTGTCCCACTGATATCTTGGATGAGTTCAAAAATGGTAACCTTTGCTTGAAAAACATGGCTGCCAAGGGGCGAGGCATTTTTCCTTATATGGCTATAGTAAAATCTTGTTAACACTCTAGAGGCCACATTTATTGTCCAATCTTGATGAAATATGGTCAGAAGATTTGTCTTAATGATATCTTGGATGAGTTTGAAAATGGTTATAGTGTTTTTCCCAGAAAGCCACGCCGCCCTCCCTGATCGCCACACTGCCCTTTTCAAAGGCAAATTTCGCAACCCGCCCTTATCTATAACATCTTTATTGCCTTACGATCTAACTTGGTCCGCAAAATCAGCGTCCTTGATTGTCTGTGACGCTCCGACTGTGCTTGATTTACTCGAGAGAAGTCAACGTCTAATCGACTATATTATTTGAGCAGATTTAATCTATAACAGTGCTCGATTTATAGGTAAACTGCTCCAAAGCTGTGAAATAGTCATGCGTAAATAACCCCGTGTCAGTATCAATCGATAATGCCAGAGGCTATGTCATACCAAGCGCATTACTTCGGGGACTTTTGGTGAAAAACTCGATGTTATGCTCGTGGCAATTGTGCATTGCATGCATTATTCAGTTATATCAAAACATATATTTTTACGCATAATTACATTTAAAAACACAAACAAATTTATTCTTTATCGCTTTCGTCTTTAAGATAATTAGATCTAATTATTGAAATAATTACTGAGACGTATAGACTACTAATTTAACAAAATGTGAATCGCGTATACGATTTAACATTGCCATGCACACCTGTCGCTTATATCATTTGACATTTTAACAACATGGCGGACTATACAGAATTAAATTGCGACTCGGCAACAATGGCAAATATCGTCGTAAACGATCGAATTAACGATGGAGATTATACATTAAGAAGGAATTAATGAAATGTCTGTGATAATCAATGATGCATAAAAATGTTTTAGATAGCAACAACATTATTTATTTATTTGTAATCTACTTGGTGGATGTATGTCACGGAAACGAGTGTTTGCATATTGTTAGCGATCAATTTACTCGCAATGTTATTTTAAACATCTGGCAAGATTATTGTTAGAAAATGGGATAAGACAAACATGGTTTCATTTATATGTTAGTGAATCTGTGTATAATCAGATTCATATGCATATATTGCTTTATTATGTTTGTCGTGCTGTACAGTTTATTGAAACAGCATGGAACTTAAATGTACATTGCAAGGTAAATATATTAATATAAATCATAGTATTTTAAATACATCAATTACCATTTTATGTGCTTGTTTATATGTTATTTTTTCCACAACTGCTTCAGATGCGATTACATGTTGCCCCGTAATTCAGGTATTCAGGGAACGTTTTTGCCCTTTTTTGTCTAAACCGCGCGCTAAAATGCACTTTTTGAAAGTAATGCGCCATGTCCCTTTGCCCTCCTGGGAAAAAGCACTAGGTTACGTTTGCTTAAAAAACATGGCTGCCAAGGGGCGGGGCATTTTTCCTTATATGCAGGGATCATATTTTTTTCGGTTTTGTCGGTCCTAGACCGATTGGGGTCATGAAAGACCGATTGAAAATCCCAAACAGTCGGTCCAATTCTGTTTGCTATTAAAATTCCCATGTCATGAAATAGATTACACAGTGTACATGCTAACACACCCTAATGCCATTCTTATCTCGATTAGGTGTGATAAACTATTCGCTGCAGTCTCTAAACCGGTCAGGACCGGTTTATTGCACGTCAGACCAAGAATCAAAAACTTGTGAACAGCGGATTAAAGACGCATCCGAAAAGACGCGTCTGAATGCACGCGCTGTAACTAAACAAAACATGCCGATACATTTTCCACCAGCGTAATAATCTGGTAATATAATTATGAATGAAAGTCGCGGATCTGATAGACAGAACAGCCGAAAGTTATTTTTATGGGCGGAACTTTCACATAAAATAGTACACAAGAAAAATAATATACATTGAATAAATCTTTAGTAAAACCGTGTTAGAATCGAAATAATTCGTGTACTTTATACTTTGCTGTTGAATAACTCACGACCGGAAAATTAGATGCGTGGTTTCAAATGCTTCGCTCTCGTGATTAAATCCCTAAGCATCTAAACTATCGGCCGTGGGTTATTTGACAACAAATTATTTATTAAATATTTAGTTGTTGTTGTCAGTAGCCAACCTACGCACAGACATTTGTTTGGTTCAGTGCATGTTTGTAAGCTATTATCGAGTCGACAACAATTTAAAACATCGGTATAGACTTACACAGATTAATAATATTGACAACTATGAAAAAAGTCTGATAAAACAGCACACGAAACAACAATGAAATACCAAATGATAAAACCAGTTGAGAAAACTCGTTCCATTTAAAAAAATGCCTAAGGGAATTTTACTTGTACATGTATTATACCACCTTCATGAATGGCAAAATCAATGGTATATATTTTAACGTAATTTGTCATGATTTCGGATATACATGTTCGGATACTTTTCCCCATTTATATCCGGACCGATTGATGTTGCGGGAAAATATGATCCCTGCTTATATGGCTTTATAAGGCTATAGTAAAATCTTGTTAACACTCTAGAGACCACATTTATAGTCCAATCTTCATGAAACTTGGTCAGAAGATTCATCCCAATAATATCTTGGACGAGTTCAAAAATGATGCCGTATGGTTAAAAAACATTGCCACCACGGGAGCGGGGCAATTTTCCTTATAATTATGCTATAGTAAAACCTTGTTAACACTCTAGAGGTCACATTTATTTTCTGATCATCATGAAACTTGGTCAGAAGATTTGACCTAATGATATCTTGGATGAGGTCGAAAATGGTTTTGGTTGCTTTAAAAACATGACCACCACGGGCGAGGCATTTTTCCTTATATGGCTATAGTAAAACCTTGTTAACACTCTAGAGGCCACATTTATAGTCCAATCTTCATGAAATTAGGTCAGAAGATTGGTCTCAATGATATCTTGGATGAGTTAGAAAATAATTATGTTTGCTTGAAAAAAATGGCTTCCAAGGGGCGGGGCATTTTTCCTTATATGGCTATAGTAAAATCTTGTTAACACTCTTAGAGGCCACATTTACTGTCCGATCTTCATGAAACTTTATCAGAAGATTCATCCCGATAATATCTTGGATGAGTTAAAAAATGATGCCGGTTGGTTGAAAAACATGGCTGCCAGGGGGTGGGGCATTTTTCCTTATATGGCTATAGTAAAACCTTGTTAACACTCTATAGAGGCCACTTTATTTTCCGATCTTCGTGAAACTTGGTCAGAAGATTTGTCCCAATAATATCTTGTTATCTCAGGTGAGCGACTTTGGGCCTTTCAGGCCTCTTGTTTACTCATCATCATGGCCTACAGAAATGATTTCGGTATAGTGAGTTGGTGACCACCAAAGTGACATGCATCCAGTGTTAAATCATACCACGTCAGCTACATGTATATATAATTATATGCATACAGAATATTTGCACATGTTATTCAAAATTTGATTTGCTGACTTAGTCGTTCCCTGCAGCTTAAATTATCTGCCCCCTTCTTTAGTGAAATGAAAAAGCATTTGTATCCTTTTTTGATAATTAGGGAAAAAAACACTAAATGCCAACTTCTGCCAAGTTTGTAAAATGTCACACCACAGGACCTGAGCCATGTACTACATGTAAACACAAGATTCTGAATTGGATCAAAGCTATAAATCTAAACGCTTCAAGAAGAGACATTGCAAATCATTTAAAAGTGGTTCAAGACATTTTATGAATGTCAAATGTTGTTGAAAAATGGAAAATTAATAAATGTCCTTTGTTTATTTTTTTGTAAATGTAGTCATGGTTTTGACATTTATATGTAGACAATAAGTGAACATGACCCATTACTCTTTCTCTCTTATTTTTACAGTTGCTATATTGCCATTTGGTAAAGCTTTGCTTCAAATGAAATCAGCAATGCTCAACAAAGTGTCATGCAGGAGTACTTTAGGCATATTGTTGACAGTATTACACAAATGTAGTTATACCAGGTGACAGACAGAAAATGTACATTATACACTCATATAGAAAGTAAAATCTGGCAAAATGTGATTTTCTTGAGACAGTGCTTGTTTTGTTAAGACATGGTAAATGCATGAAGTTCATAATGATCAATACTATTTCTAGTATTAGCTTTCTTACATGTAGATACTCAAGTCTTTGGAGACAAAGGTTTAATTCGAGTCACCCTCTGGGAAAACGGGACTTAATGCATGTGCGTACAGTATAGTCCTAAGTACATGACTGTATTGTCGGGAACAACTCTTCCATTCAAACAGAATTTTCTGTTTGAAGACAGTATCATCTCAAGGAAAATCCAGTCTAGGCGGAGTCTTCTCTGATTAGTCTGTGCAAACTGCACAGGCTAATCTTGAACAACACTTCATGCACATGCATTCAGCCCCTTTTCCCAGAGCATGGCTCATTTATAATAGAAGCTGTTGTTGTGTATTGGTATGGAATGTTGTGTAAGCCTTGTGTGTTTTCTGTACAGCGGGGGCGTGGCCTGCATGAGAAGCTGATGGAGATGGAAACATTTAGAGACATCCTGTGTCGACAGATTGAGACCCTGCAGAGCTACTTTGACAGCTGTGCTTCTGCTGTCTCCCATGGCAGTCTCAATGACTGTGAGTCATGTTACTCATCCATTACATATATGAGATTTATTGAAATGTTTAAAATTACTGTTATATTGATAAATCTTTTTCCTTATTATCCCCCGCCATA
This sequence comes from Dreissena polymorpha, assembly GCF_020536995.1. Lineage (NCBI taxonomy): Eukaryota > Metazoa > Mollusca > Bivalvia > Myida > Dreissenidae > Dreissena > Dreissena polymorpha. Next base: position 68,577,210 of record NC_068358.1, on the reverse strand, counting down.
GGCGAAGTTATGGCCCTTTGTATCTTGTAAAAATGCTTTTTGTGTGTATCCGAGCCATATCTTGGAAGTGCTTTGATGGATTTCATTGAAACTTGGTATGAGTATATAAATGGATAAGAGGATATTTGTGTCCAGAAGTATTTTGGCATGGGATATCAATTCAACAAATTTGCTTGTTTAAATGTGATATTCAGATTTTTATTTTGGCATTCTTAGAGTTAAAGCGAACTGTTCATGTTTTGGTAAATTTACATATTTGAATAAAAAAAATGTTTTAGATTTGCAAATTTTTGTTGAAGTTATGATATTTATAACAGTAATACTGATCATTTACTTTGTTCTAAAATATCCATTATATGCATCCTTTTACGATTTAAAAACCTGAAAATTATAAAGTGTTACAAACAGGAATTGATTGAACAATTTGGAGAGTTGTGTTGTTATTGTTATATTTTGTGTCAATACAAGGATTTCTGATACAGATTATAAAATACACCTCTCATTATATGAGCACGAATAGTCAAGTGGTATAAGTGCTAACCTTGTACTCCAAGGGTCAGTGGTTTGAGTCCAGTTGAGGATTACCTTATATTTATGTCCCCCAGTCTATACTGGGGGCATATTGTTTTTGCCCTGTCTGTTTGTAGGTTTGTTTGCGTCAAACTTTAACATTGGCCATAACTTTTGCAATATTGAAGATAGCAACTTGATATTTGGCATGCATGTGTATCTCATGGAGCTTCACATTTTGAGTGGTGAAAGGTCAAGGTCATCTTTCAAGGTCAAAAGTCAAATATATGGGGGGACATAGTGTTTCACAAACACATGATGTTTTCTTTAATGTTATTCTTTTCTTCAATGGAGATTTTTAGTTCCAATGTTTACATTTATCAATTTTAACCAATTTTAAATGACAAACTTCAATTTATGCCAAAATCTGTTAAAGGGTCCCTTAAATTTCTTTATGCAATAAGTATATACTTAATTAGATTTTTCTCTAAATATGGTGGACTAAGTCCCATAAATAGTCGATATTTTTAGCTCACCTGATTGCTCAGGTAAGCTTTTGTGACCGGTCTTTGTCCGTCGTCCGTCCGTCCGTCGGTCATCCGTCCACATTTGTTCGTAAACACTCTAGAGGCCACATTTATTGTCTGATCTTCATGAAACTTGGTCAGAAGCTTTGTCCCAATGAAATCTCGGTCGAGTTCGAAACTGGGTCGTGCCGGGTAAAAAACTAGGTCACTAGGTCAAAAAAAAGAAAAAACTTGTAAACACTGTAGAAGTCACATTTCAAGCCCAATCTTCATGTTACTTTGTCAAAATGTTTGTCTTAATGATATCTTGGTTGAGTTCAAAAGTGGTTCCGGTCCGTTGAAAAACATGGCCGCCAGTGGGCGGGGCAGTTTTCCTTATTTGGCTATAGAGAAACCTTGTAAACACTCTAGAAGTCACAATTTTTGCCAAATCGTCATAAAATTTGGTCAAAACATTGGTTTTATTGATATCTCGGACGAGTTCGAAAATGGTCCAGATCGGTGAAAAAAATTGGCCGCCAGTGGGCGGGGCATTTTTCTCTATATGTATATAGTGAAAACATGTGAACACTCTAGAAGTCACATTTTTGGCCCAATTTTCATTAAATTTGGTCAGAACATTTGTTTCCTTGATATGAGAGTTGAGTTCGAAAATGGTTCCGGTCAGTTGAATAACATGGCTGCCGGGGCAGTTTTCCTTAGTTGGCTATTGAGAAACCTTGTAAACTCTCTAGAAGTCACAATTTTTGCCCAATCGTCATGAAATTTGGTCAAAACATTGGTTTTATTGATATCTCGGACGAGTTCGAAAATGGTCCAGATTGGTGAAAACATTGCCGCCAGTGGGCGGGGCATTTTTCTCTATATGTATATAGTAAAAATATGTGAACACTAGAAGTCACATTTTTGGCCCAATTTTCATGAAATTTGGTCAAAACATTTGTTTCCTTGATATGAGAGTTGAGTTCGAAAATGGTTCCGGTCAGTTGAATAACATGGCTGCCAGGGGGGGCAGTTTTCTCATATTTACAAATGTATATAGTAAAAAAAGCTTGTAAACACTCTAGAAGTCACATGTTTTGCCCAATCATCATGAAGCTTGGTGAAAAGATTGGTTTTATATATATCACATAATTAATGCCATTATTATTGCCTTTAGATTGTCCAAATTTTCATTATATTATACAAAATCCTTGTAAACACTCTAGAGATCACAAGTTTGTTTCAGATTTTATGAATCTTGGTCATAATATTTATTTTTGTAAGCAAAGTTTGATGTTTGGTAAGGGGGTCAACTCAAAATATAGGTCACCAGGTAAAATCTTACAAAAACAAAGTCACTCCATATGCCAGAGTTTGGGTTCAATAATGATGAAACTTAACCAGGATGTTTGTCTGGACAATACGTAGGTCAAGTTTGAAGTTTGGTAAAGATTGAATGAACGGACTCCTCTCAGGTGAGCAAACTAGGGCCATCTTGGCCCTCTTGTATGAATGTAGTGCTCTCTCTTGACTGATTGAATCTGAAACAAAATACAATATTTCATTTCTAATTTCCTATGGTAAAGATGTGAATATCAGTGTAAAATGTGGAGAAAAAAGTTAAGTCAAAATGACCTTAAGCAGTGTCCGACAAATTTCTTATTTTTCAGGTAGCCCACTGGGCTACCAATAAAAATATTTGGTAGCCCATAAAATTTTCCTACAAAATGATAAGAGGCAGGTTTTCATCTTTATTTTATTTCTTCATTTACATATACATAATATGTATGCATACATACATATACATAAAACAGCAAGTAGTCTGATGAACACAGTCAATATCGTAAATTAATGTTACAGTACAGGCACCTTGTACTTAAATGTAAATGTACCAAAGAAAATCATATACTACATGTAGATATTACATGTATGTGCACATGTATGTGTACTTAAATTCGGACAGCATGTTAAGTCGCAAACGTAAATAAAGCGTTTAGATGATCAATACGATTGACTCGTATGGTGTTAATCAATGCAATTGCCCTTTTTAACAACAAATACCGAGTTTCAAGAAATCAAGAGTATTAAATCATTTATTTACTTGTGTCCGACTTTAAGTACTGTCCGAATTTACGTATTGCATCGGTACGACACTTGTGTGCAGTCAGTATACAATACAATAATTGTTTCAATAATAAAGGAACTGATACAGCTTTACGGTAACGATACAGCGTGTTTACATGATATTTTATTAAGAGAAAATGTCAATGCCAAATAATTCGCGAGATACCCCGGTACTTAAGTTGAAATTCACAACGAAACTTTTAATGGAAATTAAATGATCTCAATGCTGTACACGCTACGAAATTTTTATTTACGCTTTTTATCAGGACAAAGAAATTCATTTCTTAAATGTAGAATTTTGTAACCTAAAATAGCTGTACACAACGCGTGCAAACCGTGGCAGGTTATTTACGCATTTTGCAATACAACGGTCCTGATTGGGAGCTTATTTCATCATATCTTTAAATAGAACCATATGCCGAAATTCATTTGACATTTTAGAAAATTTCAAACGTTTGTGTTTATGACTCTTATCGTCTATATTACCCACCCATAATTTGGTTTTAAAAATATAAATTGGGCATATATGGGATTATTGATTAACAGTCGATTAATCCAATTATTAATTGACATGCAAACTAATTAGCAGGTGTTAACCGCGTTCTCAAAGTTGTCATTAATATTCACTTTCGGTTTCGTTATCGTTTTGAAGAATCCGCTATTGTTTTGATTTATTTAATGTTTGGCGTCCTTGGATATTTAATGACATCAAAAACGTTGTCGCTATTACTCATTGTTGCGGTTAACAAAGAATTCCAAACTGCGAAATGATGTTGCATCACATGCGCCAACTATCAAACCGGCTCTCATTATATTATTAGCAGACGACAAATGTTGATTCTGATTGGATGATTAAAATACACTGTTACTGTTTAAGACATTACCGCAAGTGATCGGTGACTGATTAGATAATTGATTGCACTTTGTTATCGGATTATAAGCAATACACAGTGTACAAACACATGGTCAGCGTGTTTATTCTACGTATGTTTGTCAATAAACCGGGCTACCGCTCTTATAGATTTATAGTAGCCCGGCGGGCGTCAGCTGGAAAATTTCAGTAGCCCGATGAAAAATTTCGGTAGCCCCCAGGCTCCGGGCAATGGATTTGTCGGACACTGCCTTAAGTTAATAAAAGAATGTGCTTTGAATTTTTAAAATGAAGAAGACATGATAAGAATAATATCAGATTTAAAACAAAACAAAACTGTCATTTTTTCAGTCTTTTTTAACAGAAAGACCAAATTGTTCTGATTGAACACAAAATGCTTAACATGTTGTAGCAGATTTCACAAGCCCCTGTGTTATATTAAAGACTCTAGCAAGCAAAGGGTAGTCAAAAACCTTGCTCTGCTCTTATTTTGAATTGAGTGTACTAACTGTTCCTTGGTTGGTCATTGTTAAAATAAAGTTAAACGATAATTTATATTACCAAATGAAACTAAAAGACGACAACCATTTGATTTATTTGACATTGCTTTTTATGCTCCCGGTAGGGTGGCATATAGCAGTTGAACTGTCAGTCAGTCTGTCTGTCTGTCTGTCTGTCTGTCTGTCTGTCTGTCTGTCTGTCTGTCTGTCTGTCTGTCTGTCTGTCTGTCTGTCTGTCTGTCTGTCTGTCTGTCTGTCTGTCTGTCTGTCTGTCTGTCTGTCTGTCTGTCTGTCTGTCTGTCTGTCTGTCTGTCTGTCTGTCTGTCTGTCTGTCTGTCTGTCTGTCTGTCTGTTCTGTCTGTCTGTCTGTCTGTCTGTCTGTCTGTCTGTCTGTCTGTCTGTCTGTCTGTCTGTCTGTCTGTCTGTCTGTCTGTCTGTCTGTCTGTCTGTCTGTCTGTCTGTCCGAAAACTTTAACATTGGCCATAACTGTTGCAATATTGAAGATAGCAACTTGATATTTGGCATGCATGTGTATCTCATGAAGCTGCACATTTTGAGTGGTGTAAGGTCAAGGTCATCCTTCAAGGTCAAAAGTAAAAAAATACAATCCAAGGGAAGTAATTAGCTTTAAAAGGGAGATAATTTCTAAACTTGCCAAATGATATATTGCAATTTTATTTCAAAGCGGCGCAATAGGGGGCATTGTGTTTTTGACAAACACATCTCTTGTTTCAATCATATTTTGTTGTAAGCACATTAAGCTTCATACAAATATGACCTATACATTCTCACCTCTGTAGGTTCTATAAAACCCAGAAGAGCAAGCCCCTGTCATCTTGGCCTTCATGTTTGTCAAATTCTGTTCTAACATTATAAATATTTTATCCACTTGTTGAAATATTAATTTATCATGAATTTAAATAAAATTTTTACTGAAACCAGCAGAACCATCTGTGACTGTCATGTTCGATTTGTTTGTTGAAATTCAATAATAAAAAATGTTAATTACATTGGATTGAAGTAGTTTTTAGCTTGGCTGTTTTCGGAGAAAACCCGAGGTATTGTCATAGCCAGCTGGTCTTGTCGTGTCCGCCGTCCGCGTTGTGCTAAAACCAGAAACATTTTGTTAAGGTTTTGAACATTGGCTCTTTAATTAAAGTGCTTCCACCTACAACTTTGAAACTTCATATGTAGTTCCATCTTGATGAGTTCTACACACCACACCCATATTTAAGTCACTAGGTCAAAGGTCACTGTGACCTCTAAAAAAAAACTAAAAAAAAACATTCTGACAAGCTTCATTACTTCAAAATGCACCCGCAGCTGAGCGTGACACCCGTTATGCGGTGCTCTTGTTTAATAATGCATTTATTACCATTAAGCATATTTGTAGTAACCAAATTAATATATCTGTTGACTTTGCCTATAATACTATAGTAACATTTCAGACAGTACTTCACTGTCCTGTATACTCTTTATAGTATTCACTGTCCTGTATACTCTTTATAGTATTCACTGTCCTGTATACTCTTTATAGTATTCACTGTCTTGTATACTCTTAATAGTATTCACTGTCCTGTATACTCTTTATAGTATTCACTGTCTTGTATTTCTTTGTAATAAGTTGTCATGTAATGCACTGTTCAATGTTCTGTATTTCAGTGACCGAGGATGATATTGGTGACCCAGACGACCTGGAGGGTGTTGACAATCAGGGTCACATGGGCATGCACTTTCCAAAACACTCCGCTAAGGACCTCGGTAGGCAACCAAACTACTCATCATTGATAGTTTGCTTTGCGACACAATATGGCTGTGTGTGCATCACATCCTTCGTTACTTCAACATCGTTTTAGCTGTGAGCTTGAAAATGTTGTGGAGGATAGGTGTGCTCGAGGAAAAACATGTCAGTCTTCATTCTGAACCTAGTTATTGACGTTTCAGTAAAGAAACTTTTTCATGTATTATGTTTGTCATCGGTTGTCAACAATTTACTTAAAACAGCATCTCTTTTTTAACCATTCGGCAGATTTTAATGAAATTTCAGATAAAAGATTCTTGGGTGACCATCTAAAGGAAGTTGTTCAAATGATTCTGGTCCAATGCATATGTAAATAACGCAAATGCTTACAATCTTTTTTTTAATTGTCTGAAACACCATTGCTGAGAGGTTAGGTACAACCCATCAGAAAGTGACATCATGAAATATATATTGTGGGATGATTAGGGAGGGGGTAATACTGTATCATGGACATGTTGCATTTTTGTAAAATAGAAAAAATTACAGAATTGCAACAATAACTCATGTTATTGGGCCTCTTGCTATACTTACTAAGAAAAATGTCCATTGGACTAAGGAACCAGTGCTTTACTAGTTACATGGCTTCTTACTAGCCTTTTTTAGATTCAGTTTCAGTAAATAAAATATTGAACAAGAACTTATTGCTAAACAAACTAATGTTACCACATTCTATTTTTTCCCCAGCTTTACCATTATAACTGGACTGAGCCAAGGAGCCCAAGCTGTATTATTTTCATGACATTTTCTAGTTTTTGATCATGACATCATTCAAGATCACTAAAAAGAATGAGTTTATTAACTAAATAGGAACCAATACGTTCCTACAATTGAAAAATGCACAGTCTTAATGAGACTGGATTAGTAGCTGAAAAATGAATATTTCTGTACTTGGAAAGATGAAGTGTTTTGCATGCATGGTCTGGCAGCATGTTGATGTAGGTTTGTTTCTCGACAGCGTCCATCTTGCAGCAGCATGGCTCTCATGCGGTGGACTTCAAGGGTGAGTCGTTCACATTCAAGGCCACCACTGCAGGCATCATTGCCACCATGTCCCATTGTATGGAGCTCATGACACAGAGGGAGGAGGCCTGGAAAAAGAAGCTTGACAAGGTAAGTCAAAGAGATGCATGGTTTGCATATATATGGGACTTGCTGTGGGAAGACTGGTCTTAAACCATGTGCGTAATGTCATCCCAGACTAGTCTGTGTAGGTTGCTTTAATGGTATTTTTTCTTTGAAGGAAGTCTCTCTGGTTAGCAAAAATGGAGTTAAGGTGGATAATGTCTTCCCTGTTTAGCAGGTCAGGACTGCACAGGCTAATCTGGGAAGACACTTTACGCACTTTTCCCCCATCTCAACATATGTAAGCTTTGTAGTAAGTGCTATTGATGCTAGACGAAATGGTCAATTTAGGTTTTACCATGCATTTTTACCTTCTGATTTAGTCCAAAATAAGTTTAATGTCAAGCTCAAAGTGAGTTCAGGTCATGTAGGTGTTTTTCAGAGTGTTCAAAGCTATCATCCACGCAAGTATCCAAGCTTTGTAGCAAGCAGAAATGATGTTAGACGAAATACAACAGCATGGGTTTACCAAGAATTACAACCTTCTGAATAAGTCCAAAAGTAGGACATGTCTCATAAAAATCAAAATCATAAAAATATTGAATGTATATTAATTCAATATTTAAAGATTATATTCAGAGCTCCAGAGAGTTTCTAGGGCAATTCTGATTTTGCTCCATGATTTAAATTACGCTGTTTAATTTTCGAAAGATCGGGGGTATATTGTTTTTGGCCTGTCTGTCCGTCATTCATTCATTGTGTGTGTCCCAAAACTTTAACCAAAACTTTAACCTTCATTAAAGTTGGGTCATAACTTTTTAAATATTGTAGATAGCAACTTGATATTTTGGCATGCATGTGTATTTCATGAAGCTGCACATTTGGAGTGGTGAAAGGTCAAGGTCATTCTTCAAGGTCAAAAGTAATTAAAAAAAATCAAGGGAAGTAATTAGCTTTAAAAGGGAGATAATTTCTAAACCTGCCAAATGATATATTGAAATTTTATTTCAAAGCGGCGCAATAGGAGGCATTGTGTTGTTTTTTTAACAAACACATCTCTTGTTTACAAGCAATACTTTCATGCATGTTATTATATGAACACTCGCATCACACCCACCTGACTTGACGTTATTTTGACCTTGACTGTTACCTAATTTACGAAGACTTTTTCATATGCTCCATGGAATCAATACTGGCAACACTTCTACTGGTTGCATCCGCATTTTTTTAATGCAAAAAATTGTCTAAATTGTTTCAGATGTTTAAGATGCATTGATTAGCTATTATATTACCGGTAATCAGCAAAAAGATTGTTAAAAAATGATATCAATACAAACATGTTGATTGGTACAATTATCTGGGGGGGGGGGAAAGTTCACTGTCATATTAATGCCATTATTTAGTCTAGAACATGGTATCCATGATGCTCTCAAATGGGGTAAGTCAGTTAGAACATCCATAACTTTAAATTGTGTGCACAATTGTTGTAAATGGATTTAATTCAGCACAGAACAAGCTTTTTCTTTTGGAAAATGAACAACAGTCAAGGTCATACTTAGTATTCAAAATGCAGCTCCTTATTGTTAAAATATCTCTGCACTATTACTTCAAAAATCACTTGGCACAAAATGTTAACATTTTTGGTCAAAGGCTATCATCTGTTTTGAAAGCAGTAAATGGTGGTTATTATTAACTTCAACAAAAGCCCATATTCAATGATTACTGACTTGACATTTTTACATTTGAGCAAATATGTGTGATTGTCATGCCATGTATGTGTATGAACAGGAGTGTGAGCGGCGTAAGAAGTATGAGGAGGCCTATAGGAGCCTGCTGGAGCAGCACAACAAGCAGCAGCAGAACGCCTCACGACTCCAGGGACCAGACTTTGAGGTAAACAATAAGCCTATTGTTGCAGATGACAGCAGGTTGGGAAATGAAAGCATCTATAATGTTACATCATCACTTTTATGCTTGTTTAAACACAAACAAAATCAATCAAAATCTCACTTCACAATACTGATAGTTCTGCTTAATATTTCTAAAACTAATTGAAAATACTTGGATACTTTATATGCAGATCACATTAAGAGAGGGTAGTAAATTGTTAAGCAATGGCTAAAGTGAAATTTGTGAACTTTCTAAAAGTCTCTTATTTGTATCCTAATCTAAATGAAACTTATCAGTAACATTTGTTCTAATGATAGCTCAATTGATTTCAAAGTAGTTTAAGTCTGTTGAAAACAGGGCCCCTCAGGTCATAGTTACTTTGTATGGTTATAATTCAAAGTGGCCATCTAGTTTGCTCACTTTCATTTTTAAAAAATCAGAACATTTGTTCTAATAACATAGTGTCAAAAACAAGTCTGCCGCCTGGATACATTTTAGTTCTCAAACATTTTGAAACCTGCTCATAGGAGTGCCCGTACTGTTTGGTTGCATACATGGTTTACACATGTTTTACAGGAGGGCCCACACTCAGTGGTCACTGTATGTTCTGTACACATGGTTTACACATGTTTTCCAGGAGGGCCCACACTGTGTAGTAGCTTTATGTTCTGTATTATTATGTTTTTGTTCTGTGTACATGGTTTACAGGGCCCACACTATGTAGTAGCTTTATTTTCTTATCACATGGTTTACACATGTTTTCCAGGAGGTGCCACACTATGTAGTAGCTTTATTTTCTTATCACAAAAGTCATGGTTTACACATGTTTTCCAGGAGGGCCCACACTATGTGGTCGCTGTATGTTCTTATCACATTGTTTACACATGTTTTCCAGGAGGGCCCACACTATGTAGTAGCTTTATGTTCTGTATTATTGTCCCGTACTGGTGAAACCGGAGGGGACTTAAGGTTCGGCTCTGTCTGTCAGTCTGTCTCTCACACTTTTCTGGATCCTGTGCTAACTTTTTAAGTTCTTCATATTTTTTCATGAAATTTGAAACATGGATAGATGGCAATATGAAGATTATGCATGTCATTTCATTGTGTTCCTACGCCAAGAATTCTGGTTGCTATGGCTACAAATATATTTAAAAAAAATACTAAAAAAATACTGACAATTGTGGAGTTTCAATCGTAGGGGACCATATTGCTTGGCAATCTCTTGTTATACAAGGTTTACACATGTTTTACAGGAGGGCCCACACTATAAAGTAGATTTATGTTCTGTATACAAGGTTTACACATGTTTTACAGGAGGGCCCACACTATGAAGTAGCTTTATGTTCTGTATACATTGTTTACACATGTTTTACAGGAGGGCCCACACTATGAAGTAGCTTTATGTTCTGTATACATGGCTTACACATGTTATACAGGAGGGCCCACACTATGAAGTAGCTTTATGTTCTGTATACATGGCTTACACATGTTTTACAGGAGGACCCACACTATGAAGTAGATTTATGTTCTGTATACAAGGTTTACACATGTTTTACAGGAGGGCCCACACTATGAAGTAGCTTTATGTTATGTATACATGGCTTACACATGTTTTACAGGAGAGCCCACACTATGTAGTAGCTTTATGTTGAGTATACATTGTTTACACATGTTTTACAGGAGGGCCCACACTTTGTAGTAGCTTTATGTTCTGTATACATGGTTTACACATGTTTTACAGGAGGGCCCACACTATGAAGTAGCTTTATGTTCTGTATACATGGCTTACACATGTTTTACAGGAGGGCCCACACTATGAAGTAGCTTTATGTTTTGTATACATTGTTAACCAGGTTTTCCGAAGGAAAAAACTGGTTATTAGATTGGCGAATGCGGGCTGGCTGGCTGGCGGGCGGCGGAACTAGCTTGTCCGGGCCATAACTTTGTCGTTCATTGTGAGATTTTAAAATCATTTGGCACATTTGTTAACCATCATTAGACGGTGTGTCGCGCGAAAAAATTATGTCAATATCTCCAAGGTCAAGGTCACACTTTGAGTTCAAAGGTAAAAAAAGCCATAAATGAGCTTGTCTGGGCTATAACTATGTCATTCATTATGAGATTTTAAAATCATTTGGCACATTTGTTCACCATCATGGGACGTTGTGTCGCACGAAAGAATCATGTCAATATCTCCAATGTCAAGGTCGCCACGACTAAAAATAGATTTATTTTAAAACAAACTTACAAAGGGGGTTAATTTTGTTTGTTCATTTCAAAAGTTCAGTTTGAGTTGTCTCCCTTTATCAGATTTTTTTTCACAATGAAAACCTGGTTTTGTGACAATTTTGTCCCTTGTTTACACATGTTTTACAGGAGGGCCCACACTATGAAGTAGCTTTATGTTCTGTATACATGGCTTACACATGTTTTACAGGAGGGCCCACACTATGAAGTAGCTTTATGTTCTGTATACATGGCTTACACATGTTATACAGGAGGGCCCACACTATGAAGTAGCTTTATGTTCTGTATACATGGCTTACACATGTTTTACAGGAGGGCCCACACTATGAAGTAGCTTTATGTTCTGTATACATTGTTTACACATGTTTTACAGGAGGGCCCACACTATGTAGTAGCTTTATGTTCTGTATACATGGCTTACACATGTTTTACAGGAGGGCCCACACTATGAAGTAGCTTTATGTTCTGTATACATTGCTTACACATGTTTTACAGGAGGGCCCACACTCTGTGATCAAGGAGGATGAATTCTTTGATGCCATTGATGCATCCCTTGACAAACTGGAAAAGGAGGAGGAAGATGTAATGTATCTTCAATGTTATTGCAGGGAACAATCATCACTTACTATTGTTATTGGATTTTGTATTGCAGTAGTGTTTTGCCTTTACTTAATAAAATTTACATTCTCTTCAGTGTTATAAACAAAACATTTGACTATTTTCATAAATATTTTTATTGTTTCCAATATGTTATTTTTGGTATTGGTAACATTACCACAAGTTTTGTGAGATAATTTTCGATAAAAAAGGCCAGGAATAAAGAATACATTTCTGATAATGTTCATCTATAATTAAATGTCTTTATTTATTAGGAAAACTGTGCATGTGTGTTTGTTTCAGAAGCGTCAGGGAAAAGTGACGTCCAGACCTCCTCCTAAAATCTCACTCTCTCCTGACAATAGGTTCTACGAGGAGGTATGTTAAGGTCTGGTGTACAGTAGCATTGTACATTTAAAATACGTTTGTGCAGGTATGCTGAGATCGCCCTGTTGGTTGATTGATCAGTCGTTTGGTCTGTCACACTGCAGGCGTGAGAATTGTCCACGGGTTTGTGAAATTCCTCAGATCTTTGTGTGTTCAAGATAGATATTAATTCAAATAGAATTTGTGTTTGCCTGAGCTTCAATCATTTTTTTTTGTTCTATGTATCAAACATTATTTAATTGGTCACTTTCCTTAAGAAGAAGACTAGTGTGGTTTATATGAATTTCTTACCTGATAATGTTACTGGAATTTAGTTATTCATATATGTTTACAAATATGTTGTTTATTATACCCCCACAAAGAAGTTTAGGGGGGTATATAGGAGTGAGCTTGTCTGTCGGTTGGTCTGTCTGTCGGTCCGTATTAAGTGTCCGCTCTCTAATTCAAGAAGTTTTAATCCGATCTTCACCAAACTTGGTCAGAAGTTGTATCTAGATAATATCTAGGCCAAGTTCAAACATGGGCCTTGCCGGGTCAAAAACTAGGTCACGTGGGTCACTTAGTGCGTTTTAAACATTCAGCATGTTGTCCGCTCTCTCTAATTCAAGTAGTTTTCATCAGAGCTTCACCAAACTTGGTAAGAAGTTGTATCTAGATGATGTCTAGGCCAAGTTCGAACATGGGTCATGGCAGGTCAAAAACTAGGTCAGGGGGTCACTTAGTGCGTTTTAAACATGAGCATGGTGTCCGCTCTCTCATTCAAGTAGTTTTCATCCGATCTTCACCAAATTTGGTCAGAAGTTGTATCTAGATGATGTCTAGGTCAAGTTCGAATATGGGTCATGCCGGGTAAAAACTAGGTCACTGGGCTACGTTTTACACATTCAGCATGGTGTCTGCTCTTTCATTCAAGTAGTTTTCATCCGAGCTTCGCCACACTTGGTCAGAAGTTGTATCTTGATGATGTGTAGGTCAAGTTCGAACATGGGCCATGCAGGGTAAAAAACCAGGTCACGGGGTCACTTAGTGCGTTTTAAACATTTAGCATGGTGTCCGCTGTTGTTTTTTTTTAAGACAACATGCAAAATATTCTGTGTCAATGTGGCATGTGGGGGTATTCATCACGTCTGTGACAAGGCTCTAGTTATATTTAAAAGTACAAGACGTAAATTGTATGTATGTTCTAATTGTTTAATTATGCAAATTTTGGATACTTCAATTATTGTACATATGTACTTAGTGTCATGATCTAGTAGGTCAGTTTTCTGCTAAATGGTAGATCTACAGCCGGTTACAAAGGAAATGAATTCAAAATTTAAGTATATATAAAATTTAATAGAAACATTACTGTTTTTTGTTAGTTTTTTTTCTTGACAAAATGACAATGAATGTTGTAGTTTGTATACAATTTGATCGGTGTATTTTATATTCAGATCAACCGTGTAGTGAACACACACATACAGCAGATGTATGAGACAACTACAGATGGCAAGGATGTGTGGGAGTGCATAGCAGAGGAGGGGGAGCTGAAGGTGTTCAAGCGAAATCTCGAAGTGGACGGCATTGTCCTGGACCCCCTCAAGGCTGTACACACAGTCACTGTAAGAGCTACTCTCATATGCACACCCTCTCGTCCTAGCCTTTCTCTAAAAGCTAGTCAAGACCCATCATTCTCACAAGCATGCCAGCAAAAGTTTAAACCGAGATTTTTCTATTTTATTACACCCCTTCAGTGGATAAAATTCCACTTGTCGGTTCGTATTGATGAGTCAAATCTTGAAAGGACGATTGAATTTCCCAAAAGCTCTTGACCTACAGGATGATTGAAAATTGTCTGTTGTTAAAACATTTATTTTCTGACTAGTAAGACTCTTTTTCATTGAATTTAACACACATATTTGTTCCAAAAGTAGAACTCAAATCAACCCAAAGTTGTCTTTGCAAATTTCATGCAGAAGGTGTGAGACTGTGTCCTGAGTAGATATTTGTTTTTAGCTCACCTGATTGCTCACGTGAGCTTTTCTGACCGGTCTTTGTCCGTCGTTTGTCCGTCTGTTCGTAAACATTTGCTCGTAAACACTCTAGAGACCACATTCCTTGTCCCATCTTCATGAAACTTGGTCAAAAGCTTTGCCCCAATAAAATCTCGGCCCAGTTCGAAACTGGGTTGTGCCGGGTCAAAAACTAGGTCACTAGGTCAAAAAAAAGAAAAACCTTGTAAACACTGTAGGAGTCACATTTTATGTTCAATCTTCATGTAACTTTGTCAAAATGTTTGTCTTAATGATATCTTGATTGAGTTCAAAAGTGGTTCCTGCATGTTGAAAAACATGGCCACCAGTGGGCGGGGCAGTTTTCCTTATTTGGCTATAGAGAAGCCTTGTTAACACTCTAGAAGTTACAATTTTTGCCCAATCATCATGAAAGTTGGTCAAAACATTGGTTCAATTGATGTCTCGGACGAATTCGAAAATGGTCGAGATCGGTGAAAAAACATGGCGGCCAGTTGGCGGCGCATTTTTCTCTATATGTATATAGTGGCAGTTTTCCCTATTTGGCTATAGGAAACCTTGTAAACATTCTAGAAGTCACAATTTTTGCCCAATCATCATGAAAGTTGGTCAAAACATTGGTTTTATTGATATTTTGGACAAGTTTGAAAATGGTCGGGATTGGTGAAAAAACATGGCTGCCAGTGGGCGGGGCATTTTTTTCTACATGTATATAGTGAAAACATGTGAACACAGTAGAAGTCACATGTTTGGCCCAATTTTCATGAAATTTGCTCAGAACATTTGTTTCCTTGATACGAGAGTTGAGTTCAAAAATGGTTCTGGTCAGTTGAATAACATGGCTGCTGGGAGGGGGGCAGTTTTCTCATTATGACCCCCCCCCCCCCCCCCCCCCTTCGAAGAAGAGGGGGTATATTGTTTTGCTCATGTCGGTTCGTCCACCAGATGGTTTCCGGATGATAACTCAAGAGCGCTTAGATGATTCCTATTGATTTTCAGGTCACTAGGTCAAAGGTCAAGCTCACGATGACCCGAAATAGTAAAATGGTTTCCGGATGATAACTCAACAACACTTATGCCTAGGATCATGAAACTTCATAGATACATTGATCATGACTCGCAGATGACCCCTATTGATTTTCAGGTCACTAGGTCAAAGGTCAAGGTCACGGTGATCCAAAGCAGTAAAATGGTTTCCGGATGATAACTCAATAACGCTTATGCCTAGGATCATGAAACTTCATAGCTACATTGATCATGACTCGCAGATGATCCCTATTGATTTTCAGGTCACTAGGTCAAAGGTCAAGGTCAAGATGACCTGAAATAGTAAAATGGTTTCCGGATGATAACTCAAGAACGCTTACACCTAGGATCATGAAACTTCATAGGTACATTGATCATAACTCGTAGATGACCCCTATTGATTTTCAGGTCACTAGGTCAAAGGTCAAGGTCGGGGTGACCTGAAATAGTAAAATGGTTTCTGGGTGATAACTCAAGAACGCTTATGCCTAGGATCATGAAGCTTCATAGGTACAATGATCATGACTCGCAGATGACCCCTATTGATTTTCAGGTCACTAGGTCAAAGGTCAAGGTCATGGTGACCTGAAATAGTAAAATGGTTTCTGGATGATAACTCAAGAACGCTTATGCCTAGGTTCATGAAACTTCATAGGTATATTGATAATGACTCGCAGATGACCCTATTGATTATCAGGTCACTAGGTCAACGGTCAAGGTCACAGTGCCAAAGAACGTATTCACACAATGGCTGTCAAGGTCACGGTGACTCAACTTAGATAATTGGTTTCTGGATGATAACTCAAGAATGCTTACGCCTAGGATCATGAAACTTCATAGGTATATTGATCATGACTCACAGATGAAATAATGATGAAACTTGACCAGGATGTTTGTCTGGACAATATCTAGGTCAAGTTTGAAAATTTGGTAAAGATTGAATGAACCGACTCCTCTCAGGTGAGCGAACTAGGGCCATCTTGGCCCTCTTGTTTTATGTAAACTTTGCACATGGATTATGACTGTTTACAGTCAGACTGCATCCAATGTAACTACATTGTAACTTAATCATAATGTGGAATATGGGGTACAAGCCAAAAGACTGCGTTATAAACATATCCTTGTTGTAAGTTCTGAGCTCATCTATTGCCATGTTGTGTAGTCATTTGCCAATACATGCACATAAACCCTACCATACGATAGCTGTATACATACCTCTTTTTAATGTGCATATCTATATCTGATAATCCAAAATTATTGCATCATCAATTAAAAAAAAAATTCTAGCTATTGATGATAATGTTCTCAAGAATTTCATAAACACAAACATACGCCATTTTTTAGAAGTGCAGAGTATACAGTGCATTATGGGACATTGTTCATTTGGCATTGTTCAGACTTAATTAAAACAACCAATGGAAGAATGAATTTAAATTTGGATTGAATGCAAGATAATACAAGATTATGTTTTATTGCTTTTTACGCATTCATGCAAGAAAATGCTCTTGGGGACTTTGTAAAAAACAGGCAAATATGAAAATGAATTTCTGTTAAAAAATTTATCATGTGTTTGAATGTATCTGAATTGCCCAGATTTCTTATTTAATTTCTCTTTGCTTGATACATTTTCAATTGCATTTTAGGAGACAATAATTAAATACATTTTTTAAATAAATAACAATTAAATGAAACATGCCATGTTAAAGACCCACTGGTGTTTTATTGGATTCCGCATTATAAAGAAGCGGGTTATACTGGATTTATAATGTATTGGTTGTTTAGAGCATTATCTAACCGTGGGGTGATTTTTTTGTAAACAACATAAATTCTCTCTGCTTAATGTCAGACAGTCAGAATTTCATCAGCAAAATGTCAGAGATAAAAAAGTTGAAAAGGCCACAACATGCTGTTCGCAAAATATTTGTAAAGATATATGAATTCTTTTTGTCGTGTAGTAACATGCTTCACTGCTTAAACTGGAGATTACATTGGCATAAACCAACAACTTAATCCACTTTTCTGTTTTGAAAGACATGACATATTTGTGACCAGATGTCCTGGATAATAAGTCATATCAGACCCTTAAAATATTTATTGTTTACACATAATTAAAAGGCACTCTTCCTGCAAGACTAGTGCAGTTTTGACATATTTGTGTCCCCTGGCCTTTTCCTTTGATTCTGGAATCACCATGGACATCTGCTTGTTTGTCTGTTTACAAAATCTGTCCATATATACACATTTGTCCAATTAAAAGCTCATAAACTTTTTAACATATGAACGCAATATCCTTGATTGCCTTAAGTTGGCAATCCAAACTTTTTCTTGCATCAGACAATGCATCGTGGAAAACAAAGCAAGTACTCTTCAATAAAGATAAATATCACAAATGCATTATTTCATCGATTGGCTAAGAAAGTAGTGCCATATTTGATTAAACCAATCAGAAAGCAGATTAAAATTAAAGTTTGATTCGTACTCTTTAAATTTCAAGAAATTTGATATTTGTCCCCATTTTTGTTTTTGCATTTTTGACAATTCATTCTACAATTTTGTGTATGCAACATCGATTGCAACAAAACTTATTTTTGATGCAAGATTTGTGGAAATAAAGCGATAAAATTACAAGGCTTCCAAATGATACAGCTTGCATCTGTTGTTTTCTACATAATATTTTGTTGTGATAGTTGCCCTCTGTAGTGGCTTACGCTAAATTTGTGATGTTCATTTATGTGAGTCAAATTTTAGTCTGTACTTGCCAAGTGTCCTCTGCAATATAAATGCCTTGTAGTGCATCTATTCGAAAACTAACTGATTCTGACTAATGTGACAAGAAAAAGTATATTGAACTGTCGCAGCTTAATTTTATTATTGATTGAAAGTTGTTTTAGTATTTTTAATTTAAATAGTATAGATATAACCAAGGCTCAGATAAAAGAATAAGCCACTGTTATTAAAACATATAAGTTGGGGTCTGAAAGGTTTCACTTACGGGTTTGATGCAGACTTTCTTATCTATATTTTGTGTACATTATCATTGCTTGCTGGCTGGGCCTGCCAAGGTATGTCTGATGTCAGGCTCTTTCGGTTTGTTGCAGGGTATAACTGGCCACGAAGTGTGCTCACATTTCTGGAATATCAAATACAGAATGGATTGGGAAGGTAAGCATCTCTTTACTGTATTACTGTACATTGACTAGAACTAATGTATTCATAATGTGTGTCTGTTGTGTGCAGTATGTTAAATAGTAATTCTCAGTAACCTTATTCAACTATGCCCTTAGAGATGGCTTGGTAAATTGGTATTTTGATATTTGTCAATCTGCCCACAATTTGTTTTCACTCTTTAAGAAGAGAGAAGAAGTTTTTGTCTGATCCATTTCATCAAATTGTTTGGGCATACTATGTATTATCATACCTTGCATTGATATCTGCCTGATATAACGTTGCCTGATATATTTTTTTATATCATGGTCAACAGGAAGTTCTTATATCAGTCAATGTTTGGAGTTACGTGGGATTTGCAATAAAGCCAACAATTTCTATCAACATGAATCAGGTTCAACAAAACAAACAATTTGATACCAAGAACATAATATTTTATTCTAGTTAAAAGTCATAAATCACAAAAACGTTTATTTTTTTAAAATCCCTCACTACAGAAGTTAAATGACGTCATCAATGGGACAATAAATCTTAAATATCGATATAAGTCATTGCACTCGCAAGTTTTGCACAGAAAGTCAAGACAAATGATTACTGTATACTAATCCTCAACTATTTAAACAAACGATTTAACACGCTTATGTCAATATTGACAGTTGACACCATCATCAAAATGTCAATTTCAATACACATCTCAAAAATGGCGTCCCCAAACTATTAGGTGAAGTGTGTTCTTTGATTAAATATGTTGCTGCAGTCCATTCCTATCTCCAATTCAAGACATTTACAATTAAAGCAGGTGTACTCTTCCCATTCGTAGTGCAAACAACTTTTTTTGCTCTATATGATGTTTAAAATAAGCGATTATTCGTGTCGTCTTTTCCAACACTGTTGCTACATATATGTCAACGTGTAAAAGCCGGATCAGCAAAATCAGCTGGGATACGTACATTTTAAATATAAAAAATGGATTGTTTTGCAGATTTTTAGGAAAATGTGGTACGATAAACAGAAAAACAGGTTACTGTCCCATCATTTTGTAATATTTCAGGCTCGGCACGAATAAAATAATGGCTCAGCAAGCCTCGCCGTTATATTATTCTAAGCCTCGCCTGATATATTACAAAACGCTGGGACAGTAACCTGTTATTCTCTATATATCATGTTCCTATCTCAACTGAGTGTGACTTGCTGTTAGAATAGATGGCTGTCGGTTATTGTGGATCCTGTCATTTACAATTTACTTCAAAGTAAATATGTTTGGTGGATTTTTACAAAACTTAACTGTAAGGTTCTTGAGATGACTGTCTGTCAAAGTTAGTCAAATGTTTATATTCCACTGCATATGTGACAAAACAGATATAAAATTGAAACTTTTTTCTCTTCTTGTTAATGATATATGTAACATCGTGTAGTGGTTCCCTACACACATTATTCAAATCACTCTCCTGGAGTTACTCTTCAGAGTTCACATGAGTCATAGAGCGGGTGTACCTATTTCCGAACATGTAAGCAAAAAAATCTACAGTTCGGAAACGCAACCACACTTCCGCAAATCAATGCTATTTTTAGAAACAACAACGCATACAGGACCTTTAAAAAAACATCGATTGCGTGTATGGGTCATCGTACACTATTATTTTGGGGTTATAGGAAAGGCAGTGATGTGTGCTAAATCCGAACACTGGTTTCGATTCCGAACATTGGTGGATTAAATTCCGAACACTCAAAGTGCATTCCAAAAATGTAAAATATTCAAAGAAAAGAAACAGTCAAGACTAATTTATTCCACGAACAATCAAAACAAGAACATATTTTCAACAATTTGAACAGTTGTGCACTTTCAAATTTCAACAATATTTGCATTCAAAAGGAAGTTCATCGCAAATCAACTGATTTTCTATGTCAACACATGCAAAATGAAATCTCCGGCCACAGTTAGTGCATTCAATAAAGTTGTCTTACGTCTTCGCACACGTAAAACATTTGCCGGCCTCAACTTGGACGTCGCTGTCTGATAACGAATCATTGATTTCCCGAAGAATTGCCTCCTCGTTCTCTTGTTTTCTTCTTTTCATGGTAAGTCTGCGTTGTTTTTCAGCCTTTCTTGCCTCCCTCTTTTTTCCTGTTCAGCATTTTTTCGTTTTTTTCTCTTCCTCTTTCCTTTTATTATTTTCTTCTCTTATTTTTTTTCGTTCACTTTTCTGTTGCAGTTCTTTCTCTTTCTTCTGTATCTTTTCCTGCAACAGAGAAAGATAGTTAGATCCTGTGATGGCTTTAGGCATGAGAACCCATTGGACGTTTGGCTTTTGCTTTTCGGTGGGTGACGATAATGTCGGTAATTTCAAATGCTTTGAAAAGGGAGAGTAGCCAGGTGAGTTTGTCTTATTTACTGGCGATACATCATTAGTGACCGATGGCCTGTCTAACATGCTATTTGGATTGTCTGTCTGGTTGGGCTGACTGTCCAACGGGGCGACTGACTGTAGGGGTAGTATGACAGTCGGAGTGACGGACTGGCTCGGCTGAATATCCGACGGGGCGCCTGACTGGTTGGGTAGCATTACAGTCGGAGTCACGGACTTGTTGGGCTGACTCTCCGACGGTGCGATGGCAGTCGCAGTGACGGACTGGTTGGGCTGTCTCTCCAAAGGGGCGACCGAATTATTTGTTACTAATACCGGTATGTCCACAGATTGGTCGAGTGTGGTGACAGACAGGGCGACTGGTTGGATAGGCAACGTTTCTACACGGGCGGGTGAGGCGCCAGGCTGATTATGATGGCTCACCGAAACATCATTGGCTGGTGACGACGTGAGAAGCTGCTCTCCTGAAAATATTGCACTTGGCTGGAGTTTCATTGAGTGCATCACTTTGGTCGGGTCAAGAGGGAATAGGTCGGATTCGTGGAAACCTTTCAACGCAGCGTCAACCGTTGTACTTGCAGTCCAAGCTTGCTTGAACACTCTCGCGAAATTCTGTTTCGTAACGAACTGACCAACGTTATGGGTTTGCCAATCGCGCACCGACTGCCGCCATGCTGCCTTAAGTGTGCCAAAAAATCTGAGGTCTAGAAGCTGAATCAAGTGTGATGAGTGTTCAAGTAGACAAGCTCGGTTCCATTTTCAAGGCACGTGTCTGATGCTTTCATTGTGATGTGCGTAGTATGCCCGTCTATCAATAACAACACAGGTTTCTTTACTTGGCGGGCGTTTATATCGGGTATGAAAACGTTTTTAGCCAACAAACGAAAACCTCGCAGTCCATCCAACCGTTTTCAGAATGACCAAACGCAGCTTCCTCGAAGCCATCTAAGGGGTCGAATGCGAAGCGTTGGCCAGGGTAGATTATCATTGGCGTTACGAAGTGACCAGAAGCACTTGCTGCTGCCATCATCGTCATCTGAGTCTTGTCCGAGTTGCCAAAATGATATACGACGGGGTCTCCTTTTTTTGCAACAACTTTACTATTCTTGTGTGCACACAAAGAGAACCCCGTCTCGTCTGCGTTGTAGATTCTACTAGGATCAAGCAGCAGCGTTCATCTTTGAGCTCATCCTTAACGTAGCGTTCAAATTCGGCAAACCAACGCTGAATTTTCTCTGTAGTGATGACGGCCCGCTCCATTCCTGATTGGATAGTTGTGCGGACGGACAAATACGGATGACGCTTAAAAAACCCACGCAACCATTGCCGTCCCGGTTTGTTTTCGAGAAAAGGGTTTTTTCTGCCAGCGTCATTGATAATCTTCTGGACAACCGTACACAGCTCATGTCTCGACCGTAGCCAACCCTACTCATATGGCCCACCCAGTTGGCAATTCGTTGCTCTTCGTCAGCACTGAGGACGGTCTTCGCACCGATATGGTCAGTTGCGTACTTCCCACGGACACGATCATGGAGTGTTGTTTTGGGTATTTTATACGTTTTGGAAACCTGGCCAAGCGTCATTGTACCCAATTTTATTATTTCGACTGCGCGACCAACCACTTCTGGGTCGTACTTTTTACGTTTTGCTTGTAATTGACGACTCATAATATCTAAAATAAAACGAATTCATTTGTAAAGACATTAGCCTTTTATTTTAAGTTTAGATAATTTATAAAACAATATTCTTGTAAGTTTTTGCTTTATTGCAGTAAACTTCAATGATAAACACTTAAAAAAAATTCGTTCGGAATAATGAACATCGTTTAATATATCGGTTGTAATTCCGAACACTTGATTTTTGCCTTTTTTGTTTGTGGAAGCTATAAATAGAACATACACACTAGTTGAGAAATGCCCAACTAACAATAGAATAGCAAAACCTGATCGGGGAAATACTTAAATGACGTCATGTAACCTTAGGAATTAGTGAAGGTGAAATTGAGATTTGCATAATTCAACTCACTTGACTGATTGATGAAACGACTTTCCGAGATTCTTCAAAATTTAAACATCGTTGCCGCTCAAACATGGACGAAACGGAAAGAGTTAAGTTATGATGTCATAAATATGTCATATGTCAGAGTTCATGCTTGAATTATATTGTTTTTAAATGTTTAAATTTTCGTTCGGAATTAGACGCTGTTCGCAAATAGGTACACCCGCTCTATAGACTTAAAGAAGCAATTTAATTTTAAAATAACTGAAACCTCATGTTCTAGAGCTGAGATATTTGGTAAGTGAAATGAAATAATGGTATTGTACAAAGTTTGCTGAGATCATGCAACTCTGGTCAAAATTGGCAACTGGAGACATTTATTTATACTTTTTTTCGCCAATTACAGAAGACATTTGTTTGTTTTCTGTTTATTACTAAAGTGGAAAAATAAAAATACAATGGCTCTGGGAAATATATTATAAATTTACCACTTTACTGAAAAAAATAATTCATGGTATTACCTTGAAAGCAAACAAAATTCTGTATTAGCTCACTTGAACACTAAGTACTCAAGGTTTCAAGGTGAGCTACCGTAACCACCATATGTACAGGGGCGTACAGTGTCAGGTGTGGCATGTGTTGTCAACTTTTAGCTTGTTACCACTCTAGAGGCCACATTTTTCATCCAATCTTGATATAAGTTTGCCACAATTTTCTTTTAGACAATATCCATGCCAACTTCAAATTTGAGTCAAGTGTCTACAAAATAGGTTACATGTCA
This sequence comes from Dreissena polymorpha, assembly GCF_020536995.1. Taxonomy (NCBI): domain Eukaryota; kingdom Metazoa; phylum Mollusca; class Bivalvia; order Myida; family Dreissenidae; genus Dreissena; species Dreissena polymorpha. The sequence continues at coordinate 68,553,363 of NC_068358.1, read as the reverse complement.
AATCTAAGTAAAACCTTGTTACCCCTATAGAGGCCACATCTTTAACTCAATCTGGAGGACTGGTCAGAATGTGTAAGAAGACAATGACTAAGCCAGGTTCCTATCTGGCTCATGTGCCTTCAAAAACTAGTTCATTAGGTCAAATCTTAGAAAAACCTTGTAATCACTCTAGAGGCCACATTTGTGAACCAATTTTGATGCAACTTTGTTAGAATATTTATCTTAATATTTTCGGGGCCGAGTTCCAATCTCAGGTCAAAGGTCATATTGGCTATAAACAGTTTGTCCAGGCTGTAGTTTTCATTCATCACTCAAGTTTAACTTACCACATATTACTTCCTAGAAGAAACTGAGTGTCAGGTGTGTAACCTGTCCTTTTCTCAAATTTGACCATAAACAGCTTGTGTTTGATATAAACGGCGTTTTAAAAGACAAAAGTGGAGTGTGGGGCTATCCATACTCTATGGAAACAATATTTTCTGCATTCTGAAAAAAGTCTTATTTGATTTATACTTAGCAGATAATCAAAAGTTATTGTGTATTTAATATGTTCAATCAAACTTTTTAATAATCCAGGGTGAGTGCGTAATTTTATTATAATCAAACAATGAATGAAAACTTCACTCAGATAAGATCTATTAATTTACGAAACAATTATGCGTTAATTGTGGGACAGTTGTGAATAAGTTAACGAAACCACACCTTCATCCAATAAAAAAATATACCATGTGAAGTTGAACAATAACGATTGGTTAAAGGCGTATCCAAGTTATAATTTTTGATTGGTCAGAAGTAGTTTGTAGCATAAACGTTGTGCATATCATTATCGGATAATTATTTTAGGCGTGACACAATAAAGACAAATGATCAAAAGGATGCCAACACGACACTTAACACTTTAATCTTAGTCAAAAGGCCGAGAAGCGATAATTGGTGGCATTAAGACACCTGCACCTGTTGACAGTTTGTATTTACACGGATTAACTTTAAATGGGTACAAGGGTCAGCGGCTCGATTTTCTATTGTTCTTAGTAAACTACGTACGATGTATCAACACAACTAATTGCTATGTATAATATTCGCAACTTTACCATATGTCACAAATGTTTAATATTTACGAAGTTGTTTTTACGTGTTTTTATTTGGACTTATTACGAAGATTAATGAAATAAAAAACAATGTAAACATGAGTATTTTGTTATCGGCGGACATTTAAGTAAAAGACGAGTCCGCCTTACCGTAAACAGTCATATCATTCCACCGCTCCGGAGATTTTTTACTTAAAAAACAGCCCAGAAATATGGATTTATTATATTTTTATTTAGTACCTCATCCATAAGTCAAGTTGACTTTTAAGGTCAATTTTGGGAGCGTTTTTAGGTCGACTTATGGCCGCGAATGTATGGTAGGTAAAAAGTTACTACCGGTAGTCATACAACTTTCAAATACTTTAAAATTTATGCCATTGAAATCATGCAAATTTGTACCATGCTCATTGAAGTGCTTCTGCAGTAACTTATTTAATAGATTGGCAACTGTGATCTGACACTACAGTGAAGATGTGTGTGGTATGTATCCTCAGTAATTTGGCATGTGGCACAACTGTAGTTTATATGTACTGCATTCTGGGAAAATTAGGCTCAAGGCATGTGTGTTAAGTGCTGGCTCTGGACAAAAGTTCCACCTTGACAGGATTTTCATTTGGAAAAGGCCTTCCTTTAAACAAAAAATACCATAAAAGCGAAAAGTGTTGTCTCTGATTAGCCTGTGTGAGCTGCGCTAGCTAATCTGAGAAAACACTAAATGTCCATTCATGAAGCAAAGTTTTCTCAGAATTCAGTCTTAATGTTTGGTCCTTTGTTAGTTACTCTGGACAGCAGCTCAGTGGTGGAGTGGCTCTCAGAGGACACGTTTTTGTGCCACAACATCATCAAGCGAGTGTGGCCGGCCTCACAACGGGACGCCCTGTTCTGGACCCACATTCGCCACGTGCAGGGCGACACGGATGAGGAGCCAGACCTCTGGATTGTTGTCAACTACTCTTCTTCACATGAAAAAATTCCTGTAAGTTATGCAACATGAGCTTCATTATTCCCCCATAAATGAAGAAAGTCTGCATGGAGATATCTATGTGCTCAATTTGAATAGGTGAATGAAACAATATTGGGACTTATTTTACTAATACTCAAGTTGTGCACCTACTAGCCGTGGTGGGGGTATTTTCATCTTTGATGACTGTTCTAGTTTTCGCTATTTTGGTTTGCTTTGATATTTTATTTAAAGAAGCTGAATCTGTATCGCTCTGAAATGTGTATGAATGTCTCGTTTAAAAAAATAAAATAAAAAATTGGGCACTTTTTCACAATCTACAGAACATGACAAAAAAGCTTTCACTCTTTTTGGCTTTGTTGAATTACATTTTAAAGCCTCATTTACACTCAAAATCAACGAATATTTAGTAAAATAAAGTTTATCCATAAAAAATCAGTGTTCCTTAAATCAATAACCAAAATTTCATACTAGATGTGGTATGGTAACATAGGTTTATCGAGATACAAAATGGTCATTTTTAGCTCGGCGTTTTCAGAGAAAACCCGAGGTTTTGTCATAGCCAGCTCGTCGTCTGACGTCCGCCGTCCGCGTCGTGCTAAAAACTTAACATTGGCTCTAAAATCAAAGTGCTTCCACCTACAACTTTGAAACTTCATATGTAGATGCACCTTGATGAGTTCTACACGCCACACCCATTTTGGGGTCACTAGGTCAAGGTCACTGTGACCTCTAAAAAAAAAAAAGCTGACAAGCTTTCATTTATTCAAAACTGCACCCATAGCCGAGCGTGGCACCCGTTATGCGGTGCTCTTGTCAGTGTTTGTGTGACAACGTATTCCATTTTAATTTCGGGCAAAAATATCCAAACATTTACGATAGGACGCCAGATTGGCTTCGGGCAGTGTGGAAACCTGGTGCTTTTCATGAGAACTACATCGTGCTCCAGACACTGCCCTAAGCCAATCTAGCGGTCACTCGTAAATGTTTGGATATTGTAGCAGGAAGTTCACATGAAATATATTGTCACACAAAAAAATAAAAGAGCATTTTGTATCTAGTTAAATCTATGTATAGGTATCTTACCAGACCCCATCTAGCATTGAAATTGTGGCTAATGCTTTAAGAAACATTGATTTGATATGTGTTAATTTTATTTTACGAAATATTTGTTAATTTTTAGTGTTACATGGTTTGGATTTAAATGCCTGCTTTGATGATAATCACTAAAGATGTTTTAGTAAACTTATATAGTATTTTTTTACAACTAGAATTGTTTGTAATGTATCTTTTGATAAGTATGTATTACAACAAGGCTATTGTACAGATTCAGCATCTTAAAGTACTGGAAAGGCATTCAATGTGAATTAAAATTGTGGCATCCTACTGAACATACCGAATTTTACTGTGTATAGCGCGCAAACATGTGTAACGCGCAGGCTGTTTTATTAATGCAAAAATGCAGAAAAAAATCTTTAAAAGAAAATTAAAACCACCAAATCGGACCAAAAATGGCTGCCATTCTACTATCGCGCAAGCCAAAAATCCGGGGCATTGTAAAGCTTAATTAAGCATTCAACATAGGAAGCGTCATTATGATTTGGAGCATGGGTTGCATAGCACTATACTTTTCTGACAATTTTGTAATTTTCTAGCAACAGATTAACAGACCACCATCATTTAGTGAAAAAAGTGAGAAAATAAAAATTCATGTACACTGTTTCATTTTTCCTTGGGGAAAGCATGGGCTTTAAATTTGAATGCTGAATAAAATTTTCGTGGCGCATAGGAGACAGGGCTACAGTACTTGAGATACATGTATGTCAGTATTGACGTAAAAATGGCAGTCTATTATGTTGGACAAGTTGGGTTATTGTTTTTCGCACTACAAAGGCATGAATGTGATGAACAATGAAGGCGCCAAAAACCTGGACCAAACTGGAAAACACTTAGGAAGTCCCTGTTCACACCTACGGTTACCTGCAAAAAAGACTAAATACTTTTACCAGTCTGACATAAGCTGCCTAATCGGACCGAAAATGGCAATTGAAGTGCACAAACACAGACAAATAAATGTTCCCATACTTTATTTAACATTATATTTTTTGTAAATAACTAATGCAACCCAGTTCATATCTGCCGTTGCCGACTTTTTGTTGTTTCTACAACGGCCCCTTCAATCTGTAAGATCATAGGTTGTAGTTTTCTGGAATAAAAAAATGGCGGCTGTTATGAATATTTACGATTATGACATTATTTTTTTGCAATTAAGCAGCCAGGATAGCGTTGTATCAATGTTAACGCGCACAAACTTTTTTATTTGAAATTTGGAGGTAAAAAACAGCGCGCTATACGAGGGAAAATACGGTATATGTGGCTGGGGATGAGATTTTAAGCTGTCTGGTCAAAAAATGGCTTTCTGTTTTGGGCATATTACATGTATTAATAATATATAAGACAAATCGAAATTTGTTTCACACACAATGCTGAAGATTTGCTTAGTTTTGGCATGTATATGGTTGGCCTTGAGACCTTTTTGGGACAGTTTGTTTTAAGGGCAATTTTATTAAATAATTTGATGTGAATTAATCATTTTGTGACTGTAGTAATACTCAACACAATGATTTATTAAATGGTTTAGGCAATTAAATACAAAAGTGAGCAGACCATATAAAAACAACATCAGAATAATATGTTGCCACAAACAACTTTGTTTTCATAATTATTTATTTTTACTTCAAAGCACACCTATACAAAAATAGTTATTGTCAGCTAACATATTGAAAAGCTTTTTTACACAAGTCATTTTATTTTATCAAGTCCAAACTATCGTGAAATTCACCAAGGCCAAATGTTGAAAATCAAGGTCACAATTGTAGGTCAAGGATAAAATAAAAGTAATCAAATCAGACTTTTGTTTTATCTTGACCCTAAAAACAAAACAACTTTAACAGATATATCTTTGTGGTAATGTCAATTTTGTTTGCCTAATTTGAATGTCTGAATTTTATCACATCTGTGTATGTTTCAGTCCAACAAGTATGTTCGTATTGGAATGAATGTTGCAATGGTGTGTCAGACCATTATTGAACCCCCCGTGGATGGTAAAATAACACGCGACAACATCAAGTGTAAAATATCATATACTGCTGAAGGTATTATATTATTTCTTGAATATAGTTCTGTATTTGTTGAGTTTGTGAATCTTTATGTATGCCTTTTCAAAGAAAATATTATAATAAATAAGGGGTTTTGACCAGAATTTCAACCAAATATAATTTAGTTTCAGTTCAGGTAAATGTCTTCCAATCATGAAAATAGCAATGGGTTGAAATGTGTATTGCGCAACTATCATCACCTGCAAAGTCATACAGATGATGAAATAGATGTTATGCACTGTTGTAAAGCTTGATCCACTAAAAAGATTAGAAACCCCTAGTATCAAGATTTTTTCATGAAAAGAAATCCTTTCATTTCCTTTTATTTGATAAAATCAACCTATTAGTTGCCATCATTTTTTGCCCACCTGAGCACAACGTGCTCATGGTGAGCTTATGTGATTGCTTTTTGTTCGTTGTCCGTTGTGTGACATCAACATTTGCCTTGTTCACTCTCTAGAGGCCACATTTATTGTCCAATCTTCATGAAATTTGGTCAGAAGATTGGTTTCAATGATACCTTGGATGAGTTTGAGAATGGTTACGTTTGCTTGAAAAACATGGCTGCCAAGAGGCGGGGAATTTTTCCTGATATGGCTATAAATGGCTATAGTAAAACCTTGTTAACACTCTAGAGGCCACATTTATTTTCCAATCTTCATGAAACTTGCTCAGATGATTTGTCCCAATGATATCTTGGATGAGTTCAAAAATGGTAACCTTGGCTTGAAAAACATGGCTGCCAAGGGGCGGGGCATTTATCCTTATATGGCTATAGTAAAATCTTGTACACTTTCTAGTTTGCTCAATCTTCATGAAATTTGGTCAGAACATTGGTTTCCTGTGTAGTAAAGTTTGGTTTTATTATGTCAATATTATGTGACATTAACTGTGTTAATGTAATTTTTCATAACACAGAATTTTCATAGTTAACATAACTGTTTTAGTTATTAACACTTATGATAAGCCTTTCAACTAAGAGATAACTGAAAGAAAGACAACAGGTACATGATTTTGCAGTATTTATGCAGTATTTATTTCCCTTGATTAACCTGGTTCAGTAATCTATTCTTAGTTCTGCTCTGGAATTTGGGAAGATATTGATCATTGATAAATGCACTGTTCTGAGGGAAAATTGACTACTCTGCCATTGATCTCTTCTGAACTGTATAAAATAAGCTGTTTTGGCTGATTAAGACACCTCTTGATGCTTTCTTGAAAAGTTAACAGCTCTTGAAAAAGGTTGGAATTTTGAAATAATTAAACTCTAAATTATTTTCAACACCAGCATCAAGACATTTTGGCATTATTTTCTAAATTCTTCTTATTATTTAGATTATTTTTATTTGGCATTTTCTAAATTAGAAAGACTATTCTATTTCAATAACTGTAGTAAATTTTTCTTATTAGCTCATCTATTTTTTGAAAAAAAATTATGAGCTATTGTCATCACCTTGGCGTCGGCGTCTGCGTCGGCGTCCGGTTAAGTTTTGCGTTTAGGTCCACTTTTCTCAGAAAGTATCAATGCTATTGCATTCAAACTTGGTACACTTACTTACTATCATGAGGGGACTGGGCAGGCAAAGTTAGATAACTCTGGCGTGCATTTTGACTGAATTATGTGCCCTTTTTATACTTAGAAAATTGAAAATTTGGTTAAGTTTTGCGTTTAGGTCCACTTTTTTCAGAAAGTATCAATGCTATTGCATTCAAACTTGGTACACTTACTTACTATCATGAGGGGACTGGGCAGGCAAAGTTAGATAACTCTGGCGTGCATTTTGACAGAATTATGTGCCCTTTTTATACTTAGAAAATTGAACATTTTGGTTAAGTTTTGTGTTTAGGTCCATTTTATTCCTTAAGTATCAAAGCTATTGCTTTCATACTTGAAACACTTACTAATTATCATAAGGGGACTGTGCAGGCAAAGTAATGTAACTCTGACTGGCATTTTGACAGAATTATGTGCCCTTTTTATACTTAGAAAATTGAAAATTTGGTTATGTTTTGTGTTTAGGTCCATTTTATTCCTACAGTATCAAAGCTATTGCTTTCATACTTGCAACACTTATTAACTATCGTAAGGGGACTGTGCAGGCAAAGTTATGTAACTCTGACTGGCATTTGGACGGAATTATGGGCCCTTTATACTTAGAAAATTGAAAGTTTGGTTAAGTTTTGTGTTTTGGTCCACTTTACTTCTAAAGTATCATAAATATTGCTTTCATACTTGGAACACTCGCAAACTGTCATAAGGGTACAGTAAAAGGACAAGTTGCATAACTCTGGATGTCATTTTTAGCCGGATTTTTTTCGAAAAAATCTCGGCTTATAGATTGATGTTGTCGGGCGGGCGGGGGGGCGGGCGGGCGGGCGGGGTGGCGGCGTGCTCGAAAATGTTAAAGTTCTTATTTCATGGTATAACTTTGGTATGCTTGGACCTAGAGTCTTCAAACTTGACATGAAGGTTGGCCAGGATTAACAGATGACCACTGGTCATTTCAAGGTCATTCATTTGAAGGTCAAGGTCACTGTGACCTTCAATATAAAAAATGTTAAAGTTGTTATAACTTTGGTATGCTTGGACCTAGAGTCTTGAAACTTGACATGAAGGTTGGCCAGAACTAGTTAGTAACCACTGGTCATTTCAAGGTCATTCATTTGAAGGTCAAGGTCACTGTGACCTTGAATGTAAAAATGTTAAAGTTCTTATTTCATGGTATAACTTTGGTATGCTTGGACCTAGAGTCTTCAAACTTGACATGAAGGTTGGCCAGGATTAACAGATGACCACTGGTCATTCATTTGAAGGTGAAGGTCACTGTGACCTTCAATATAAAAATGTTAAAGTTGTTATAACTTTGGTATGCTTGGACCTAGAGTCTTGAAACTTGACATGAAGGTTGGCCAGAACTAGTAAGTAACCACTGGACATTTCAAGGTCATTCATTTGAAGGTCAAGGTCACTGTGACCTTGAATGTAAAAATGTTAAAGTTGTTATAACTTTGGTATGCTTGGACCTAGAGTCTTGAAACTTGACATGAAGGTTGGCCAGAACTAGTAAGTAACCACTGGACATTTCAAGGTCATTCATTTGAAGGTCAAGGTCACTGTGACCTTGAATGTAAAAATGTTAAAGTTCTTATTTCATGTTATAACTTTGGTATGCTTGTACCTAGAGTCTTCAAACTTGAAATAAAGATTGGCCAGTACTAGAAGATGACCACTGGTCATTTCAATGTCATTCATTTGAAGGTCAAGGTCACTGTGACCTTAAATGTTAAAATGTTAAAATTGTTATAACTTTGGTATGCTTGGACATAGAGTCTTCAAACTTGACATGAAGGTTTGCAAGCACACTTAGATGACCACTGGTCATTTCAAGGTCATTCATTCTAAGGTCAAGGTCACTGTGACCTTGAATGTAAAAATGTTAAAGTTCTTATAACTTTGGTAGGTAAAAATGTTAAAGTTCTTATTCCATGTTATAACTTTGGTATGCTTGTACCTAGAGTCTTCAAACTTGACATAAAGGTTGGCCAGTACTAGAAGATCACCACTGCTCATTTCAATGTCATTCATTTGAAGGTCAAGGTCACTGTGACCTTCAATGTTAAAATGTTAAAATTGTTATAACTTTGGTATGCTTGGACCTAGAATCTCAAACTTGACGTAAAGGTTTGCAAGCACACTTAGCAAAAGCAAAACAATAAATAGTATTATTTCATCTAAGTTTATTTTCTTACATTTGATAATGAAATTGATGGAAACTTCAAACAATATGTTACTAATTTGCTAATAAAAAAATTGAGATCAAACTTTCCTAATTGTCAATTCAAGTTCATATTTGTGACCTTAAATGTTATTGTTGTTCATGTATATGCATGCATTCAAAACAGAACACAAGGTTTGCTCATGCCTTGAAAAGTACTTACATTTCATTTTGACCTTTGAACAATATTTCAGTAATTTAAGTATTGCATTGACAAAAACACGAAAGGTACTTTCCTGTCATTTAAATCAAAAATCCGGCTTCAATGCGGTCATCTCCGACCGCGGAACTCTTGTTACGGAATTATGGCCCTTTTTTGACTTAGTAACTTTGAATATATGGTTAAATTTTGTGTTTCGATCCACTTTACTTCTTAAGTATCAATATAAAGAAGTGAAACTCCAGCTGCTGGAGCAGTATTGAATTTTCATTAAAAACAATTAGTTGGTCCTTTATTTAAGGCAAGTGACCGATTGCCCAAACAGTACAAAACAGCACAATACAGCACAATACAAACCAACATAAACACAAAATATGAATAAAGCTGGGGTCACCGCCTTGGAACGGTCAATGCAAAGTATTGGGGGTTTAAACCTGGTTATAGAGCGCTCAACCTCACACTTGGCCCAGCAATATTCATAATACATTTATGTGTAAATAAAATTTAACGTCATAGCATTGTAACTCAAATTAAACAATAATAAAAGGGAATTAAAACGCATTCAATTTAATTACTATTTAATTACTCAATTGCATTGAAGATACAAGAGTAACAGAATTACAACTTTTTGACGAACGATCAAATAAAACTATTAACAATTGTCAACTACATTCCTTCTTTATAGAAAAGATTTGAGAATATAGAATCATATAGTTAATATCTCAGATAATCATCGCGCAAATACAGGAAGAAGCAGCAATAATGGGTGTAAAAATTCCATATTACATAGCTTGGTTGTTTATGTGACTGCTAAACAAATTAAAAATAATTAAATCAAACAAGAAACGCCTATCAGAGAGAAAATATAAATAAAATGGAACGTTATAAACCCAATGACCTATGCATGTAGATTACAACTGGGAAAGTCGGTCGTATGACGTCACAAAAAATCCATAATGACATAATGACGTGAACAAATTCCAAGGGCAGTACTAAATAAAAATATTAATGGGGCTGTGCTACTAATAAAACAAGTTTAGGTGATTTAATATTAAGAAGCAAATGAATAAAAATGGTATTTCCATTAAAGCGACATTATTGGAATCAAACAGTATATAGGTGTTTTGACAACTGAAGACAGAAATGATTTGATGTACGATTTGAGTCCAAATGTAGTTTACATGCAGATTTGTTCATACGACACAATGACACAATTTTATTCAACAGTGAAAAATGCCTATAATGTAGTATTCATGCAGATTTGTTCCTACGACACAATGACACAATTTTATTCAACAGTGAAAAATGCCTATAATATCACTAATGATTCCTAATTTTAAGGGAAGAAAGATATAGTGAATCGAAAACCATCAAGTACATAAGTACATAAGCATCGTATCCTTTTGATAAAAACAAGCTAATTAAATTGAAAAGTTTAATATGAACATTTGGTTTAACATATTTTAATTTACGGACACGCTTCAAAACATCTCCGTAAAATGAGGGATGGGAGATTCCATTATTTAAATGCCATTTTAAAGAAACATTATATTTTGAAATTAAATCACCATACTTAGAGTAAAATCTAGCAAATTTAATTCTTAGGTTATTATACAAAAAGCCTTGTTTTAGCAATTTTTTAGTTAATATTAGATTACAATCATTAAAATCTTTAATACACGAACATGCTCTGGCATAACGTACCAACTGCGAAATGTAAATACCATAGGAAGGTCCTTTAGGGATGTTGCCGTCTAGAAACGGAAAATTTACAGTTTCAAAGTTAAAATTGTCCCGTTTGTCGTATAAACTAGTTTTGATCAAATTATTATTAATAGTTAAATGTAAGTCTAAATACGCAGCGTCTGTATTGGATATACACGATCTATTTAAGACTAGTTCTTTTGGGTAGATTTTGTGAATATATTGTTCAAATAATGGATTATCTAAATTAAGTATGTCATCAATGTACCTACTAGTAAGGTTAAAACAATCAAATCTACTTGCTTAGTTTTAGATAATTCTAACATAAATTCGCTTTCATAACAATATAAAAAAAGGTCAGCAATAAGTGGCGCACAATTAGTACCCATAGGAACGCCAATAATTTGTTTAAATATTTTACCATTAAATTCAACAAACAAGTTATCCAAAAGAAAAGTAAGTGCTGCACAAAAGTCAAGACCAGTCCAAATGATGTAATTATCTAATATCTGATTAGTAAAAAAAGCTGTTTTAGTGTTTAAAGCTAGATAAAAACATTTCTCTCTAGCAAAAGTTTTTTCAATCAAAGAAACAAGTTTGGATTTTATTAAAGCGTGAGGAAGCGTTGTATATAGTGTCGAAAAATCATAAGTACTTACCTGTGACACCTTATATTTTTTATTTTCAATTTTATCAATAACTTCTAAGGTGTTTTTTATTGACCAAAATAGGTTAATACATGTATTACTATTTTCATAAACTTTATTACAAAATTTAGCTATATGATATCTAATAGCACTCAATGCAGATGTAAGATACACTGATAATTGTTTGGTGGTACAAGACACTGAATTAGCGATAAAACGACTTTTATATGGCGTCTTATGTAATTCAGGTATCCAGTAAAGTGATGGCAATTTCTTGTCAGTAATATTGACTATTACATTTAACTTTATGCATTGGGCAATATGGTCGGTAATAATTTCATTAGGTTGCAAGGCTATTGCTTTCAAACTTCAAATACTTTCATGCTATCATGAGGTTACTGTACCTGGCAAGTTGAATTTTACCTTGACCTTTGAATGACCTTGACTCTCAAGGTCAAATTATTAAATTTTGCTAAAATTGCCATAACTTCTTTATTTATGATTAGATTTGATTGATACTTTGACAAAACTACTCTTACCTGACATACCACAATAGACTCCACCCAAACCATCCCCCGCCCCCCCCCCTTCCCCCCACCCTCGAATCCCCCCCCCCTATTTTTTTTTTTTTTTTTTTTTTTTTTTTTTTTAAGATCATCTCACAAATGACCACCACACCCTCACACTATACCCCCCCCCCCCCCCTACCCCACCCCCTCCCCCAATTTTTTTTTTAAACGGTTAAAAAACAAAACTATTTATTTTGATTATTTTATGTTTGAAATACCGTCCAACCATCGCACCCAAGAATCCCCCCCCCCACCCCCCTCCCAAAATCCCCCACCCAAATCCCCCCCCCCCCATAATTTTTTTTTTTTTTTTTTTTTTTTTTAAGATCATCTCACAAATTACCACCAAACCCTCACACTATACCCCCCCCCCCACCTGGACCCCCCCCCCAATTTTTTTTTTTGAAACGGTTAAAAAACACAAATATTTATTTTTATTATTTTATGTTTGAAATACCCTCCAACCATCGCACCCAAGAATCCCCCCCCACCCCCCCACCACCCCCCACCACCCCCCCCCCCACCCCCCCCCCCCACCCCCCAAATTTTTTTTTTCCTTTTTTTTGCATTTTTGGAACATAATGTAATAAATTTCTACACCCCCACACAATGCACCCCTCTTCACTCCACCCCTCCCTCCTTTGTGATTGAAAATGAGAGTCCCTTCACCTTTAAAAAGAAAATAGATGAGCGGTCTGCACCCGCAAGGCGGTGCTCTTGTTTTTACATCTGATTCACTGAAGTTTCCTAATCTCCATAAATATTGTTCTTTAGATTAAATTAGACCTATTTTGTAAACTAGATTTTTGAAGCACTTTCTAGACTAACAGTAACTTATATTTATATCAGTTTTTTGACAGATTTTGAACTTCTTTTTACATTCATTAAGGTATTTGCTGTATGTTGTTCATTTTTGTAAAGATACTAAGATTCTTTAGACTTGGCTTGTACCTGTTCTAAATTTTCTGTCATCGTTCTTCATTTTCCGAGTTCTTGGAATACAAATTAGTTATTTTTGTTAAAGCTGCCTTGGTTTTCATTTATAAATAAATTCTTTGAGTGTATTTAGGCGTCCCTGACTTAACGCCTTTAGTTAATTGAATTACAACCAGTCAGTATATTCATCCTGACCGGAAATAAGAGTTTGTCAAATAAATATTTCCGCATAACATAAGTGCTTACAAAGTTACATAACTTGAAATCGTCCTGTGACCGGTTCATATGCGTAAGCGAAGGAGACCGCACTACCACACCTGGATAGGACAGTTGAGTTCGATAATGGTTTGGATCGGTAAAAAAACATGGCTGGCAGGGGGGGGTCTTTTTCCTTATATTTATATAGTAAAAAAGCTTGTGAACACTCTAGAAGTCACATGTATTGCCTAATCATCATGAAATTTTGTCAAAACATTAGTTATGTGGATGTCTCGGTTGAGTTTGAAAATGGTCGTGATCAGTGAAATAAACATGGCCGCCAGGGAGTGGGGCAGTTTTCTTTATATGTATATAGTGACAACATGTGAACAGTCTAGAAGACACATTATTTACCCAATCTTCATGAAATTTTGACATATCTTGGAAGAATTAAAAAATGGTTCAGGTCTGTTAAAAAAACATGGCCTCCAAGGGGCCATTTGTTGTTCATTCTTCATGATACTTGGTTAGAACATTTGTTCCATTGAAATCTTGGGCTGCAAAGAACAGGTCATTTCTTTTTATCTCAGGTGAGCGACTTTGGGCCTTTCAGGCCCTCTTGTTTCTTTGAGTACTTGAAATTCAAATATTGAATTTCTATTTTAAAAAATACAATGTACATGGTATTTTTAACTCAGGACTTGGCAAGTTGTCTGTAGGCATATTTAGTGAGAACTATTGTGATCAATGTGTACATGAACAGTCTGCACAGGCTAATCAGGGACAACATTTTTCTGCTATTATGGCATTTTTCATTTAAAGGAAGTATCTGCTTTACAAAAATCCAGTTTAGGCAGAAATTGTCTTCCTTGATAAGCCTCTGCAAACTACACAGGCTAATCTGGGTTGACAACTTACGCACATGTATTATGCATCTGTATTCCCATAGCAAGGGTCATGCATTGTTTTTAACCGTGAATTTCAGTGAATCCTGGCGGCTGGGCACCTGCCTCTGTTCTTAGAGCAGTCTACAAAAGAGAGTATCCAAAGTTTTTGAAGCGCTTCACATCATATGTGCGTGATGCCACTTGTGACAAGGAAATTCAATTCTGATACATTGCTTGAAATAGTTGCATTCCAATGCCACGTTTTACCCAATCCGTAGCTAACATGCCGTGAAAGCAAGGGCCAGTGTGACACAGGGTGGTGGCATCCGGAGTGGGCATTTCAGTGAAGAGGAGTCCCATATCTACTAGCCTGCCACTACAATCCTGGCAAAAAGGCTATTAATCTATGCTTTATTCTACACTTGCAAAGAAGTGGTAGTATGGATTATTATTATTATTCGTTCTATCTTATGTGTGAACTTGTAACTTATTTGTTGTTATTATGGGTTAACCTCTGAAGAAAAGTATTTATAAACAATATTGTTATAATTTCCTTCACAAACTGAATAATTACTGTACTTGACATAGTGTACCTGCCTGTGATAGCAACTAGTGCATTGTTGTTGGGTTGTGCTGCCGTCAGCTGGTGTGCAACCGCTTGAGTCCACAGGCATGTATGGGGCTGCTCACAGCAGGGGCAGTGTCTAGTCACACTGGTGCATGTGGTCTCAGGCTCATGTGCAATCATTCTACTGGATACACTGTCTGAGTGCAGCGCTCTAGGCCAGACTGGCAACAGCTTAACTACTGTGAAACCATTTATTTTCTATTTCATGAAATTTCGAGAGTTTTTATTGCATGTTAATTTTTTTATTAATGAATATTTGTTCAAGACTACTTCATATAAATAAGTAAATTTCAATCATAGTTAAATGTTAAATATTAAAGTAACACCTTAGAACTGCGCTTTCAAACCACTTAAAGCTCAGTGTGCAACGTCACAAAAAATGCCCATTTGCTCCGGGCAATATACTAAATTATTGGTCTTCAAAAATAATATTTAAAAATCAATGAAATGTCTTGTATAACTTGACTTGTATATCTGCCAAAAAGAAGAATTGTTATGTAAGGTGTAATCTTTGTGGCATTATGTTGTTAAAAACTATTAAACAATTGTCTTACTTATCTTTATATAAATACCATATTCTTCATTTAATTTTGTGTTCTATCATCAAAAAATGTTTGTGTGGAATCATATTTTTATATTGCTATTCTTCTTCAATAAAACTTAAATGTGTTTCATCAATCACTTAATTTGTCCTGTCTAAATTAAACTTTATGGTAGCAAACTTACTGAGTTTGCTCATGATTGTATTCTTATAGGATTTCGTTCTTGATTTGCACAGACTAATCTGGGATGACACTTTCCACCTTAACAAGATTTGAGCAAACAGGAGACAGGAAATATACCATAAAGTCAGAAAGTGTCATTCCTGATTTTCCTGTTTGGATACACTCGACCATTGTGATGACAATATGGAGTTCTCTGCAAGTGGACTCACCAAAATGAGACCTATACATGTATTCACAGTAGGATAACAAATTGGTATGGAGTGGTTCTGTTCTGTTGAAAAACATGGCTGCCTGAAGGCAGTGCAGTTTTCCTTTTATGGCTTTTGTCACGGTGCCTATACCACGTGATTTTTAAGGACCTCAAATATTTCACCATTTTTTTATGGGATAAAGTGGAGAGCCCGCTCATTCCTAAGAGTTTTCTATAGGTATCATGATCTTTTTAAACAAACAAGTATTTTTTCAGTAAAGTGCAGTCGCGCATTTGAACGGTTAGAAAAGTGTCTGATCAGTGTGGGGACTTCATATTACAAACGTGTGGTTGCACTTTACTGAAAAAATACTTATTGATTTTAAAAACACAACTTCCATGAACATAATTATTTCAAGAAAAGTCAATATATGATACTGCATGTTAAACTCAAACTTGAGAAGGTGTTGGAATTGAAGTGAAAGTCACATGCTTGAGTACATTTCAACCCATGCGCATTGCACGCTTTTTTCGCATAAAAAAACAGTGGAGCAATACAGGGCCATTATTCTTGTAATAAAATCTCAGTCGATTTTGAAAATAAGAATGTGCCTAGAAATTAAATATTTATGTTTTGTTTAGTACTTTATTAATCTTGACTCCACTATCTCAGAGTAGTTATTTCTTACGGGTCTCGGTAAGCTCCTTAGGGACCATGGCCCTTTTGTAATATTAGGAAAATGATTTATCAATTCTGCAGTAGATTTATTTGAAAGTGTGTGGTGACTGAGGCTTTAAAGACATCATTCTTGGCATGCACAAAAAGGGATTTGTTCACAGATTTCGTAATTTTTAAAAACAAAATGAATTTATTAAATTATCATATTTGAAATGGTGTTTAAACTTGTACAAAAAAAGGAAAAAAAAAAGATATAAAAATAAATGTGCCTTCCCTTAAGTTTCAACCTCGGACCACTAGAACCAATAGAGAACAAGCTTTAATTAAAGCACACAGGTTTTTTTATTTGAATGGTAGTTTAAACGCTCTTTCAGTAAGACATGCGTTTGCCAAACTATAAGTAAATGGTTGCATATGCTTTATTCCAATTTTGATTTATGATTATTCATTTAAAAAATAAAATTTTGACAAATGTGTGTTACTGCTAGTCAAAATTATGTATTATTATTGTTTGAATATCATCCATAATATTTTTTTCCAATCTATGACAGTTTTCTTATAAAATTGTCATTTTGTTAAACTGTTAAAAAGTCTGGATATATAAAATATGCGATATCGCATGTCTCCAATGCGGAGGTAAAAGCATACATACATATAGAACATTATGCTAGAACTGAAATTAGTCAAGTGTGTGTATTTCAAGCTCATGAGGGTTTTCCGTGCCTGACTCAGCATTATGTGAGAACGCAGAGTGTGCCCCAGAACTCTTCTGGACTTATAGTATCTGTCCGTACGAATCTCATTGTGTCTGTCTGTATGTCAGCCCGTCCGTCTGTCTGTTTCGGTCCCTCCGTTTCCCTTTAGCTATTTGTGTCTGCATGTCCTTATCTCGGTCGGTCGAATATATTCCCGATAATGATGGCTTTAAGATTGTATTTATATACGTTTTATTTGTTTTGTTTCGACAGATTTTATGATATGTTTTGAATATAATTCTTTATTTAAAGACTTTGTATTAGAATATGGTATTGTGCTGTGGGGGTGATCCAGAGTAACCAGAGGAAACCTCAGCCGTTCAGTATTATCACCACCAGCCATACGTGAAGTAGGGAGTAGGAATTGAAGCCGGTTTTTTTGTGAATTAAAGAAATTTCGATAACCAAACAGCTAATAGTTTAAAATGCGTTATATCTAGATAAGTCAGGTAGAATCGCACATTTTCTCAACAAACATTTGTAATAATGTTTTTGATTGGCCAGTTTATAAATTATCATATAAGACATAATTGCATCGCAACAAAGCGCCACAAAAAGTATGAAATCTTGCCCTCACAATGTTGTCATCGCATTCCCGAGAAATTTCACGTTCTGTTAAGACGTGTAAAGATCTCAAGAACAATGCTTGACTACATGATCCGCAACACGGCTGAAACCATGTCCAGTATTAGTGATCGAATCGTGGTGTTTTATCCCAACTTTTCTGATATTGAGTTCAATCGTGATAATCGTGTTTCATCCGGAATTCGATGTCTAGTGCTAATGTGCTGATTGTATAATGCGTATGTGTTTGATAACTTTATACACTAGTCCTCTCTTGGGTCAAACGTTATGTCGAGGTGCCGTGAAGTAGGTGCTTCATACCGGATAATTAAAGACCCATGGCGGAACTCAAAATTAAAATCATTTGGCGAATACCCGGGAAGCCGGGGTAAATTTGAACTACTTTGGCTCTAAATTAATCTTTTTCCCCTGAGAGGTCACAGGGGCAGGTCGGGCTACCATAACCTCGTGAAGAGGCCAGTAGGACCCTTAAATAAACTCTGAAACACACACACTCAAAATCTACACACGCGAGCGTATGCACGCACAACACACATCCATACTGAACATTATATAGACAAGCTTCCGTAAAATTAAGATTTAATATTTGGTTTGTAACATCGTTATGTGTTCCTCTACAAATTCTGCCCAGATTATGACACTGGTGAAAAATCCTGGGTAAGATCAAATGTTTAATGTAAACTTTATTTGCAAAGCCCTTTCAAACGTAAATGTTGTCTCTTAATCTACTATTAAAGTATTAATCAAATGAGCAATCTTACTATTTTCCCTCGTTTCAGCAAAATTCATATACAAAATACTAGATAACTGTTTATTTCTGGTGGTGTTTATAAATGTTTATAATATCTGTTTTTCTGAAAGTTTAAAAACAACAACATTGTAATATAGCAAAATACATAATTTTGATTTGATATAAAACGATGAAAAATCGATTTCATAATTGATAATCATCTAAAATAGATCTTTGATGCAAATCCTGCATCTGCTATATTGTATGTTGACTTCGGTATATTTACAATCAAATTCACTATGTTTAATAATAAAGATTTTTTCTGGTATTGAATTATAATAAATCTAGAATTATTAAAGCTATGTTTCATTAAAATCAGTGTAAAGTGCACACGTGCATTGTCAATGGCAATTACTTTACATATAAAATGCGTATGTACATAAATGCCGCAACATTGCGTTATATTTATTAAAACTTAGCATGTATTGTTGACATGATTCATGTTTCACTTACTTTAAACAATAAACACAATTAATCTTTGTCAATTTACCGGCAATCGTGCAAAACAGGAACATATCATAGAAAAATGAATGCAATTAATAATGTTTGAATCTAAATAGTATGCTCATTATCGTTATTCGTTATGCATCGGCCATAAGACTGCTCCCTCTTGTTCTATTCAACAATTTGGACGAACGCCCTCGTTATAAAATGTCTACGTGCCATGATGCCAAATCGTAATTTAATGACTTATAAGCACGCTAAGTAGAGAGTATTTCGCAGGTGTGAAAATGTTACATTAACTATAGTTTGTGCATTGTCAAAATGATATTTCCAGGATATGTTACACTTCAACAGGCGCGCCATAAACATGTTCTCAATTACCGGTAATACAATGATGTCTTCCGTTATTATACGAAGTCTCACGCTTCGATTGTATACTTACCTAGCATTAATGTATTAATTTTTATTCATGTTTATATGACAAAATAGACATCTTTAATCTTTGAAAAATTATAAAATATATAACTGTTATTATGTACACATTATTTTATGCTTTCCGGTAGTTTATAGAGAAATATCAGTGAAATAAATCTGGTATTTCACTGTTTTAAAGGGGCCTTTTCACAGATTTTGGCATTTTTTAACTTATTCATTAAATGCTTTATATTGATAAATGTAAACATTGGATCGTAAAAGCTCCAGTAAAAAATCAAGAATAAAATTAAAAAAAGGAAAAGAACATTGCCCGGAGCAGGTTTCGAACCAGTAACCCCTGGAGTCCTGCCAGAGTCCTGAAGTAAAAACGCTTTAGCCTACTGAGCTATTCCGCCGAGTACACATACTTGACGTATTTTATACCTTATATAAGCAATCTTCGTAGTTTCACAAAATTTAACGACAAAAACAGAACTCTCCAAATTATTCAATCGTTTCGCGTTGCAACGCTTTATAATTTTTAGGTTTTAAAATCGTCAAAAGATGCATATAATGGCTTTATTAGACCATGGTAAATGTTCAGTATTACTCTTTCCTCACAAATATCTACACTAAAACGAAAATGTGCGAATCTGAAACAACTTTTTTCAATTTTGTCAATTTACCAAACCGTGAAAAGATCCCTTTAAACAGTGAAAAATAACAGTGAAAAATATCGATATCGTGATCATAAAAATACATATTTTCACTCGTGGCTGCGCCACTCGTGGAGATATTGTAAATGTATATATTTTTGTCTACTCGTAAGCTCACATCACAACATCACAATATATAAATCAAGTCAAGTAAATTTTATTTACAAAGTCGGATACACAAACAGGTAACATAAGCTCTAATGAGCTTTTTAAACCGACTTACAAGTACATATAAATTCATACACAAAAAGCATGTTAAGATCACTGTTAAGATAATGTTAAGACAAACAAACTAAATAATGCATGTATTATCACATACACTATTATATATATGTATGTTAATATAATGCTATTGTAGTACATCAAAGAGGTAAGGTACTAGGTAGGATATAGATACATTAAACATATAAAACCTGACCTACAAACATTATACGAGTATTTCAGAGTTAAAACTTGTGATGTAGCTGCTGATCTTGACTAAATTTCTAAAAACCGCCATAAAAGAGAGTAAAAACACTGAAAGACGAATATGGACACAACAGTGCGACAAGAAAAAAAAATAGTAAGAGATCGACTGTCCCCTCAAATTAGATTGTGAGGACCTAAGCAGCAGGTACCTCACATGACAGAGTATACATATACTTAAATTTATGCACTTTAAGCAAGGATAGTACATTGTTAAAACCGGACATTCATAATAGACAGACTAGTGCAAGTATGACTAAGCGCATATGATTAAGACTAGTATTTAGCACGTATAATCAAGCACATGAAAAGCATTTAAAGCATTGCAGACTAATAAAGCTAATATGAGCATGCAACTAATCGTTCTAGACTTTGCTAATCTATCTATGAACTATAAACTAGAGCAACAGAGAACAAAATAAAATAGGAAAACTGGCAACATAACATGGCAAAATAACGAAATGACAGAAATGCAGGTATATCGATACCAAGGCTATTGAAAAGACAATTATGTGACATCGAACGAGGAACAAGAGCAGTTTTCTCCATGCCAAGTATTTACAAGAGATCGGAAATGGTTAAAAGAGGATGCTTTTCTGAAGTTTTCCGGAAGGTCATTCCATAGTTTGGCAGAAGCATACCTAAAAGATTTCTTACCATATCTTTCTGTTCTTGGTAGGGGTATCTCAACAGTATTAGATCTCGAGTGCCTAAAATTATAATTAATTTTTTTTTAGATGCAGTAAATCATGTAGATACTCTGGGGACATTTTATTAAGAATTGTGTATGTTTCTAAGGCAATAGATCTTAACCTTCTAACTTTCAGTGAGATAGAACCAGATTTTTCAAGTAATTCATCATAGCTGCTACAGAAATCATCATATATGAATCTCAGAGCTCTTTCCTGTATTTTCTCTATCTTTTTAGTATTAGATTCATTGGTAAAGTGCCAAGTCAGAGTACAATAGTTAAAGTTTGACATAACAAAAGAGTAATGTAAAGTGAGTCTGCTTAATCTATTCAGATGTCTACCAATCCGTTTCAATACATTCAGCTGTCTAGAAGCTTTCTTTCAAATACTTGATACATTAGAATTGAAATTTAACATAAAATCTAGATTTACACCAAGTAATTTCACTGCATCTTCACATGTTATTTCTATATTATTATAAATGCATTTGCTATCTTTTTAATTAGTTTATATAAAAGAATCCGCATACCCAAACATCAACTTTGCTGTTAAAGCACATTATATTCAATATTAAAGGCCTCAAATGTTATGAACGCTATATAATTGTACAAATGTTTAACAACATTTTCGCTTTGAATAACACAATGGAATTACGAAGCGTGTCAACGTTCGTAATTACTTTGTTTATATGCGCATTATGCACACTCCAGTATGCAAATAGTGTATCAACGTTATTATTCAATACCACGGAGCGTATATTGACAGGAGTTGAAACGAGTATTTGACTCTTACTGTAGTCAAAGACCTATAGGTCTTTGCTGTAGTCAATTCAAATTTATGCAAAAACTAATCATCCGATTGTATTGGTGTATACGTTATCTTGTTGCTTATTAATTCCTCTTTCAAAAAATATAATTTTTAGTATATTTCCGTTGTTATTTATGGATGTATAGCGAGTTTAACACGAGAAATACACATTTTATGTTTTACCCACGCGCGTTTAACCTTGTCTCGATACTTTGTTACGTAACCAGTTACGTAATCTATTAGCGTACGTCGAAGCGCCGATGTTACATGTATACATTTTGATGTACCCACTATATAACGTCTTTTTTCTAAGTTTACTTTTATATCTCGGCCGATTTTGACAAATTATATATCATAAGAAAGCCTACATTTCGTAGTTTTCAGATATATAAATATATATGAAGTTTTACTTCTAATTTGGGCAGCCCGGCGAGTTATAACTTTAACTTTTGCAAATATAATACCGTTTTAGAATCTATATTTACGCTAAACATGGTCGTACTTTATACAGATTTGTAACGTTTATACTAGGAGTTCAGTTTTTAAAACTACATCTTGCTTAGGAGAATAGAATTCTGTATGCGATAGAAAAAATGGGTTTGAAAATGAAAGTAAATAAGGAATGACTTTGTACGAAAGTAGCTCGCGGTCATAACGCTCCGAACTGATGCTGCGGTCTTGGCGATTATGCTTTTGTTTAGATACCGACCATTAAATTTCCGTTGCCAGGATTATTATATTTTTATCGAATATATTGTTCACGAAACATACCAATAAATCTTACTATTAATGAAGCTTAATAAATTAACGATTTCAGCTCTTGTTTAAAACACTGAAAGGGTGATAATTTTATATGAGACCTCGTATATAGCGGACCCTCTTGATATTTTCGGCTTTGTACACTTCAAACAAAATGGGTTTGAAAAACATTCGTTTGTTGTTTATTATCAAAGAGGTTATTACGTATAATGATATGAACGGTGATGTACCTTAAATTATCAATTAATTAAACTTATTTAGAGATTCTTGAAAATCACGGTCGGTGTTACGCAGATCATTTCGTATTTTGACATCAGTGCATCATGTCCATCTATTCAAAATCGGATTTTTTTCACTGGGATGATGACGACTTAGATTTAGACGAATTGTTAGGTGATTACACATGTAACAGTGATGATTCTGAGAATGTTAAACCGTGTAAGACAGTAAACGTGACAAAAGCAATCGAATCAGTGGGTGCCTACCAGTGTACAGAGTGCCCAAAAACTTACATGACAATGTCTCGTTTTCGGGGTCGTTTGATTTCCAAGCACGGATACGAAAGAGTGCATGGTAATTATTTCATTTGTTTCATCATGCTTATTTCATCGATTGCATCTGAATCGGAGGGCATTATTGCTAGTGGTAAAGAGTAACAGATCATGTTCAGTTTGACAAAGGTAGATTGTTTTTACTCCATTAAATGTTTGTTATAAGTTAGATGGGACTGTGCACCGTGTTTTCGGACAATTTCCACAGGACGTCATCGAAAAACGGCGTAAATTAGTGCCTAAGATGAAGGAGGCAAGGCGACAGGGTAAGCTTGCGTACCTGGTATTCGATACTCTTTACATCGACGGAAACGCGGTGCGAGCGTAGGGGCACGAAGGCAGTGAGATATCCATACTATCATGGAATGTACATGGACTGAGTGAATGTAAAAAATCTAGTGCTGAGTTTGCAAATATTATATGTTCTTTTGATATATGTTTCTTATTTGAATCATGGACCAAAGCTTCTAGTACCATTACAATCAATGGCTATCAATCTTTTAACTTTTTTAGAAAATTTCAACACAGGAATGCACGGCGATGCAGCGGTGGAATTGTTATCTATTTTAAAGACCATCTGAAAGATGGCATCGAAATTGTTCGTAACCATCACGACACTATTATTTGGTTAAAACTTAAACATGATTTTTTAATACTGCTAATGATATGTATATATCTGGAAGCTATGTATGGGGAGAAGATTCTCCAGTTTATAATACCATTAACGTGGATCTTTTTGATCTTTTAGAAAATGATGTTTCATATTATTCTGAACTTGGTAGTGTCTTTGTTACAGGAGATCTGAATAGTAGAACCAGTAATAAATGTGATTTTATTGTATAAGACTCAATTAATATTGTACTTGACGATTTTGACTATATACCAGATCACTCCTCAGTTAGGGCCTCTATTGATACAATACACAATAATCATGGGATTAAATTGCTCGATTTATGTAAATCAACCACTTTACGTATTGTCAATGGAAGAATAGGTGATAGTTGTAAACAAACATTCTTTTCAAGTAACAGTTCATCTGTCATTGACTACTTATTGACCAATGAATGCAACTTTCCATTGTTAGCACAATTTACTGTTGGCGAATTTAACGAGCGGAGTGATCATGCTCCGTTGCACTTTTCATTGTTTGGCAAAGAAGCTCTTTGTAATTAGAAATACGATTTTAAATAATACTGTTCAATGCATTTTATTACCGCCTTGATAGTTTATAAGTATTTGTACTCGTAAATGTGTATTTTATGTTATTTAATATTGTGTTGTTATACCTAGTTACGTGACAGAAAAAATGTATATACTTTAGTATGAAGACGATGTACTTGTGTGTAAGTCGGAATAAACTGTCTGTCTGTCTGTCTGGTAATAATTGTCTACCTAGTTACGAGACATTCACCGATGTCAAATATAAATGGGACAGTTCGCGTAGAGTTGAATTTCGCTCAAGAATTATTTCGAAACTTCCTATTTGTAATGATATTGTTAGAAGTATTGATAATTCGAGCCAATTGTCAATTAACTCCATCTTAGATAAATTTACAGCCACAATTCGCAGTGAAGCGGATGAGCTATTCTCAAAATCGTACAAGTGCAGTAATAAACCTTCATTCAATACTGACAGTAGTTTAAAGCATGCAGATTGGTTTGACAACGAATGTATTACTGCACGAAATCACTGTCATGACGCTTTAAAATATTTTAACCTTAACATGACCGATTTAAATAGAAAAGTGCTGTGCGAAAAGAAAAGTGTTTATAAGAAATTAATTATGAAAAAGAAAAATATTGTATATTAGCGTAAAATGGCAGAAATTCAAAGTTTGAAAAGTAAAAAGCCGAAAGATTTTTGGAAAATTTTCAAATAAAAAAATAAAAGTAATTGCAATAAAATTCCATAAGATGTATTTAAAAAGTATTTTGAAAATTTAAGCAATACTTATTCGGACAACCATAATGCACAGGCAGAATTTTTTTGTTCGAACAATGACTTTGACATTGAAAATTGTACTTTCCAGAATTAGACCAATCAATAACGGTAAATGAGGTATTAAATGCATGTAAACACTTGAAGCGTAATAAAGCGTCTGGTGGTGACTGTATTTTAAACGAATACTTTAATGAGTTCATTGATATCTTATCCAGTCATGTGTGCCTCCGTAGCTCAATGGATAAGGTGCTTGCGTTGCAATCCAGAGGTCCCGGGTTCGATCCCGGGTCGGGGCACATACATGCCAGTCATGTTTCAGCGGAATACTGACTGACAAATAAAGGCTTAGCCAGGCATTGAGACGATTTGTGTGATGTTTTTAATAGTATTTTAACCTCGGGTTATTTTCCTGAAAAGTGGACAGTAAAGTATATACATTTTTTCTGTCACGTAACTAGGTATAACAAATTAAACCATTGCATAAAGAAGGCCCTGAGGACGATGTGAATAATTATAGAGGAATAACCCTTGTTAGCAGTTTTTCTAAGCTATTTACAACTATTTTAAACAAGCGCATCGAATTATTTTGCGAAAATAATGCTAAAATTTCGGATGCACAATTCGGATTTAGAAAAGGTTGTTCAACCGTTGATGCCATATATATTCTTATATCAGTTGTACAACATTTTTTAAATGAAAATAAGCGTCTATATGTTGTTTACGTTGATATGCTTAAATTTTTGATAGCATAAATCGCAATGCATTATGGCTAAAAATGTACAAATCCGGTATACAAGGCAAAATATTACGAATAATAAAAAATATATATGAAAATGTAAAATCATGTGTAAAAGCATGCTCGACATACTCTGAATACTTTAGCTACGCTGTTGGTTTACGGCAAGGGGAGGTAATTTCTCCTATTCTATTTTCATTGTTTGTCGAGGACTTAGAACTTTTTTTACAAGATAGTGTCCATTCTGGTTTAAATATAAAAGATATAATTTTAATTTTACTGTTGTTTGCAGACGATATGGCGATTTTGGGTAAATCACCCGAAGAAATACAATCTCATTTAGACAACCTTTACCTTTATTGTAACTCATGGGGACTTAATGTTAATACTAGCAAAACAAAAATAATGGTTTTTCGGAAAAGGGGTAGAATTCGCCGAGATGAGATATGGACATATAATGGGGAAACTATAGAAGTCGTCGATAATTTTAACTATTTGGGTACTGTTATTAATTATACTGGTAGTTTTATATTAAACCAGGAGCAGTTTGTAGATAAAGCTCTTAATGCTATGAATACTTTGCTTTATAATATTGTGTCAATTGTTTGATGCCTTTGTTGGCTCTATTTTAAATTATGCATCGGAGATATGGGGTTTTAATAAATTCAAAGATATTGAACGCATCCACTTAAAATTTTCTAAAAGGTTGTTAAATGTTAAAAGCAATACATGTAATGCAACGGTGTATGGGGAATTAGGTAGACACCCACAGTATGTAAAAAGACATGTTCGTATTGTAAAATATTGGCTTAAAGTTGTTAATAGTGAAAATGTTATCATAAAAACTGTGTATAACCAGGAGATAAATGATTGTGATAAAGGGTATAAAAATTGGGTTTCGAATGTGAAAAAGTTATTAAATGATTATGGATTTTCATATATATTCGAAAATGCAAATATGATTAATGCAAAGTCGTTTTTCTGTGAATTAAAATGTAGAATTGTAGATGCTTTTAAACAAGAATGGTTTGGCAATATGAACGATAGTTCTGTTTTAGATATGTATAGAATATTCAAAACAACTCTTGAATACGAAACTTACTTAGATTTACTGCCAAAAAGTTTGCGTGCATACTTTGTTAAACTAAGGGCTTCTGTCCACCCTTTGAGAATTCAAACTGGACGATACGCACGTTATAATATTCCCCGTAATGAAAGATATTGTCAATGTTGTGATCAAAGGGACATAGAGGATGAATTCCACTTATATGTAAATGTCCATGTTTCCAGCAATTAAGAAAAAACTATTTAAAAATTGTTAACTATGTGAATCCATCAGTTTTTAAGTTCCATACTTTATTGAACTCAACTTGTAAAATTGAAATTATAAATTTGTGTAACTATATGAAGGAAGCTCTAGCCGTAAGATATTCTATCACAAATAATATTGCCAGCGAAAACTAAAGTAGTTCCTTACTGCTAGTAAAACGATATATATTTAGCTACGGTAATGTGAAGTCGTTCTTTTTTGTTAAATATACTTTGTCTCAAATTGTTATATTACATTTTGTATATTGTTATAACTCATACGTTGTAATATATAGACACGTGACAATATTTTGTATTATATTTTGTGTATTTAGACGATGTACATTTGTATAAGTCTTAATAAACTGTCTGTTCTGTTCTGTTCTATAATCATTCTTGATTTTAGTTGTCTTTAACTCGCCGGGCTGCCCAAATCAGAAGAAAAACATAATATATATTTATATATCTGAAAACTACGTAACGTAAGCTTTCTAATGATATATAATTTGTCAAAATCGACCGAGAAATGAAAGTATAATTAAAATTAAGACGTGAGTGGGTACATCAAAATGTATAACCTCGGCGCTTCGATATACGCTAATCGATAGCTACTGGTTACGTAACAAAGTATCGACAAGCTATTTGCCGATACGGTCCCGTTTCATATCCGTCTCATCTAGAGTCCGTGTTCAATACCTACTGTACAAGCAGTTGTCCGCGGCCGTTTGCATTTTTAAAACAGTACATATCCAATAGTGTTGTGTAATATCCTACCGTAACGAGGGCGTCAATGTCTTGTGATGATTTTGTAGGGTAATCTATATTTTATAGAATTTCATTATTTGTGGCCAATTTGATGATAATTATCATTACATTTACAAAATATAACGTGTAATGGAAGATTTTGGCTACATTCCGGTAGGATCCGGTAGTGTTTGGCTAGTTTCCGGTATATCCGGTAGATTTTGGTAGATTCCGGTATTTCCGGTAACCGAAGATTAAGTGCAATAAATCGTCTGCTGATCTAGAGTGTAAAAATGGTTGCATCAAACAGGAAAAGAAATATTGAATTGTTATATCCTTGTTAACTATTGTTTGAACGTTACACACCGTACCAGCTGTTATTATTTGAGTGAGTATGCCATTGATGCATTCAGTGGATAAGTTGCAATATATGGACGATCAATGGATCAGCTTTAAAAACAACAGATTAACGTTTTTTATGTAAGCTTACCGACATTACTCATAGTCATAAGGCTACTCATACTCCTACATGCCTAGTTTATACTAGTAGCTAGCAAGTATTTTCTGGATTGTAGTATTTTCCAGACGTCATGAAATATTCATTTTAGGCAACATCTTTGCGAACTTTGTTATTCGCTTCAACTAAAGCATTAAGTAAATTCGGGAGTTTGCTCATTCTGCACTAAGCTCTTTTGGCCCCAGTTTTTTCAGGCTCTTTCGGCCCCAATTTAAGGCTCATTCGGCCCCAATTTAAGGCTCATTCGGCCCCAATTTCAGGCTCATTCAGCTCAGGGACTCTAGATGAGACGGATATGAAACGGGACCGTATTGGCAAATAGCTTGTCGATACTTTGTAACGCTACCAGTGGCTATCGATTAGCGTACACAGTGGGTTTTTTCATTCAAAATCGGGTCTGGTAACCGGACCCATTCCCAATGGTAAAAAGTATTTATATTTCCCAAATGGGAGCTGCAAATTCTCAATGGATTTTTTTTTTTTTTTTTTTTAAGACCAATATTTTGTTCATCTCTCTTCCACATAAGATTAACCTTAGTAAATATAATACTGGACACACTTGTAACCTCAATTTTGAAGCATTTGTTAGCAAACAATAGCAACACTAATTTCCCAATTTTAGTCAAAACACTGCGAATTTTCCCAATCCAAAAGGACCCTGCCCCAGTCCCAAAATGGTGAATTAAAACACTGGTACATCGAAGCGCCTAGGTTATAAATTTTGATGTACACACTCACGTCATTTTTTAAAATTATACTTTCATTTCTCGGCCAATTTTGACAAATTATATATCATTAAGAAAGTCTACGTTACATAGTTTTCAGATATATAAATTAGTGTTTTTCCCAGAAGGGCAAAGGGGCATGTTGCAGAAATTCAAAAAGGGCATTTTAACACGCGGTTTATGAAAAAAAGGGCAGACATAGGCGTGGTGCCTTTTAAGCCACTTTCACATTTTCCTTCTCCATTTGCGCCAATCTCCGTTTACACGACGGCATTTTCAGTCTTTAACAAATATTAGCAACACGCCTTTACAATTAAATAATAAATTGTCCAAATTAAACACGAGTCTTTTATATATTTATGTATTCCAAAATGCA
Organism: Dreissena polymorpha; assembly: GCF_020536995.1. NCBI lineage: Eukaryota > Metazoa > Mollusca > Bivalvia > Myida > Dreissenidae > Dreissena > Dreissena polymorpha. The sequence goes on along the minus strand of NC_068358.1, from coordinate 68,523,731 downwards.
CTGATCAACACTTCTTTACAGACGTAGAGATGTGATTAAAGTTCGATTAAAAAGAAATCTTTCGGTGCAGGGCGATCTGAAATGACATAATGGGGTATTTTATAAAAGGGTTCGTATATTGAAGCCCTATAGACTTGGGCAGGTAAGTTACATTTGACACGCATTTTAATACACCACCCCCTCTTCACACCTTTCATGTCGCCAGCTGAAGAACCAGTATTTTTTTTTTTAGAAAAAAGTCAGTTTTTTGAAGCCCATCATGTGTTGGCAGGAAAGACATATACATGAATTGACACACATTATAATACACAGCCGCAATTTTCACACCTTTCAATTCTCTAGCTAGATAGTCCGTATATTTGGTTTATCTACTATGGTAAAGGTGTGTAAGTTAATTGCCATAGGTTAATACATAATTAATATTAAATTGTGCATTTACACTGAACATAAGATTAAACACGAACATGTTTTTGTCGACTGTACGTGAATACTTATGATAATTTTAACATGAATCCCTATCGAACGCAGAAATTTGTGTTTGCATCGATCTAAGAACATGTTTCTTATGGGATGCGTATAAAGATTACTTCATTCTTATTGAGCCTGTTTTATACTCCCTCGCATATGCTTTGGAGCAGTCAGTATGACTACCTATAAATCGAGCGCTGTTATAGATTAAATCTACTTGATTAATATAGTCGATTAGACGTTGACGTCTCTCGAGTAAATCAAGCACAGTCGGAGCGTCACAGACAATAAAGGAAGCTGATTTTGCGGACCAAGTTAGGTCGTAAGGCAATAAAGATGTTATCAATAAGGGCGCGTGGCGAAATTTGCCTTTGAAAAGGGCAGAGTGGCGATCTGGTAGGGCGGTGTGGCTTTTCGCCACGCTAAAATGGCCTGGGAAAAACACTATAAATATATATTAAGTTTTTCTTCTGATTTGGGCAGCCCGGCGAGTTATAACTTTAACTGTTGCAAATATCACACTGTTTTAGAATCTAGATTTACGGTTGACATGTTCTCACTTTATACAGATTTATAGCGTTTATATTTGGAGTTCAGTTTTAAAAATTACATCTTGCTTAGGGGAATAGAATTCTGTATAAGATAGAAAAAATGATTTTAAAAATAAAATTAAATAAGGAATGAATTTGTACGAAAGTATCGCGCGGTCCTAACGCAGAGAACTGATGCTACGGTCTTGGCTAAGTTATGGACCTTGTTTTCTCTGAAATAGCTGCTGTGGGACTTCAAAACCCAGTAGGGGGCATGGTGTTTCACAAGCGCAGCTTTTGTTTTAATAACTTAGTTTTTTGTATGATTAAATTGTATTACTTGAAATACAGGAACATTTAAACGCATTTATTAAAACTTTGTATGTAATTAAGATGATGATCATGTATATATTCATGTATATGTACAAGTCTAAATAAACTTTTTGTTAAGTTCTATGTTCAGCTATGTCATTATTGCACTCTTCTAACCATTTTTAGCATCCCTTTTGATACAAAAATGAGGTTTAACAGCAAAGAACTTGCCCATCTGGCACAGCAAAATGGTAGTCACTTTGATAGAGAAGGCATTCTACAGATGAAACAAAAGAATGAAAAACTCTTCAGAAAAGGCGAAGGTATGTGAAATAATTGTGCCTCACTCTGAGAAAAAGAGGCTGAACATATTTGCGTAAAGTGACGTCCCAGATAAGCCTGTGCAGGCAGGCTAACCAGGAACGACACTTTCTGCCTAAACTGGATTTTCGCTTAGAAGAGACTTCATTAACCAAAAATACCATTAAAGCCACACACTTTGAAATGAAATACATGTTAATCAATACATATAGATGCAATTTGAAAGTGTGCAAAATTGTCGTTAAATCTATAGCCTAGTTAGCAAGTAATTTATGTATTATTTTTAAGAACGGTACCGCTTTTAGAACCAAAAGTAGGATTTCTATATGTTTACGTCATTTTCGACAAACATGATTATTTTTAAGTTTTAAAGCGCAAAAAAGACGGATTTCTACCGTGTAACCATCAGATATATTCTAATTGGCATAGATAAAATTAAATCTATAGCCTAGTTAGCAAGTAATTAATTATTTTTCAAACGATACGGCTTTTAAAAACGAAAGTAGGATTTCTAAACGTATATGTCCATTTCGACAAACACAATTATTTTAAGTTTTAAAGCGCAACAAAGACGGATTTCTACCTTGTAATCCAGATATATTCTAATTGGCATAGATAAAATATTTTTCATATTTATACTTAAATTTACTATCATTTCAAGGTGTGTGGCTTTAAAACAGAAAGTGTCATCCCAGAGTAGCCTATAGATTATTATATGGTAGTGCATAAGATGACTTGCTTTAAAAAATATAAAGTTATTGCCCTTCTCTATGTTTGCAATTATTTCCAGGGTATTTTGTTCACACAGTTTATTTCACGATTGCAGATAATATACACATACAATATGAATTTTGCATTCAGACACAAGAAAACATCAAGAGAAAACGTGCCATGCATCCAACACATGTCTTAAGTTATATACTGTAAAACCATTAAATTTCGTGTGGTACGAATTTTCGTGGATTTCGTTGTTCCGCTGAACCACGAATTCAAGTACCAACGATTATTTTTAACCAGGTTTTCCGAAGGAAAAAACTGGTTATTAGATTGGCGAATGCGGGCAGGCTGGCTGGCGGGCTGGCTGGCTGGCTGGCTGGCTGCAACTTTCGGGCGGGCGGAACAAGCTTGTCCGGGCCATAACTATGTCGTTCATTGTCAGATTTTAAAATCATTTGGCACATTTGTTCACCATCATTGGACGGTGTGTCGCGCGAAATAATTACGTCGATATCTCCAAGGTCAAGGTCACACTTTGAGTTCAAAGGTCAAAAATGGCCATAAATGAGCTTGTCCGAGCCATAACTATGTCGTTCATTGTCAGATTTTAAAATCATTTGGCACATTTGTTCACCATCATTGGACGGTGTGTCGCGCGAAATAATTACGTCGATATCTCCAAGGTCAAGGTCACACTTTGAGTTCAAAGGTAAAAAATGGCCATAAATGAGCTTGTCCTGGCCATAACTATGTCATTCATTGTGAGATTTTAAAATCATTTGGCACATTTGTTCACCATCATGGGACGGTGTGTCGCACGAAAGAATCACGTCAATATCTCCAATGTCAAGGTCGCCACGACTAAAAATAGATTTTTTTTAAAAACAAACTTACAAAGGGGGTTAATTTTGTTTGTTCATTTCAAAAGTTCAGTTTGAGTTTTCTCCCTTTATCAGATTTTTTTTTCACAATGAAAACCTGGTTTTGTGACAATTTTGTCCCTTGTTACATTTTTAATCCGAAATCGGTCCTTTCGGAATGTCATTTCCGACATTCTCTATTGTTTTCGGTTATCTGAGATATTTGATTGAGATATGCTAGGTAATACAATATGTTGTTTTCTTGACAAGTGTTTGGTTAATAATACTTTATAAAGTCTCTATAACGCTCAAAATCTACGAAAATTTCGTTAAGTATTTCTTAAAATAAAGTTAACACAACTTAACAATCAGTGTTCCTTGTAGCAATAGCCAAAATAGATGTGGTATGATTACATAGATTATTGTATATACAAAATGCTCGTTTTACGCTCATCTAATTTTGGAAAAAAAATTATGAGCTATTGTCATCACCTCGGCGTCGGCGTCCGGTTAAGTTTTGCGTTTAGGTCCACTTTTCTCAGAAAGTATCAATGCTATTGCATTCAAACTTGGTACACTTACTAACTATCATGAGGGGACTGGGCAGGCAAAGTTAGATAACTCTGGCGTGCATTTTGACTGAATTATGTGCCCTTTTTATACTTAGAAAATTGAAAATTTTGGTTAAGTTTTGCGTTTAGGTCCACTTTTTTCAGAAAGTATCAATGCTATTGCATTGAAACTTGGTACACTTACTTACTATCATGAGGGGACTGGGCAGGCAAAGTTAGATAACTCTGGCGTGCATTTTGACAGAATAATGTGCCCTTTTTATACTTAGAAAATTGAAAAATTTTGGTTAAGTTTTGTGTTTACGTCCATTTTATTCCTTAAGTAACTAACTATCATAAGGGGACTGTGCAGGCAAAGTAATGTAACTCTGACTGGCATTTTGACAGAATTATGTGCCCTTTTTATACTTAGAAAATTGAAAATTTGGTTATGTTTTGTGTTTAGGTCCACTTTATTCCTACAGTATCAAAGCTATTGCTTTCATACTTGCAACACTTATTAACTATCGTAAGGGGACTGTGCAGGCAAAGTTATGTAACTCTGACTGGCATTTGGACGGAATTATGGGCCCTTTATACTTAGAAAATTGAAAGTTTGGTTAAGTTTTGTGTTTTGGTCCACTTTACCCCTAAAGTATCATAGATATTGCGTTCATACTTGGAACACTCGCAAACTATCATAAGGGTACAGTAAAAGGACAAGTTGCATAACTCTGGATGTCATTTTTACGGAATTATGGCCCTTTTTTGACTTAGTAACTTTGAATATATGGTTAAATTTTGTGTTTCGATCCACTTTACTTCTTAAGTATCAAGGCTTTTGCTTTCAAACTTCAAATACTTTCATGCTATCATGAGGTTACTGTACCTGGCAAGTTGAATTTTACCTTGACCTTTGAATGACCTTGACTCTCAAGGTCAAATTATTAAATTTTGCTAAAATTGCCATAACTTCTTTATTTATGATTAGATTTGATTGATACTTTGACAAAACTACTCTTACCTGACATACCACGATAGACTCCACCCAAACCACCCCCCCCTCCCCCCCACCCCCCATCCGAAACCCCCCCCCCCCCCCCCTAAATTTTTTTTTTTTTTTTTTAAGATCATCTCACAAATTACCACCACACCCTCACACTATACCCCCCCACCTCACCCCCCCCCCAATTTTTTTTGTTAAACGGTTAAAAACACAAATATTTATTTTTATTATTTTATGTTTGAAATACCGTCCAACCATCGCACCCAAGAATCCCCACCCCCACCCCCCCCCACCCCCCCCACCCCCCACCCCCCGCCACCCCCGATTTTTTTTTCTTTTTTTTCGCATTTTTGGAAGATAATGTAATAAATGTCCACACCCCCACACAATGCACCCCTCTTCACTCCACCCCTCCCTCCTTTGTGATTGAAAATGAGAGTCCCTTCACCTTTAAAAAGAAAATAGATGAGCGGTCTGCACCCGCAAGGCGGTGCTCTTGTTATTTATTTGTGGCCACAATTAATTCCCGCAAATATATCTTTTCATACGACACACAAACACCATGGTAGTGGTCATGTGTCGTATAAATAGATGATGCAAAACAATAATAAAAACGAGCATTTTGTATCTACAAACATCTATTTTACCAGACCACATCTGGCGTTGAAATTTTGGCGATTGCCATAAGGAACACTGATTTTTAATTGTTTAAGTTTATTTTACGCACAATTGTACGCAATTTTCTTTGATTTTGAGTAGTAATTACTATGTTACTTTAAATAAAGCACGGATTTTAAACTGTACATCAACGATTGTTCTCTTTTACGTGACGTCGTCAAATTAACAGTTTGCAGATTTATCACATATGTCAATTAGTGCCAATTAAAGTTAAAAGAGACATAACTGTTTTCACACGTGTATTTTGGGGACCTTATTACTCAATTGTTACTACTAGGGGACCGATTGAGCAGAGAATTGCAAATATTGTCAAAACAACATTGATAGCAATTAGCGAGCTGGGACCCACAAGATCGTCGCTTATTCGCTCTTGTCAACAATTATCGGCAACACTTTCATGCTTCAGTGCACATAAACCTCAAGCCTTGCTGTCAACAAAGATTAGCAGATTATTCTTCGTTATTACTCTGGTTGTTTTAAGAAAAGTTTAATTATTATGACTGTCAATCTTCCCCGAAAATTTGAAATCCACGAAATTACGTGTCAACGAATTAGTTGTTTTTAATTAAACCACGAAATTTCATACCGACGAATTTCTGTACGTTTACAGTATATAATAGTAGTCAACTTCAGACAAAGCATATACGTTAGTGAAGTATCTTGTAAATTTTACAATTAAATGTACTTGTGTGTTGAAAAAAACATAAAAAAATATTTATAAAAAAAGGAATATATCATCTTCTAGTGTGAATAGATAACAAAGCATGTGTATATTGTAATAACAGATGAAAGAGTATATCTTGACAATGTATAATATTAGGTATCAAGATCAAACTTCATTGGAAGAAAGCTTGCAGTGTTAGAAAGTTCTTAAGATTAAACTTCCAATGCCCTCTGACAAATTTGCATGCAAGGGTTATTTCAGGCACAAGATGACAGATCTAGTTTGAAATGTAGAACCTGGCTGAAATGTTAATCATTTGAAAACACAATGATTGTATTAAAATTTTCAGCTTTTGTCGAACGATTCTTCAGGCTGCGAGGTAATCTTCTCTTCTACTTCAAATCAAAGGAAAGCATCAATGTAAGTATGTGTTCACCTATGCACAATGCGCTCATAGTGAGCTTTTGTGATCTCCTTTTGTCCGTCGTTTGTCATGTGCCGTAAACATTTACCTTGTGACTTTACTGCAGGCTACATTGATTTCCCAGCATGGATGAAACTTGGTCAGAAAATACCATTCCAAAAAAGAAATATCAGGCAAATGTTGTGTAAAACTAGGTAACCAGATCAAATTAAAGACAAAGCTTTTGAACACACTAGAGGCTAAATTTATTGTCCACTCATTATGTATTTTGTTAAGAACATTTGTCCCAATAACATTCAGACCTTGTACAAAACTCTGCCACATGGGGTCCAAACCTTAATCACTTGGTAAATGAAAAAAGCTTATGAACACTAGAGGTCACATTTATTGCCCAATTTTCAGAATGTTAGGTCAGAGTATTTATTCTGATGAACAGCCCAGTTTCAAATTGGATAATGAAGCATCAAAACTTGGTCTATAAGTCAAGTGAAAGAAAAATAACCTTTATCCAAAAATGTTATCATGAAGATTAAACCAGTGTCATGTTGGGGATTACTATGCCACTGGGTAAAATTAAAAAAGTTTGTGAACACTTTTGTTATGCCCCCCTTCGAAGAAGAGGGGGTATATTGTTTTGCACATGTCGGTCCGTCCGTCTGTCCACCAGATGGTTTCCGGATGATAACTCAAGAATGCTTAGGCCTAGGATCATGAAACTTCATAGGAACATTGATCACGACTGGCAGATGACCCCTATTGATTTTCAGGTCACTAGGTCAAAGGTTAAGGTCACAGTGACTCAAAATAGTAACATGGTTTCCGGATGATAACTCAAGAATGCTTACGCCTAGGATCATGAAACTTCATAGGTACATTGATCATGACTGGCAAATGACCCCTAGTGATCTTCAGGTCAATAGGTCAAAGGTCAAGGTCACAGCGACTTGAAACAGTAAAATGGTTTCCGGATGATAACTCAAGAATGCTTACACCTAGGATCATGAAACTTCATAGGAACATTGATCATGACTGGCAGATGACCCCTATAGATTTTCAGGTCACTAGGTCAAAGGTCAAGGTCACAATGGTTTCCGGATGATAACTCAAGAATGCTTACACCTAGGATCATGAAACTTCTTAGGTACATTGATCATGACTGGCAGATGACCCCTATTAATTTTTAGGTCACTAGGTCAAAGTCACAGTGACCAGGGTTCGCACAGGGCTTGAAAAGTGCTTGAAAACGAGTCCTAGGCTTAAAAAGCCCTTGAACAAAGGTTGGCCTTGGAAAAGTGCTTGAAAAGTGCTTATTTCATGTAAAAAAAGCCTTGAAAATGTGTATTTTTGCTCAAAATTACTTTTATCATCGCTTTAACTATAAACTTAAATCGTTCTTAAAGGAAATATTACGAAAATTGATCATAAATTTCTTAGCGCAAAAAGTTGAGTACGAAATAAATGTTTTGTACACTATTAAGTACGAAACGATATGTGTATACGTCACATATTATGTGTACTACGTCAAAGGTTCTCCACTGTGATCAATTTTCGCGAGTGAAAACGCAGCGATGGGGAAGCGTCGTTACAAACCAGGGTGGTTAACTGAATATTCCTGGATACAGAAAACAAATGACATTCGAAAAGCACATTGTCGGGTCTGTATGAAGACCATTGATGTCGGGGGATGGAGGAAAGCTCTTTGAAAAGCGACGAGAAAGGGGAAACCCACAAAGAAAACATTAAATTGAGAAGCAAACAGGATTTCTGCAATGTGTTTTTTTTTAAACAGGAAGGGACTATTGTTTAATCTGTTAAATCTAAAACAGACATAGACAGCAACAGCCCATCTGTGTCGAACCAGGAAGGCACAGCTACAGAGAGTGTGCATATATAAGATATTCTAATTCCAGGACCTCGCAACCATCAGCAGCAGTATCAAACTCGCAGACATCCATAGACAAATTCGTTACAAAAATGATATGTTGAAAGCGGAAGTATTGTGGGTAGTGCATACCGGTTGCACACATCAATCCTTTAATTCCAATAAATACATTACAAAGTTATTTCAGGTTATTTTCCATGACAGTACCATAGCGAAACAATTTTCTTGCGGAGACCGCAAAACAGCATATGTGGCCGTTTTTGGGCTAGCTGAACATTTCAAAACTTTCAATCATATAACTTTAAATAATATGTAAGAGTTATTGTGGAATAAGTTTAATGTGTTTGAGCAAATAAATGATATTTACTGTGTTAACCTGGCTTTAAAATGCATTTGTTAAAGGAAACTAACATACGGTTCTCGGCCTTGAAAATGAAAATTTGGCCTTGAAAAGACCTTAAAAAGTGCTTGAATTTAGGTTTGAGATTTCTGTTTGAACCATGAGTGACTCAAAACAGTAAAATGATTTCTTGATGATAACTCAAGAATAATTAGGCCTAGGATCATGAAACTTCATAGGTACATTGATCATGACTGGCAGATGACCCCTATTGATTTTCAGGTCACTAGGTCAAAGGTCAAGGTCACAGTGACAAAAAATGTATTCACACAATGGCTGCCACTACAACTGACAGTCCATATGGGGGGGGGCATGCATGATTTACAAACAGCCCTTGTTTCCAAATGTATTTCCCGATTTTCATTTAACTTGGTCAGAATATTTGTCTCAATTAAATCTCTGCTGAGTTTGAAACTTGTTCTTGATCACTAAGGTAAACAAGCATATTCGTTGAATTGATATATCCGACCAAATAAAGTTTGTTTATGGATGGGTGCATATCCCTTGACATATGGTATAATATCTTCTTTTTTTTTAATGATCACTTGTGAATTAAAATGGATATTCCACCAAATCCAACAAGTATCCTCTTTATATTTTGTTAATGAATAAAAAAAAAAAATCTCTGAGGTTTTTATAAGGGCAGACAAAGACAACACTAATTTAAGGTATGACATATTTCGTTAGTGTATGATTTTTAATTTTTCCGCAGAAACAAGAGCCACAAGGTGTCCTAGTTTTAGAGAGATGCACTGTGGAATTAGATAGCCAAAGTTCAACAGACTCTTCTTTTATCATAGGCAAGTTTTGCATTTTATTTATTTATTGAATCAAATACGGATATAGAAAAGTGTGCATATTTTGATGCTGCCGCTTAGTGGCATTGTCTTTTAACACTTTGGAAGGCACATGTTTTGCCTAATCTTCCTTAAACTTGCTCAGCTCAATAGGTAGAGCACTGGAAAAAACATCAGAGGGTAGTGAGTTGGTAAACTAACTGCTGTGATAGCACTGAAATACTTACTGAAAAATGGTGAAAAATCCAAGTAAACCAACAAACCTTCTTGAACATGTGCAAAACATTTTTTTAACTAGATATCAAATGATCTTGACTGTTCTCATTCATCGGGGGTGGGTCAGATATCCTTTTATGGCTATTGTGAAACATTTAAAAGACTCAGCAAGTCTTTTTGCCAAATCTTCATGAAACCTCGCTCATGTCATTATTTTGTTCTCATTAAAATCTTGAACGAGTATGACAATGTTTCTGGTCTTGCCACCAGGGAAAAGGCTAGTTTTCTTTATACATGTAATGCTCAAGTGAATACTTGTCAATACAACCTGCTCTGAACTGATAAGTTTTGTCAAGTCTCAGTGCCTGTTGACTGTCATGTTACACAGCCAGGTTTGCAGAATATGATAGCAACACAAATTTAATGGAGCCTCGCTCTGAGAAAATGGGGCTTAATGCAAGTAAATGGGGACTTAATGCAAGTAAATGGGTGCTTAATGCAAGTAAAAGGGGGCTTAATGCAAGTAAATGGGGGCTTAATGCAAGTAAATGGGGGCTTAATGCAAGTAAAAGGGGGCTTAACGCAAGTAAATGGGGGCTTAATGCAAGTAAATGGGGGCTTAATGCAAGTAAATGGGGGCTTAATGCAAGTAAATGGGGGCTTAATGCAAGTAAATGGGGGCTTAATGCAAGTGCGTAAAGTATTGTTCCAGATTAACATGTGCAGTCCACACAGGCTTATCAGGGATGCCACTTTCTGCCTTGAATGGATTTTAAGAGACTTACTATAAATGAAAAATTGCTTAAACGCGGAAAGTATCGTCCATAATTAGCCTGTGCAGATTGCAAAGGTTTATTTGCTATGATATCTTGCCGACATACATTAAGCACCGTTTTCCCTTAACATGGCTCATTAAGTTTCCATATTTTAACAGTTTTTGAGGGAGATGATGAAACCTACACATTTTTGGCGGCATCAGAAAAAGAGAGAGATGGCTGGATTGAGGCTCTACACACTGCCAGCTATGAATGCCTGAAAATGCAGCTGCTGAGCCTGCGCGAGCAAGTCCAGCTGCGCACTGGGCAGGACCCGTTCAGTCAGATGATGCGCGCTGACACCGGAATGGAGTTTGAGACTTTAGGCAACATTGATTCCAATGACCCAGCCATGGAAATGAGTCTAAGTATGACAATTGTTGTATAGATGGACATGCTGTTTTATTTCTGATAAGATTAATGTGTACTTGGTTGAGTAAATTAGCAATATATTATCGGAGAATATGGCAGCAAATTTGCAGCACCCTTAGTATGTACCCTCCATGGTTACAAAATGGGGAAACATAAGATACTTGTAATTTCAGTTGGCTTTTTTCAATGGGCATTGATTAAATTAGATTTTGCCTATTCAAATTGTTCCTACAAATGAAAAAATGAACAATTTATTTATGCTTCATTAAGAAAAACGTTGATGAAGTAAATGTTTCATCCAATAACGATAGTAAGGTTAGTATGTACCGCATGTGGGTCTTTCAGCCATTGAAGGATTGCCAAATGAAAGTAATGGCCAACCACCCAACCCATTTGCAGTTGTATACATCATCATTCCACCTCAGCAACAGAACTGGCTCCAACACAACCATACAGAAATGGTGGAAGTAAGTTTGCTGTCTCCATCAAAGCAGGGTTTGTGGGTGGATTATAGCAAGTACCTGAAATAGTTATTTCCATTTTTATGGGACAGTATACGAGTTATTTATTTCAATTTCAGTCCTTGGAACTGTATACTTTATAAATACATATACTTCATACTTTATATAGATCGTAACATTCCTATGAGCCTTACTCAGCCTTACTTTGGACAATCAGGACTTTATGCATGTGTGTAGTGTCGTCATAGATTAGTGGGAACTGGCTCATCAGGGACAACATTTTCCTTCTAAACTGGATTTTTGCCCTGAAGAGAATACCTTTTAATGAGAAATTCTTTAAGAGCACAAAGTGATGTCCCTGATTAGCCTGTGCTATTGCCCAATCTTTATGAAGTAATTTCAAATTTCAGAACATTTGTCTAAATGATATATTTGGTGAGTTTGAATGTATACCATTTGGAGTCTAAAAGTTTTTCACTATGCAAAATTAAGTCAGGTGCTTGTGAACACTTTAGGGGTCATTTTTATTGCACAATATTCATGAAACTTGGTTAGAATATTTGTCCTAATGATAGCTCAACCAAGTTGGAAACTGGGGCATGTGGGTCAAAGATTATATTACTTAGGTAAAAACTAGGTGACTTGAATTAAAATGTTAGCCAGGCTTTGAACACTACAGATGCCACATGTATTGACTCATCTGCATGAAACTTGGTCAGAACAAGTTGTTTTAATTATATCTTGGCTGAGTGTGAAACTGGGTCATTATGGGTCCATTTTAATGGGTCACCTGATCAAATAAAAGAGAAAGCATTTTAACAATCTCGAGGCCATATTTTATTCCAATCTTCATCAAACTCAGTCAGAACTTTTTTTGGTTGTGGCCTTTAGCAGATGCCATTAAAATGTGTTAATGCGCAAGTACCATGCACTTGGGCATTAAAATATTTTACAGATGTTGCCAAACATGTGATCTCTATTATAATTCCAAGAGTAACATTTGTTACTAAAATGGAGTTAAATTGTTATGCATTTAAATGGACCTTTTCACAGATTTTGGCCTCTATTGAAGTTTGTCATTAACTGCTTTAAATCGATAAATGTAAACATTGGAACTAAGTAGCTTCATTAAAAAAAAAAACAAGAATGAATTTTTAAAAAGAAAAAAGTAAACATAAATTTGGCTTGAACCACTGACCCTTGCAGTAAAAGATCAGCACTTAACCCGCTTGGCCATCCGTACTCATGTAGTAAATGGTGTATTTTATACGTTATATAAGCAATCGTTGATATGTCACAAAATATAATGATAGCAACAGAACTCTCCAAATTATTGAACTGTTTTGTGCTTGTAACTCTTTATAATTTTCAGGTTTTTACATTGTCAAATGAGTATATAATGGATATTTAAAGCATTGTAAATGTTCAGTAGCATTTTTACTCGCAAATATCATAACTACAACAGAATCTGAAACAATTTTTTCCAAGTTGTCAATTTACCAAACGTGAAAAGGTCCCTTTAATATAATGTATTGTTTTAAATCATGTGTTAATAACAAAATATGCTACATGTGCTGTATTTATCTTCAGAATAACAACAATCCCCACTTCTTGAAGACCATTGGCTTTGGGGATTCAGGTGGGCTCGAACCAACAATGAGAGTTAAGATCACAGTGTTCCATGTGAAAGAGAGAATGACAGGAATGGTGGGTATACACACTAGCTGACATATTAAACCTTTATGGTTGTTAGCTAGTATTTTAAGCACAAGTGAGCATGATTATTGGTACTATGAAAGGTATTTACTAGAAACTTCCTTGATTCTCTGTGAGGGGCATGAGTTCAGAAACAAACATCTGTTTATGAGGCGACTATAGCCCAAAGAGTTAAGAGCTAAATAAAATGTTTTGTTGATGCACATTTGTAAAGACAGAAATTATTTTAAAAGAGTTGATATGAAGTGTATATTATATGTATCATACATTGCAAATGTTTTATTTCCATATATGTATCTACTTCAGATGACTCAGATTGGGCAGGTCATTTTCACCTTGAATGACGTTCTACAAACTGAAGACTTGTCTTTGAAATTAGCCCTTGTGTAAGACTTTTTATCCCCTGCCATAGGCGGAGGGATATTGTTTTGGCATTGTCCGTCCATCCGTCCGTCTTTCCGTCCGTCCGGCACTTTTGTGTCCAGAGCCATATCTTGGATGTGCTTTGGCGGATTTCATTGAAACTTGGTATGAGTATATATATGGTAGAGGATGATGCACGCCAAATGGCATTGTACACCATCTGTTAATAATGGAGTTATGGCCCTTTGTATCTTGAAAAAATGCTTTTTTGAGTGTCAAATATAACACCTTTGTGTCCAGAGGCATATTGGCGGGGGATATCAATTCAATGAATTTGCTTGTTTCTTAGGAATTTGTGTTAAATAATGACTCACTTTATGTGGAAATTTGTATTATGTCATACGCAGCCAGCGTAGCTCCAAAAAGGCCTGCGCATTCGCACATTCTGGTCAGGAGCTACCTTGTCTGCTAATGAAACCTCTAAACCTTACATTGACTTTATAGCAGACAGGGCAACTGTATTTGATAACAGAGCCTTTATGGCCCTATTGTTTATTTTATTTTAAACATTAAAGAAGCCTGTTTTTAATTTACTTTTACCTACAAAGCAGTTTTTATATAGACTTTAAATTGGGCAATGCAGTATTATGCATACTTTATATAGTCAAAGCATTAAATTTTGTTGGCTTATTTAAAAGCATCTATGTTTGAACTGCGCTCTATGAGAACTGGGTTTACTGCATGTGTGTCAAGTATTGTCCCAGATCAGCCTGAGCAGTCCATAAAGGCTAACCTGAGGTGACACTTTTCACCCTTTACACACATGCAGTAAACTGGGTTTTCCCAGAAGGTGGCTCACTTATGTAAAACAACATTTACAATGCATGAGTTTGAGGACACGAATTCTAATTGTTTCAGTGGCAATGATGGAACCAGAGTGGGCATGCTGAGCATAGTTAGCTGGTTGAACGACACCCATGGGAACACAACCAACCTATCTCATGATGATGTAAATGATGTTACCTTGGGTCTTATTATACCAGACAGGGTAGCTCCTAACCAGACCGCGCAAATTATATTCGTTATACATTTTTTATTAGCTCACCTGAGCACAATTGTGCTCATGGTGAGCTTTTGTTATCGCCTTTTGTCCGTCGTGCGTTGTCCGTTGTGTGACTTCAACATTTGCCTTGTTCACTATCTAGAGGCCACATTTATTGTCCAATCTTCATGAAATTTGGTCAGAAGATTGGTTTCAATGATATCTTGAATGAGTTCGAAAATGGTTATGTTTGCTTGAAAAACATAGCTGCCAAGGGGCTTGGCATTTTTCCTTATATGGCTATAGTAAAATCTTGTTAACACTCTAGAGGCCACATTTATTGTCTGATCTTCATGAAACTTGGTCAGAAGATTCATCCCAATAATATCTTGGACAAGTTCGAAAATGATGCCGGTTGGTTGAAAAACATGGCCGCCAGGGAGCGGGGCATTTTTCCTTATATGGCTATAGTAAAACCTTGTTAACACTCTAATTTATTTTCCGATCTTCATGAAACTTGCTCAGAAGATTTGTCCCACTTATATCTTTGATGAGTTCAAAAATGGAAATCTTTGCTTGAAAAACATGGCTGCCAAGGGGCGGGGCATTTTTCTTAATATGGCTATATATGGCTATAGTAAAATGTTGTTAACACTCTAGAGGCCACATTTATAGTCCAATCTTGATGAAATTTGGTCAGAAGATTTGTCTTAATGATATCTTGGATGAGTTCGAAAATGGTTACGTTTGCTTGAATAACATGGCTGCCAAGGGGTGGGGCATTTTTCCTTGTATGGCTATATACATGTAAGGCTATAGTAAAATCTTGTTAACACTCTAGAGGCCACATTTATAGTCCGATCTAAATGAAACTCGGTCAGAAGATTCATCCCAATAATATCTTGGACGAGTTCAAAAATGATGCCGGTTGGTTGAAAAACATGGCCACCACAGGGGCGGGGCTAATTTCCTTATATGGCTATAGTTAAACCTTGTTAACACTCTAGAGGTCACATTTTTTTCCCGATCATCATGAAACTTGGTCAGAAGATTTGTCCCAATGATATCTTGGATGAGTTTGAAAATGGTTTTGGTTTCTTTAAAAACATGGCCACAAGGGGCGGGCATTTTTCCTTATATGGCTACATCTGGCTATAGTAAAACCTTGTTAACACTCTAGAGGCCACATTTATTGTCCAATCTTCATGAAATTTGGTCAGGAGATTGGTCTCAATGATATCTTGGATGAGTTCGAAAATAATTATGTTTGCTTGAAAAAAATGGCTTCCAAGGGGCGGGGCATTTTTCCTTATATGGCTATAGTAAAATCTTGTTAACACTCTAGAGGCCACATTTACTGTCCGATCTTCATGAAACTTGGTCAGAAGATTCATCCTGATAATATCTTGGTTGAGTTCAAAAATGATGCCGGTGGGTTGAAAAACATAGCTGCCAGTGTGCGGGGCATTTTTCCTTATATGGCTATAGTGAAACCTTGTTCACACTCTAGAGGCCACATTTATTTTCCAATCTTTGTGAAACTTGGTCAGAAGATTTGTCCCAATTATATCTTGTTATCTCAGGTGAGCGACTTTTGGCCTTTCAGGCCCTCTTGTTGTTTTATTTCTTCTAATAATATTTGTATGACCCTGAAGGAAGTTTGGGGGCGCAAACTGCTCATATCATTCATTTGTAAATCACGTTTCTTGGGCAGATTATAACACAAAAGTAAAAGTACTTCAAATGACCTGTGGTCTGGAATAACTGGGCTTTACTAAACTGCATTAAAGTAAGTTTGAAGTCTACACAGTAAAATCAGGGACAACCCATTCTGCCTATGCTAGATTTTTGTTCAAAAGAGACTTCTTTGAAACAAAAAGTTCCATACAGGTTGAACGTGTTGTCCCCAACTGTCATCCTGAACTGCACAAGCTATTCAGGTGAAATACTCCATGGAGATCCTGAACTGCACAAGCTATCCAGGTGACACACTCCATGGAGATCCTGAACTGCACAAGCTATTCAGGTGAAACTCTCCATGGAGATCCTGAACTGCACAAGCTATTCAGGTGAAACTCTCCGTGCAGATCCTGAACTGCACAAGCTATTCAGGTGAAACTCTCCATGGAGATCCTGAACTGCACAAGCTATTCAGGTGAAACTCCATGGAGATTCTGAACTGCACAAGCTATTCAGGTGAAACTCTCCATGAAGATCCTGAACTGCACAAGCTATTCAGGTGAAACTCTCCATGAAGATCCTGAACTGCACAAGCTATTCAGGTGAAACTCTCCATGGAGATCCTGAACTGCACAAGCTATTCAGGTGAAACTCCATGGAGATTCTGAACTGCACAAGCTATTCAGGTGAAACTCTCCATGAAGATCCTGAACTGCACAAGCTATTCAGGTGAAACTCTCCATGAAGATCCTGAACTGCACAAGCTATTCAGGTGAAACTCTCCATGAAGATCCTGAACTGCACAAGCTACTCAGATGAAACACTCCATGGAGATTCTTTAAACCCAATTAACCCAGAGTGTGGCTCATTGTATTACATTTTTCAAAATCAGTGATGTATAATATATAATAACATACTTTAATTATATTATGAAATTGTTCCTTATTATACAGTTTCTAGTGAGTAATGTTTTTTATCAAAAGACATCTTTAAAGGGCATTTGTCACTTTTAGTGATAAAGTTAGTTTAATAATTATCTTTTTTTTCTAGGATGAAGATGTTTTTACAAACATAGTACCTGCCATTAGAGGCCGCACAATGTCTGTGAAGAGACGTTCCAAACGCCTCGAGACTCTGAAGCCTTTGTGTGCAAACATCACAACCAGAACATTCCGCTTTGAAACAAATGACTCAGTGAAACTTCTTGTCCATGAATACATGGCAGAGAGCAAGTTTGCCTTTGACCTTCCAATAAAAACACTGTAAGTTAACCCAAAGTGGTACAGTTTTCATCGTATTTTCTCCTAACTTATTAGAAATGTGCATTTATTTGTAGGCCAAATTAGATAACAATCAATTAGGCACCAGGCAATTCAGAGTTATTGCCCTTTATTTATACAAAAATTGTGAAAAAATTTGCGTTTCAACATGCAAAGTCATGCAATAATTGTCATAGAATCTTCACCAAACTTTTGGGAAATGAAATTTACTTTCTTATTATCTTTTATGTGTATCTCAATTAAGAATTTAGGAAAACTTGATTTGTTTGCTAATTAAATTATGACTTTTGCCATCTTGCAGACAGCTGTTGATCGAAGAAGAGAAAACTAGAATAAAACATTTGCAGGATTTAGGCCAGGTAATTAGAGTTTGAATGAGGTTTAAGAACACATGTTTTATGGCCTTGAAAAAATAAGCATCCAATATACAAGGTATTGTACAAGACCAGCTTTTTGCTTCTAAATACATGTATACAATGTTGCAATTGCCTCATTGGATCATATTTTTGCATGCCCCTATCATTAAGGATGGGGGCTGTATGTAGTGTTTCCACTTTCTGTGGGTATGCATACCATCAATGATGGGGGCTGCATATAGAGCTACATTGTCTTTGGGTATGCATACAATTAATAATGGGTGCAAAATGTAGAGATCACCCTTTCTGCGGGTATACGAACAATTAATGATAGACAGCTGCATATAGATTTTACCGTGGCCATGCATATATGTAACAGTAATAATGGGGGCTACATAAAGACTTTACCTGTATTCTTATTGTGGGTATACATGCCATCAATAATGGGGGCCACAATTAGAATTTGCCCTATCTGTGGGTACATGACCATTATTGATGTAGCTTCATTTAGCGTTTACCCTGTACATGGGTACACGTATGTATGCTCAATTCTTATTCAGGCAATAAGTTTCGAAAGTATTGAAGGATTTTCAAATAATAAAGAAAAAAAATGTCAAACCTGCTGAGCAGGTGTGTCACATGAACGAACCATATCCCTAGGGTCAAGGTCATGATGGTCAATTGTCAAATTTAAGATTGAAACCCAATAATCCCGTCCATAACCAGGTGTTGTCTGGCATGGTGGAATAACTAGATCCCAAGGTCCAAGGTGAAGGTCAGACTGAGGTCAAAGGATAAATATAAAAGTTAAAGCCGTACCAAACAGTATTTTTGTTAAGTTGAGCATAGTCAAACAGTTTTTTTTTTGTCTGTAAGAACCAGATTCATATCTAATGTCAATAGCACATGTGAATGTCTTATGTGAAATATAAGATCTGAAGCCACCCAGTGCATAATTTTATCCAGTATTTTCAAATAATTTTGCAGAAATGTTAAGCATAGTGAGACAGTGTGTTTGAAGCAAAATCTAATGACATCAAATTCCATGTATCTGTGTGTTGTATGAAATACTGTTGCCTTATAGATAGGGCTGCTAAGTCGAGGTCATCCATGTTAAATGGACACATGCTAGTTTTTATGCCACATGAGTACGAAGTTCTTATGGGTGAGCTTTTATGGCCTGTTACTGTCCGTTTTCTGTCAATTTCTTTATCAACAATTTACTTAAACAACCTCTTGGTGGATGAAAACCAGGTTTAGTTGATATGTTTGTGGGATGGTCCTTAAACAAAGGATTTTAAAACATATAAACATTTTTTAAACTTTGATTGCTTTGGCAAACAAGAACTTAAAAAAGAAAATCTATAAATAAAAAATATTATTGTCTGAAACCTCTGCCTTGATTTTATAATTATCGTATTGTATAAATTTACACAAATGTACCTTGATCTAAATTATTTAACGTGTTTGATGTTATCATGGGAGTAGAAAGGTTTCCTTGTATGGCTATTTTGAGCACTTAGAATTTCTATCTGAAATCACTGACTGAATTTCACAATACTTTGACTCAATCATTGTTTGGTGACCCTCTCCAAGAGTTATTTAAGAACATTTCACTTGTTTAAAAAAAATTGCCACCACAAGGTGCGTAAATTTTCCTTATCCTTTTACTGGGATTTCAAATTCTATTGATTGTTTTCAAATAAGTCTGTGATTAAAATTTAATACGCCTTTTGGATGGGAAAGTTTTCTTAATATTACTTAATTGAAAACTCAAAAGTCATTGTCTTAACTGCAGGCTTTTTGCATACATTTTCACAAAATTTTAATGTTGAAAATATAAGATGTTTCGCCAATTTTCAGTTACCCAGACTGCTGGAGTCCTATGTCGCCTCGGACATTGCTCATCGTGCTGCCACCATATCTGCCTATACTGATTCAAGCAATGTTCTGACTTGTTACATAGATGCAGTCCTTCAGAAGGGTGCTAACTACAAATGTACATAACTAACACTTAATCTTTGTTGGTAAACCGCCTCACTAACAAACATATGCACAGTTTCAGTGTTATTTTTCATTTAAGTAAGGGATCTTCATTTTACTAGCGAGGCTGTTTTCGGAGAAAACCCGAGCTATTATCATACATAGGCGTCGTGCTAAAACCTTAACATTGGCTCTAAAATCAAAGTGCTTCCACCTACAACTTTGAAACTTCATATGAAGATGCACCTTGATGAGTTGTACACGCCACACCCATTTTTGGGTCACTGGGTCAAAGGTCAAGGTCACTGTGACCTCTAATATCAAACTTTAACATAGGCTCTAAAATCAAAGTGCTTCAACCTACAACTTTTAAACTTCATATGTAGTTTCACCTTGATGAGTTCTACATGCCTTACCAATTTTTTGGGTCACTAGGTCAAAGGTCAACTTCACTGTGACCTCTAATATAAAACTTTAACAAAAACCTTAACATTGCCTCTAAAATCAAAGTGCTTCCACCGACATCTTTGAAACTTCATATGTAGATGCACCTTGATGAGTTATACACGCCACACCCATTTTGGGTCACTAGGTCAAAGGTCAAGGTCACTGTGACCTCTAAAAAAAAAAATTATGACAAGCTTTCGCAGCTGAGCGTGGCACCCGTTATGCGGTGCTCTTGTTATGTTTTGGCACTGCTGTGTCGCTTTTTGACCAAATTCGTTGAATTAAAGCATTTATAATTCACCGTGGGGTCCACTTTGATACTGAGAACTCTGGTATGTGTAATTAGTGAAGCAGTTTCTTAGACTGCAGTTAGCCATATATGACATCCTGTTATGCCTGCAGCATGATTGGACTACAGTTAGCCTTATCTCTTACCGTTTCATGCCTGCAGCATGATTTGACTACAGTTAGCCTTATCTCTTACCCTTTCATGTCTGCAGCTTGATTGGACTACAGTAAGCCATGTTTCCCACCCTGCTATGTCTGCAGCTACCGGTAGATGGGATTTCTAGTAAAAATGTTACCTTGACATTGTAGAATTTTTGCTTACACTCCACATTAATAAAGAGAGCTGAGAGAGCTTCTGACAACAAATTGATATGTATGATGTTCATCTGGGTTCTTTGTTATGTATAGTTTGGCACTTGGTGTGCACTGTGGTTTTGCGGTTGTTAAATATTAGCATGCCATGTGTGGATGACTCACAGACATGCTTTAAATACATGCTTAGCCTCTGGATTAACTTCAAATAATCACAAACCCGTGGATGAGGGGGGAGGGGTATTTCAATTTATTACAGTGTTTTACGGGTATTAAATTTATGCCCTGCTTAGAAGAAGAGGGGGTATATTGTTTTGCACATGTCGGTCTGTCCGTCGGTCCGTCCACCAAATGGTTTCCGGATGATAACTCAAGAAGGCTTAGGCTTATGATCATGAAACTTTATAGGTACATTGAGCATGACTGGCAGATGACCCCTATTGATTTTCAGGTCACTAGCTCAAAAGTCAAGGTCACAGTGACTCGAAACAGTAAATGTTTTCTGGATGATAACTAAAGAACGCTTAGGCCTAGGATCATGAAACTTCATAGGTACATTGATCATGACTGGCAGATGACCACTATTGATTTTGTGGTCACTAGGTCAAAGGTCAAGGTCACAGTGACCTGAAGCAGTAAAATGGTTTCTAACCTATTCACACAATTGCTGCCGCTACAACGGACAGCCCATTTTGGAGGGCATGCGTGTTTTACAAACAGCCCTTGTTTTTTTAAGAATAGTTCAAAAGTATATGTATAAATTTGTCATCTGAATTCATTTATATACAATATTGTCAAATGTTGTGAAAGAACTTTCAATACAACCTGCATATTTGATATATTTCTGATTGTAACAGTTGCATAATTTAATTATGTCTTTATGGTAACTAGAGGGTCCTACCACTATATAATTTGGTATTTTGCATTTTATTTTATCATCAAGGAAATGTTTTTCCAGGGAATGTCTTCCTAAGTGCATGAAACTTCTGACCTAATTAGTATTTCATTTCTAGGCATTGTGAATTGTAGTTAACTGGGCAATGGAAAGCTGCATGTGCTGTTTACCAAGATATATGCATGTCAACTGTCACTACATATACTCAACAAATGAAGTACCTCCATTCTTATCAAGGTAATGTGCTTGTGATAAGCTGTTTCTTGCTGGAAGTTTGTTGAATAGTTAAACATTTTATCTTTTGTGAATTAATTGGCAGCATTTATTACATTTTTTAGCTCATGCTGTTAACATTTTTATTACGGGCTACACAAATCTTGTTCACTACATTTAGCGCTTTCTCTTTATTATGCTCCCCCAAAATTTATTTAGTCTGTCCGTCTGTGCCCAATTTTTGTCCGGGCTATTTCTCAGCAACTAATGACCAGAATTCAATGAAACTTTATGGGAAGCTTCACTACCAAGAGGAGATGTGCATATTATTAGCGGGTTCTGGTCGGATGATTTTTCACAGAGTTATGGCCCTTTGAAATTTTCCATTAACTACATATAGTGCAATTCTTGTCCGGGCTATTTCTCAGCAACTAATGACCGGAATTCAATGAAACTTTATGGGAAGCTTCACTACCAAGAGGAGATGTGCATATCATCAGCGGGTTCTGGTCGGATTATTTTTAGCTCATCTATTTTTTGAAGAAAAAAAATGAGCTATTGTCATCACCTTGGCGTTGGTGTCTGGTTAAGTTTTGCGTTTAGGTACAATTTTCTCATAAAGTATCAATGCTATTGCATTCAAACTTGGTACACTTACTAACTATCATAAGGGGACTGGGCAGGCAAAGTAAGATAATTCTGGCTTGCATTTTGACAGAATTATGTGCCCTTTTTATACTTAGAAAATTGAAAATTTTGGTTAAGTTTTGTGTTTAGGTCCATTTTATTCCTTAAGTATCAAAGCTATTGCTTTCATACTTGCAACACTTACTAACTATCATAAGGGGACTGTGCAGGCAAAGTTATGTAACTCTGACTGGCATTTTGACAAAATTATGTGCCCTTTTTATACTTAGAAAATTGAAAATTCTGTTAAGTTTTGTGTTTAGGTCCACTTTTCTCTTAAAGTATCAAAACCATTGCTTTCATACTTGCAACACTTACTAACTAGCGTAAGGGGACTGTGCAGGCAAAGTTATTTTACTCTGACTGGCATTTTGACGGAATAATGTGCCCTTTTTATACTTAGAAAATTGAAAATTTGGTTAAGTTTTGTGTTTAGGTCCACTTTTTTCCTAAAGTATCAAAGCCATTGCTTTCATACTTGCAACACTTACTAACTATCGTAAGGGGACTGTGCAGGCAAAGTTATGTAACTCTGACTGGCATTTTGATGGAATTATGGGCCCTTTATACTTGAAAATTTGGTTAAGTTTTGTGTTATGGTCCACTTTACCCCTAAAGTATCATAGATATTGCTTTCATACTTGGAACACTCACAAACTATCATAAGGGGACAGTAAGGACAAGTTGCATAACTCTGGTTGTCATTTTTACCGAATTATGGCCCTTTTTTGACTTAGTAACTTTGAATATATGGTTACATTTTGTGTTTAGATTCACTTTACTTCTAAAGTATCAAGGCTATTGCTTTTAAACTTTAAATACTTTCATACTATCATGAGGGTACTGTACCTGGCACGTTGAATTTTACCTTGACCTTGAATGACCTTGACTCTCAAGGTCAAATTATTAAATTTTGCTAACATTGCCATAACTTCTTTGTTTATGATTAGATTTGATTGATACTTTGACAAAACAACTCTTACCTGACATACCACAATTGACTCCGTCCAAACCAACCATTGCCCCCCCCCCCCCCACTCCCCCCACCCCGTCAGTCAGTCTGCCTGTCAGCCCACCCCGTCAGTCAGTCTGCCTGTCACTCGAAAAAAAACTTTAACATTGGCCATAACTTTTTCACTTTTTAAGATAGCAACTTGATATTTGGCATGCATGTGTATCTCATGGAGCTGCACATTTTGAGTGTTGAAAGGTCAAGGTCATTCTTCAAGGTCAAATGTCAAATTTATGATGTCGGTCCGTCCGAAAACTTGAACATTGGCCATCACTTTTTCAATATTGAAGATAGCAACTTGATATTTAGCATGCATGTGTATCTCATGGAGCTGAACATTTTGAGTGGTGAAAGGTGAAGGTCATCCTTCAAGGTCAAATGTCAAATATATGGCGTCTGTCCGTCCGAAAACTTTAACATTGGCCATAACTTTTTTAATATTGAAGGTAGTAACTTGATATTTGGCATGCATGTGTATCTCATGAAGCTTCACATTTTGTGGTGGAAGTTCAAGGTCAAGGTCATCCTTCAAGGTAAAAGAAAAAAATCAAAGCGGCATTCTCATGAAGCTGCACATTTTGAGTGGTGGAAGTTCAAGGTCAAGGTCATCCTTCAAGGTCAAAGGTAAAAAAAATAAAATAATAATTTCAAAGCGGCGCAATATGGGGCATTGTGTTTCTGACAAACACATCTCTTGTTTTTTTCAAACATGGTTAAAAAACACAAATAATTATTTTTATTATTTTATTTTTTAAATAACGTCCAACCATCTAAGAATCCCCCCCCCCCCCCCCCAAAAAAAAAAGATTTTTTTTCTTTTTGCGTTTTTTGGAAGATAATGTAATAAATGACCACACCCCCACACTATACACCCATCTCCACTTCACCCATCCATCCTTTGTGATTGAAATTGAGATAGGTCCCTACACCTTTAAAAAGAAAAATAGATGAGCGGTCTGCACCCGCAAGGCGGTGCTCTACCAAGAGGAGATGGGCATATTATCAGCGGGTTCTAGTGGGATGATTTTTCACAGACTTATGGCCCTTGGAAATTTGAAATTTTCTATAAAAAAATTATTGTCCCCCGCAACTACTGTGCCCTCAAGACGTTTCCTTTTATCTGAATATATTGTGCAATATTGTGACCAAAAAAACCTTTAGGGAATATCACCCGTCTCCGACGGTTTCTTGTTAAGTATTTGTTGTGGTAGTTAATTAATACAGGGGTAATAATTTACAAGATTCCGCCAAAAGGCTCTCCTTGCATTTGTAAGCTAATAAACATCAAGGAAATATTATGTATGCTAATTATTTTATTTTACAAGCAGTTTATATTTATTCTAAATACTTATTCAATACCCTTTTCAATTAAAAAATAATGCAATCACATTTTTTGCAAATGTCAAAAGTGTCTTGAATAAAAATAATACTGTGATCATTTTCAGGCTGCAGTTTTAAGCCAAGCAGTAAAAAGGCAGATAAGGAACTGGAATTTGTTCCTTTAAATCTTCATCTTCAAAGAATGACAGTCTTAAATGAGGCTACAGAATCATGTATGTATATTGGATTCCTTCACCAATAATTTTTACTAGGAGTTTTTGCCATAATATACTAGTGCACAAAGAGAAATTCCCCTAACTTAATTTGATTTTAGAAATAGTATCGACATCGCTAGACTCGAAATAAATCTTGGAAAATTGTTATCTGGTTCATGTTTCCAATTCACATCACAGAAAGTATTATATAAAAAAAATATAGAAATGATAGAACTGTTGCCTTCCAGGGGGAGCATATGACGTCATAACAGCTGGTGCTTTTGTCGCCCATTCACGCCGAGCACGAAATCATGGAGGCCTGAAGTCAATGCTCCATAAGCTGCAAGAGAGTTACACCCCTGAGGGGACATTGAGCAAAGTCTCAAAGGTCAAGCGTGCCTGTGACCTGGTGAACTGTGTGCACCTTCTGCAAGGGGAGATAAACACACTGTGTGATAGGGTCTGTCACGAAGCGCTACGGGGAGACAGCTCATCTCTACAGGCAGCCACACTTGAACTGGAGCAAAAGGTGGCTGTTTGTTGCTGTGTCACAGAAACTATGCTCTTTATTTCAATGCCTATGTTGTTGGCTTCACTATTTACTGGATAGTCTAAAACCCTCACCTATTTATTAGATTGATTTCATGTCTGTGTTGAATGCAGATGCAAAATTCTCACCTATTTGTTAAAATGATTTCATATCTCAGTGACATATGCATATCCAAAATACGGACCTATTTAAAGATTTATTTCATATCTCTGTGTTGCACACAGATCCAACATACTCCCCTATCTTTTAGATTTATTTCATACCTCTCTGTTAAATACATATCTAAAATAATCACCTTTTTGTTAGATTTATTTCTTATCTGTTTCGAATACAGATCCAAAGTACTCAATAATTTGTTAATTGATTTCATTTCTCTGTGTTGAATAGAGATCCAAAATATTCACCTTTTTTAAAAATTGATTTATTACATTTCTGTGTTGAATACAGATGTCTAATACAGATGTGATGCTATGCAGATGTCCTCTTTGTCATAATATGAAGTAATTGACCAAGGTGCCATAACTTGCACAAAGAGGAATTAATATTGAAGCATGCTTTCTGTTGTTTTATCTTCTCAAATTAGTAGAAACGAGGATTTAAAAAAAATTATTGTAGACTTTGTTTCTTGTCAAATTTACTAATTGTTTTATATTTCACTGTTGATTTTAGCTCACCTGTGTATGGTGAGCTTTTGTGGTCCAACTGTATGTGTTGTGCATCATGTGTTGTCCACTTAAGCTCTGTACCATTTTAGAAACCACATTTGTATCTGATCTGGATATAATTTTGTCAGAATATTTAGCTGGACAATATCTAGCCAGAGTTGAATCTAGGTCATGTGTGTCACCAGGTCAAATCTTTAAAAAAAAATTATAGAGGCCACATTTATCACTCAGTCTTCATGAAACTTCATCAAAAAGTTAATCCTTTTTTATGTCTGGGCCAAATTTTATTTTGGGTCATGTGTTAACAAAAACAAGGTCAGCACTTCAAATTGTTCAAAAACCTTCTTACTCCTCTAAAAGCCTCATTTGTGAATCAACCTCACTGACACTTGGTCAAGATGTTAACAATATCTAGACTGAGATTGAATTATCGGCTCATGAGTCAAAACACAAAATCAATAGGTCAAATCTTAGAAAAAAACTTGTTACAACTCTTAAGGCCTAAGTTATGACTCAATCTTGATGACACTTGATAAGAATGGTAATCATGACAATATTTTGGCCAAGTTTGAGTCTTGATCACATGCATTTATAAACTAGGTAAAATCCTACAAAAACAAATATTTAACAACAATAGAAGCCACATTTATGACAAAAAATTAATAAAACAATGTCAAAATTTGTGTGTTGTCAATCTCAAGGTCATGTTTATATATGGGTAAAAAAACTAGGTCATCAAGTCCTTTAAACATTGGTGTACCTTGAACCTGGTAGGGGTGCTTTAAAGCCTTATGGCTATCTTCTTTCAAATTTGTATTTGTGATTGTTTCAATCAGTTGATTATCATTCTTCGGATCATCACCATCATTTTCTTCCGCATTGTCATCCCTTTCATCAATTACCTCATCCTGATCTCAAATGATTATTTTAGCAGGAATAAGCATATACATTTAAATGGGACAAATACAATTGTAGGTAAAAGATCTTGTCCTTGATTGTCAAAGTCCCATACTGCAAGAGGTTGCGGCACAGCTCACTGAACTTCATGAAGACAGTGAGGCCCTAGCTGAGGAGCAGACCAAACAAAGCCAGGGCCAGGAGTCCCAAGTCAGCCCTGAATCGGGCACCGGATCAGCCCCCCAGGCAATGAACTGGAGGTGGACTGGAAGCTGCTTTATCAAGAGCCCCACCTCAGAGCCTTGGGTAAGGTGTTGTATAAATAACAAAAATGTTTTCATTTTGCTAAGATTGCACCTAATTAGAACAGTTTTTTAGTGTGTAAATATGAAAAATATAAAAACAAAAAAGTTGATCAAGTGAAAAGTGTTGATTTATCCTATGTGCATCAAGTGACTGAGGTATTGGTATATGTGTAACTGAGGTTTTGCTCTGTGCGTATGTTTCCTGACAGGACATGACTCGGGTGAACACAGAGGCCTCACTCGTCTGTCTGACGTCCATGGTAGAGGATCTCGTGCTCAACAAGTCTGGGCCTCTCGACCAACCAAAATGGCTCGGCGAGATTAGCCCTGCAGTCATCAAGCTGAAAAGCTTTGTGGAGATCATCTGTTGCAAAGTGACCTACTTCATGTCCTTCTTGGATCTCATTGTAAGTGTGTGACAGGAGGACATGCTTGTAAGTCCCCTGCCAGTTGCTCTGGAAGAGACTATAGGTTTACCTTCCATTCATCATGTTTATTTTTCCATTTTTCTGTCTCTAAGTCTGTCCATCAGCAGAATTGGATCTAGTAATTTTATAAAAATGACTGAGAGTCCTTGGATAAATGGTGAAGGGATGTTTATCAGGGGAATTGCAGTTATGACTTGCCAATATCCTTTGTTTCTTCTCGTTATGGTTTCCAAAATTTCACAAGTTAAAATGAAAGAGCACTAACTAATTTAATATTAACGTCATAACCAAAATGTACATGTTATTCAAGCATACAGCATCTGTAAACTATAGCTGCATTGTGTGTAATTAGTTATTCTTTAATACATATAAATATAATTATATCCTGTTTTACTGGCTTAAATAACATTTCAGTGTACAATGTGGAGAAAAACAGTCAGATTGCTATTAAAAGAATAGTCTCCCTACACTGTGATTATCTGTACACTAGCATTTTCCGCATAATTGGGCCATACGCACAGGCTAGTCAGGGATGACTCTTTCCATGTAAACTACATGTATTTGCTAAGAATAAACTTGGATTTTGCTAAGAATAGACTTCATTAAACGAAAAATTCATTAAAATCAGAAAGCATTGTCTCTGATTAGTCTGTGCAAAGGTGCATGCATTAAGCCCCATTGTCCAAGAGCTCTGATCATTTATGAAGCATGTATTTTTTGTTGGCTAAACTTAACGTTCAATTTATCATGTTACTGAATGATCATTACACAAAATCGTCTCTTTATTTTTTCAGGAGCACAAAGATATTCTCAAGTTGTTTCACAGCATCAAAGTCAGGCGAGACATTGTTTTTTCACAAGCAGTAAGTTCAAATTTTCATTTTTGTAATGCTCAAATTTGATTTAAATTAAATATAACTAAAAAAACTTGTATTTTTCTTCAGATTCCCTTTTTGCTTTCATATAAACAACACTGTCATCCGATGCCTATTTGCTTTTGCATAAAATACAAACAAAACGTTTTTAACTAGTATTTGGGAACTAGTCAAAAAACTAAAAGCTTACAAAGGCATGACAATATGACAATAGGTATTGACATTAAGATGGTAGGTTGGTGTTGGGTATATGAGTATAGTTGAGTATTTTCTTTTAATACTGTTGTGTTACTTCTAAAAAAAATTAGTATGCTGTCCAACATGTAAAATGAAGTCATATGACATTTTCAAGATTCTCAGGAATCCTCTGCTATAGCATAAATGGACGGTTGAGGTCGTAAAACAAAAAAATAGCTGAATTATGGTGAATCCATCAAACTTAAAAGTAACTTAAATGTCTGCCTTCTTATTCATGTGTTTCCTAAATAAAATAAAACAACATAAATTAATTTAATATTTATGGTTCAAAATTCATTAACAACCTTTTGTGTTTAGTAATTTTGAAAATGTGTTTTCTGTATCCAATATGGGTAAAAACTCACAAAAAAGTACTAAATATAATGTCCCCTTCATTTATCAATGGTAAAATTATCTTTCATCTACAGTACTAAATTAACTTGAAATAATTATAACATTTTAGTTGCTTTATCAATATAAGATTGCTAGATTGTTTTGTCGTTTTGGTTTTCTCTGTATTTAACAGTATTTCGGTCACATAACGGCAGTTAGTTAACCTAATTACATATTTATCTAGGTAGGTTGGTTTACCTGTAATATGAATACTCGTGTCAGATACAGATTATTGCCTTATTTGAGTCAATGTTAGGGAGACTGGTCTTAAAAGAATTCTCTTCTTGACCAAACCCCACACTTTTTGCGGGACTTGGAATCAATCCTTACATCCTTGGATTTGTGGGTCATTGGGGATGGGGTGGAGATATATTTATAACACACATCACTTAATACAAAAATTAAATAACACACACAGTGTCATTTAAGATAAAGTCTGTGTTAACTGTGCAGACAAATGTGGGAAAATGCTTAACACGTATGCATTAATCCGTGGTTTTATTATATTATTTATTAAGTGTGATTAATAAAGAGATAAATATTTTCAACTTCTAGTAAACTACCGTACACACCTATTTATCAATTTTATTACAAAATATCATGATGAGGTGACGTTTTGGCGTTCGGGTACAGTGACAAGATGCTTAGCCGTGCAGTGGATAAGGTTTGCAACAAGGCTATATGGTTGCAACAGTCTTTAATTTTGTTAAAATATGTAGGGTTGGCCTTTTTTAACCTGTACATTAGTAGGATACATATGTAGGTCATGGCTTTGGGCAATTATCATCTAGATTTTCATTGATCTTAAACTAGATTAAAACCCGTTGATATCATTTAGTGCATTTATAGTTTATAAACTTCAATGCATAATAATTCTAAATATAGTCCTACATCCTAATGCATAAATATATCCTCAGTTAACCAGTCTCGTAACTGGGTTGGTCCTACACCTGAATGCCCTGATAGACAACAAGCAAGTGCTGGAGCAGCTGGCAACTCTGGGGGTTGTCATGGAGATAGAAGGCCTTCTCAGTTGCCATGGAGATGAGATACCCATGCTAGAGGACATGCTTGTGGCTGTGGATGACCTGTCCACCGTCAGCTTTCAACTGGTTCTGGAATCAACACAGAGAAAATCTGTGCAACTGTCTACAAATAAGTTAGTCATCACTTTTTAGAGTAATAAAGTTACTGAGATTTATTGTAACAAGTACATTTCATACTTAAGATTAAAAAGGAGAATATGAGTCGCGTTTTGAGAAAACTGGGCATAATGCATGGGCTTAAAGTGTCGTCCCACATTAGCTTGTGCAGTCCGCACAGGCTAATCAGGGATGACACTTTCCTGTTTTATGACATTTTTCGTGTAAATGAAGTCTCTTCTTAGCAAAAATCCAATTTAGGTGGAAAGTGTAGTTCCTGATTAGCCTGTATGGACTGCACAGGCTAATCTGAGACGACACTTAACACACATGCATTATGTCCAGTTTTGTCAGAACGCGACTCATATTATGGTATAGTTTGAAATCATTGTCATTCACCAAACATTAATGTTGGGAAATTTTGTCAGTAGACCGTTTGACGAATTTAAGTTAGTAACAAATGATCATTTTTAATCTTTACAAAAAAACTTTTACTGAATTACTGCAGGCATGAAAGACATTAATTTTCAAAGTAATCCACCCATAGGCCCTGCATATATTTTGCAATCTAGATACATTTGGATATTACTCAAACGAGAGTACATGTTCTGTTGTTAACCAGGTTTTCCAAAGGAAAAAACTGGTTATTAGATTTGTGATGTCGGCGGGAGGGCTGGTGGGCGGGCTGACGGGCGGAACAAGCTTGTCCGGGCCATAACTTTGTCGTTCATTGTCAGATTTTAAAATCATTTTGCACATTTGTTCACCATCATTAGACGGTTTGTCGCACGAAAGAATTACGTCAATATCTCCAATGTCAAGGTCACAATTTGAGTTTGAAGGTCAAAAATGGCCATAAATGAGCTTGTCCGGGCCATAACTTTGTCGTTCATTGTCAGATTTTAAAATCATTTGGCGCATTTGTTTACCATCATTAGAAGGTGTGTCACGTGAAAGAATTACGTCGATATCTCCAAGGTCAAGGTCACAATTTGAGTTTGAAGGTCAAAAATGGCCATAAATGAGCTTGTCGGGGCCATTACTATGTAATTCATTGTGACATTTTAAAACCATTTGGCACATTTGTTCACCATTATTGGACGGTGTGGTGCGCGAAAGAATTACGTCAATATCTCCAAGGTCAAGGTTGCCACAACTAAAAATAGATTGATTTTGAAACAACTATGTAACTATGAACAATCAGTAACAATGCACATTTTGATTTTGAGCTGTCTCTCTTTATCAGACTTTTTTTTCTAATTGAAATCAAGTTCAATTTTACACAAGGGGGTTAACAATACACATTTTGAATTGTCTCCCTTTATCAGACTTTTTCAACTGAAAACCTGGTTTTGTGACAATTTTGTCCCTTGTTGGTTATATTCTGATTTAAGAATTCATTTTGAATTCTTCAGCTTTACAAGAGCAAGCCTGTATCCAGACCTTAACAGGTAGGGCTCATTGTGTGTTTAGTTCTATTTGTTTAACTTTATTCCCTTTATGCTTTAGATAAACCTCACCATGTATAAAATGAACATATAATGATACACAATCTTAACTCTTTATATTATTATACTTCGTTTATTCGTACTTATAAGAGTCCTTTTATTTGTTTAAATGTTTTCATGAAGTTAGTTTTGACTGCCAATGCCATGTAAACCAGGTTTTCAACATGGCATAGGGGCTGGTTGGCATGGTCTTTAACCAGGTGTTTCCAGTTAATAACTTGTTTTTATTACCCATTTTGATGAAACTTTCACTACAGCAAGCCTGCTCGGAGACCCATGTAGGGATTTCATTTGAGGCCAATCAGGTTAAAGTGCAGTCACAATAACTATGGATAGTATAAATTGTGCCCCCTACACTTAATTTTTATAAGGTTTTAGCATTTAAATTGTGTTTGTTGGTAGCTTGCATGCTGTCATAACTTGGGTTTTTATTTTTAGCAAGTTTGTTCAATGTCACTGTTACTTAAAAAAAAATCACTCAATGCCTTAAGTTTGGGTGCAGGTATTTTCTGAACTTCTGTGTGTAGGTAGCTTACATACTGGCATGTCTTGTGATTGCATTTGAGGTCAGAGTCAATGTCACATTTATGAAAAATGCTAAGACAGTTTCTGCTCAATAACTTGCAATGGTATATATATTGTACAGAATGTATGCGTGTAATGTGCATGCAGATATAGTTTAGGATTGCACAGTTTATTATTAACTCACCTTAGAAAAAGTGCCCATGGTGAGTTTTTATATTACATTTCGTCCATTGTCAAGGTTTACCTTGTGAATACTCTAGGGGCTACATTTATTGGCCAATCTTCATGTAACTCTAGCAGAACATTTGTCACAATTATATCTTGGCCAAGTTTTATACTGGGTCACATGGGGTCAAAAACTTGGTCTTTAGGTCAAATTTAAGAAAAAGTTTGTAAACATGCTAAAAATAATATTTTTGGCAGTCAACCTGAAACTTTCTCAGAACATTTGTTGTAGTATCTCAGCTGAGGTTAAGATTGTTCCAGTCTGTTGAAAAACATGGACTCCATGTTAATTGTTTTAATTTATGTCTAATTGTCCTCTCTGATGTTTTCATAAGATATTACATTTTTATTTCACACAGATGTGTCTAATTTGTTCCTCTTGCAGACATCATGTATGCGTGACAATACCATTGCCGCAAGCTAGCTTTGAGAAGCTGCCCGACAAGTTACAAAAGGGTGATCGGGTCAGTGTGGTTCCTATCTTCTTCAATATTGGCATCAATGAGCTGGCAACCCTAGCTGAGAAGTAAGTCACATTGTATGATATTTAGATGCTGTGTTTAGATCCAAGGTTTAAGTAGTATGGTATTTAGATGTCGTTTGTAGATCCAAAGGTTTAAGTAGTATGATATATAGATGCTGTGTTTAGATCCAAGGTTTAAGTAGTGTGATATATAGATGATGTGTTTATATCCAAGGTTTAAGTAGTGTGATATATAGATGCTGTGTGTAGATCCAAGGCTAAAATAGTATGATATATAGATGGTATGTTTAGGTCCAAGGTTAAAGTAGTATGATATATAGATGCAGTGTGTAGATCCAAGGTTTAAGTAGTGTGATATATAGATGCAATGTGTAGATCCAAGGTTTAAGTAGTGTGATATATAGATGCAGTGTGTAGATCCAAGGTTTAAGTATCATGATATATAGATGCATTGTGAAGATCCAAGGTTTAAGTAGTGTGATATAGAGATGCAGTGTGTAGATCGAAGGTTAAAGTAGTATGATATATAGATGCATTGTGTAGATCCAAGGTTTAAGTAGTATGATATATAGGTCAGTGTGTAGATCCAATGTTTAAGTAGTATGATATATAGATGCAGTGTGTAGATCCAAGGTTTAAGATGTGTGATATATATATGCATTGTGTAGATCCAAGGTTAACATAGTGTGATATATAGATGCTGTGTGTAGATCCAAGGTTTAAGTATTATGTTATAAAGATGCATTGTGTAGGTCCAAGGTTAAAGTAGTATGATATATAGATGCAGTGTGTAGATCCAAGGTTTAAGATGTGTGATATATAGGTCAGTGTGTAGATCCAATGTTTAAGTAGTATGATATATAGATGCAGTGTGTAGATCCAAGGTTTAAGTAGTGTGATATATAGATGCATTGTGTAAATCCAAGGTTAAAGTAGTATGATATATTGATGCATTGTGTAGATCCAAGGTTTAAGTATTATGTTATATAGATGCATTGTGTAGGTCCAAGGTTAAAGTAGTATGATATATAGATGCAGTGTGTAGATCCAATGTTTAAGTAGTGTGATATAGAGATGGAGTGTGTAGGTCCAAGGTTAAAGTAGTATGATATATAGATGCATTGTGTAGATCCAAGGTTTAAGTAGTATGATATATAAGTCAATGTGTAGATACAAGGTTTAAGTGCATAATATGGTACACATGCATGCCAAGCATTAGATTTCTTTTGAAGAAGTTTGGGTCCTGTTTACTGTAGCTATAAGCGGAATTGCATTTCTGGGCCAGTCAGATGATGGTCACTGTAACTTCAGATGCAAACACTGTTTTCTCTTCAAAAACTTGAGTTTAGATGGAGTAATTGTGATAAAATTATGTATGTGGGAAGCTTAACTGAGAACTCACTATATTTGCATTATTATTTTAATTAAACCTGGTTAATTTTTTTCAAATTGATGGAAGACCTGGTTAAATGGTATGGCAATGTTTGTTGTTGTAACCTTTCAAGTCTATGCCATCATTTTTGAAAATAATAACACTCTACAGATCAATGTAGTAACCCTGACCTTAAAACAGGCTTATTTTGTTACAAGTTGGCCACTTGTGCATTCATCATGCTTCAAATAAGTCGTGTTCTAGGAACACTGGGCTAAATGCATGTGTGGTACCAGTAAGTGTTATCTCAGATTAGCCTGTTCAGTCCGCTGAGGCTAGATTTTTTTAATACTAAAAATTCCATAAATGTGGAAGGTGTTGTCCCTGATTAGCCTGTGGGGACGGCTAATCAGGCAAGACACTTTAAGCACATGCATTAACAACAGTTTTCCTACAGCAAAACTCATATTAACACATTCAGCAGCAGAGGGAATTCTTCATCACTATTAGGACAAATTCTAGTTAATGACTAATTTTTATGATTGATTGACTATCAGGTTTGGCAGTACCAGCCTCCAGGACAAGCTCAATGAGGAGAGTCTGGGACGCATGTTTAGATATGTCAAGGAATATGAGAACCTGTACATGCATCCTCAAGCTGGAGGTATGGAGGCAAAAACATTTATTTAAAAACAACAACATGCCACTTAAACAGCTAAAAGAATTAAATTCTATTTTGCATGAATTTTTTCTTGGATGGTTTTCTACCACAATACTGTCTAGCCATTACAAGAAGTGTGACACTATTGTTTCGTGGATTTTTAGGTCAGAATTGACAACAAATGTCCAACAAATAATTAGTTTGATGGCAGTAAGACATAATTATTAAGGTACAATTAACCACGTTGCAATTTACCCTAATCTTTAGAGTAAATCAAATATTTGATCTGAATTTTAACTGTGAATGACATTCACACTCAACAGTTACTAGTAAATGTTTTTGGATTAAATGTTTGTTCTCATAAATCAAAACAATGTACATGAGATGCATGTGATTTGTTAATTGAACTTTATTACAAACAGGTCTGTAAATCAGCTACATCCTAGGGTCACTTTTTAGATTTATTCAAATGAAAGGAGAAATGAAATAGAATGATAAATTATTATATCTATCAGTTTTTGAAATGCCTTAGCCCATGGACTGCTGGGAATTTGTTTAAGGTTTAGTACATTTCTAAGCATCACTGCTCATACCCAATCATTTAGTGTGTACATTAGTCATGTTTTTGCTAAACTAAGGATATATTCCATGATTCATAAAAAACTGTCAGGCTTGCCAACGTGTCAGTTTGTGAAGATTTATTGATCAATGAATACATGTATTGTACAGAAAAACAAGCTCTCAAAGTAAAACAAATGGACAAAGGCATAAGAAATTCGTTTAAACTCTTGTAAAGTGTCTGTATCAAAATGGAAGGTACATAATTAAGTTTTGATGAGCGATAAGTTTGTCCATTTTGCCACTGATAGGTGACTGCAACGTTTGTTCTAAGGTTATGAACAATTAATAGAGTGGATACTTATGCTTTTGGATATCACAATGCTACATGTACATCATTGACCAGTTTACCATCTGTAATAATATACAATTATTGTTAAATTTGGTATT
Organism: Dreissena polymorpha; assembly: GCF_020536995.1. Taxonomy (NCBI): domain Eukaryota; kingdom Metazoa; phylum Mollusca; class Bivalvia; order Myida; family Dreissenidae; genus Dreissena; species Dreissena polymorpha. Next base: position 68,487,173 of record NC_068358.1, on the reverse strand, counting down.
TATTTTATAAAGTTGGCTGTCAATGAAAAAAATTCATGTACAAGTTAGTGATTAGTTTTAGGTAACAAAGTTTGAAAGGTTAGCTATTGCCAGCAGATGTTGTGCAGCATGTTGTGTTGGTCTTCAAATTTTAGCTTGTTATCATTTTAGAGGCCACACTTTTCATCCAATATTGATAAAACTTGGTTAAAATGTTGATCTGGACAATATCTAGTTCAAATGTGGGTCACATGCAACCAATAATTAGGGCACTAGGTCAAATCTTACAAACACCTTGTGAATACTCAATAGACCACATTTATGACTTAATCTTGATGAAACTTTGCCAGAATGTTGATCTGTACAATATCTAGGCCCGTATTCACCAACCGATTCTTAGACTTAAGAATAAAGAATAGACTTAGAACCAAGAAAAATGTGTTCAGTGTTTGAATATATACAGGCCTCCACTGGTGATTATGTCATTAACAAAATGTTCTATATGAAGAATAATATAGATAGAGATGTTTACTGCAGAGTTTGACTAAAAATTAGAGAAATTCTTGAATATTCTAATTTAAAGAATTTATTTTATTCTTAGACTTAAGTCTAAGAATTGTTTGGTGAATACGGGCCCTAGGCCGAGTTTCAATCTTGGTCACATGGGTCCAAAAACTAGGTCCCTACATCAAATCTTGAAAACCTTGTTGCCACTCAACACGCCATTTTTATGACTGGATGTTGATGAAATCTACAAAACGATATCTAGGCCAAGTTTAAATCTGAGTGATATGCGTTCGAGAAGTAGGTCATCCGGTAAAATCTAATGAGGTTTTTAATTGTTGCCCCACTAGAAGCGGTGATGACTCAATCATAGTTCAAATGTTTATCTTGACAATATGAAGGCTTGATCACCAGGTCTAGACTTCAGCAATTGGTCTCCCTGAAATGATTAAGTGCTAAGGGGCTGTCATGATCTTTTTTGTTTTTTTTTGTCAAAATAATAATGAAGTCTGGGTCATACTTAATAATGGTTTTAGCTTGACTATTCAACCAATAGTTAACTTTTAACCCAGCTTCAGCTTAATGTTTCACAGTTTTCATGCAACAACTCCATACCTTTGTGGCTGCTACAGCTATGTAGTTGAAACATTACGAGTCATTAATATGCTGTTAGTCTCTATACTATAGACATCTAAACATGGTGTTTTATACCATTAAACTTATTTGTCTCTTCGCTCTGTAGACAGATTCCTAAACTCTTGCAGGGGGAGTTGGCTCTATTCCATCTCTGATGCAGCAACTGCACAACAATGTGTACACAAAGAAGAGTAAAAATGTAGAGATACTTCATCTTGGAGCTGAGGTAATTGTTATGCCCCAAAAGGGAGGCATAGTTATAATTGTCGCATCAATTGTCCTTGTGTTTGTCAGTCTGTCTGGCTTTTTGCGCAGAGCATAACGCAGGAAGCACTGAAGGGATGCAAAGGAAATTTAACAGCTTTAAGAGGAAGTGCAGATTACAAGAAGCATAAATATCTTGTCACAATTTACAGAGTTATTGCCCTGAAATCAATTATTTTATTTATGGTGAACATAACTCTCTTGGTATTGAAGGTATTTAAATAAACTTTGTTGCATTCAAAACTCCATCAATATTGGAGATAATCAAACTTCTATAATATGATAGACGGATTTAAGAAAAAAAAATGTCATAGTTAAATTAATGATAGTAACAATCTGCAGTATGTACAGAGAAATTGCCCTCTTCGACAAAGTTTTATGTGCAGAGTATTAAAAGGAAAAAAAGGAAACTCCATATATTGATAGAGGAAATTGACATGAAAAGCAGGGTATCCAACCATAACTTTTGCTGAGGTATTTGTGGCTGTTGTTGTATGTTTATTGTTTGTGCATACAACATAATCGCCTATTGTTATACCCCCATTACCATTGGTAATGGGGGCTATATAGGAGTCACTTGGTCGGTCTGTCTGTCTGTCCCAAAATTTCATCCGATCTTCACCAAACTTGGTCAGAAGTTGTATCAAGATGATGTCTAGGTCAAGTTTGAATATGTGTCATGCCAGGTAAAGAACTAGGTCATGGGGTCACTTAGTGTGTTTTAAACTGAAAGTTTGTCCGGACCATAACTATGTAATTTATCGTTAGATTTTAAAATAACTTGGTACATTTGTTCACCATTATGGGACAGTGTGTCATGTGAAAAAAGTACGTTGATATCTCAAAGGTCAAGGTCACACTTGGAGTTCAAAGGTCAAATGCTTGTCCGGGCCATAACTTTGTCATTTATTGAGAGATATTAAAATCATTTTGCAAATTTGTTCACCATCATTGGACAGTGTGTCGCGCGAAAGAATTACATCGATATCTCCAAGTTCAAGGTCACACTTTGAGTTCAACGATCATAAATGAGCTTGTCTGGACCATAACTATGCCATTCATTGTAAGATTTTTGAATCATTTGGCACATTTGTTCACCATCATTGGATGGTTTGTTGCGCGAAAGAATTACGTCGATAGCCCCAAGGTCAAGGTCACACTTAAAGTTCAAAGGTAAAAAATGGCCATAAATGAGCTTATCCGGGCCATAACTATGTTGTTCATTGTGAGAATTTAAAATCATTTGGCACCATTGTTCACCATCATTGGACTGTGTTGTGCGAAAGAATTACGTCGATATCTCAAAAGTCAAGGTCACACTTTGAGTTCAAAGGTCAAAAATGGCCATAAATGAGCTTGTCCAGGCCATAACTATGTCGTTCATTGTGAGATTTAAAAATCATTTGGCACATATGTTCACCATCATTGGACGGTGTGTTGCACGAAAGAATTACGTCGATATCTCCAAGGTCAAGGTCACACTTTGAGTTCAAAGTTAAAAAATGGCCATAATGAGCTTGTCTGGGCCATAACTATGTAGTTTAATGTGAGATTTTAAAATCATTTGGCTCTTTTGTTTACCATCATTGGACGGCGTGTCGCGCAAAAAAATTACGTTGATATCTCCAAAGTCAAGGTCACACTTTTAGTTCAAAGGTCAAAAATGGCAATAAATGATCTTGTCTGGGCCATAACTATGTCATTCATTGTGAGATTTAAAATGACTCTGTACATTAATTTTGTTCACAGTCATTGGACGGCGTGTCATGTGAAAGAATTCAAGAGTTCAAAGGTCAAAATGGCTATAAATGATAATGGCATAATAATTCTTAAAAAATCGCCATAAATTAGATTCTCTTGTTTGTGAGGACAGCATGAAAAATAGTCTGTGTCAATGCGTCATGTGGGGGTATACGTCACGTCTGTGACAAGGCTCTAGTTTTTTCTTGGGCACAGCATAACTTGAAAATATTAGATTGATGAATATGGAACTTAATATATTGATAAATGGTTTGGAGCGGATATGCAGATGAAAAAACTATAACTTTTCAGATGAAAATACTATAACTTTTTCCTTAGTATAAAACATAGTTATTGCCTTTTGTTAATTTTTTTGTGCACTCAATAATCATATTACACTAAAATATATTGAGATTGTTGGTAAGTGCACAGTGCAAGAACTATAACTCCCTTTAGTGGTTTGAAAGTTGTTTCCCTTGGTATTTTTCTTGTTTCTTTACTTATTGTTAATGTAGTTTCTATCAGATGAAGCATTATGTCCAGAGTCATTTTGCAGAGGCATCTGTTTTCTATGGACGCATTTATACTCTTCATATGATCTCGACAAAAAATGTTTGAACAATTTTATTCGTCATAATAAATCATGTTCTGGTTCTACATGATGCTTCCTACAGTTATGCAGAAAACTGCACGGCTTCCGCGTGACCAGCTGTAAGAGTGCCAAGGACCGCACAGCAATGGCTGTGACCTTGGAGCAGGCGCAAATCCTGCAGCGGGAACACAACCTGGCCTCACATGTCTTCATGCAGTGCCTGGACTGCTTCAGAAGGTATGCCTGATCATGTGGCTTACAGTATTTCCAAGAAATCTTAAGATATTTTTGGGAATGCCAACAGTATACATAAATATTTTTAGTGAATTATCGCAACTTTCGTACAACATTTAAATAATCACTGATACTTGTATATTCTTCAACTCACATAAAAAATTAATTGACGCTGTTTGTACTTCTGTGTGTATACTTTATTCCCTAGTCATTTCTTTAAATATTGGTGCATGGCGAATAAACTGGTACTTATTATCATAGTAATTATAATAATTTGATATTTTTAATATCATAACAATTTGTTTGTTACTATTGTTGATATGACAATTTGGATAAATAATTCAGAGTAATTGTTTAATGTGACATAACAAGGAATTAACGTTTGCTTTACAGCGAGGGTGTAAGAAGGGAAAATGCTTTCAAGAACATTGGTCAGCGCAAGTATGCATTCAACAGTTACAGCTGCTATCATTCCCAAAGCAGTACAGACCTCCCAATGGCACATATGGCAATGTGCAGAAACTATAGGGCAGTGTGGGTGTCCAAGTTAGTGAGGTCCTTCTGATCCTGAGGCTGCATTATATGAGGGCCCAGAGTGTCCCCAGCACTCCTACCTAATCAATATTCTATACTCACGAAAGTTGGGATGAATTTGGAATCATCCCTGCAATTTCAAGCTGTCTATGTTTTTACTGCAAAATATTCAGTAAACCAGAGAACATGGCGAGGAAGCCAACTGTCCGGTATGGCGACCATAAAGCAAGCTCACATGTGCTAGGATTTGGGATTAAACTCAGGTCACATAGGTGAGAAGTGTGTACCAACCAGTGTCCTAACCAGTACCAACCAGTGCCCTAACCAGTACCAACCAGTGTCCTAACCAGACATTCTTCTGAAGGAAGAGTCAGCATTCCAGTTTCTGAAATAGAAATTGTTGATGCAAAATATTTGCATTGGTCATATTGTGTAAGTTTAACTGAAATATTTAGTTTGGAATAAGCCTGTATTTGAAATAGCAGGAAGTTTGAAAACGGTTTGAATATAAACAAATTATACATACATGTATGACATATTATTCAGAATACAGAAGTTGTACTGGTTATGGAAAGAATATCTCCTATTGTCCTCAATGTTTGTGTCCACATAGTGCGTTCGTGATTCAAGATAATCAAATGGCTAACACTTGATAATAAACACGAGAATAACATCTTATAAGCAAATTGTGATGAATCAGATCAGAAGTACGCGAATCAAATATGAAAAATAAGTCTCGTTGCCGTCTGCGTAGTTAAGTAAAATGTTTTTAATGAGAGCTGCTAAATATTTCGTCACTCCACCGCCACGTTTACATATTACAACAAGCACAAATATGGTGGCTTCTTGCTATCAGATAGCAAGGTACTTTGTGTAAATTATGTATTTGATTCCGCAATAAATGTTTAAAATCCGTATACACCTTAACATTCTTAATATTCGGATCGGTGCAACTTGCTTGGTTGATGAAACTTTGTTAAAATTCGATGGACAAAAATCAGTCATAAAGACATTCCGGTATCTAAACAAAATTACTAAGGTCTAATAACTTGGAGCCAGCACGAATCTTTTTTAACCTTCTGAAAATTAATACAATACATTCGCTTTTTTAATTTGAGATACGCTGGATTTTCCGCGCTACGCTCTTGTCTTGTATTTTATAAAGAGCACAACATCAATAAATGTTTTCAGATGCTACGCAGACTCGATGAATCTTAACATTTCACATCGCATCGTAATCTCGCGATGTTCGCGCTTGGCGTTGTAATTTGTCAACATCGCATCATTATTTCGCACTTTCATCTTTGTAGTACATGGCGAGCATGCGAAAAACGCGATACGAGGGCATGAACGCACGATGCGTGATCGGCGATATCACGATGCGATATTGCGGAAAAAAAAATCAAAGCGCTGAAGGCAATGTAGGTGTTCGCTGTTGTAAAATTGTCGTCCTTGATTAGCATGTGCGAATTGCACAGGCTAATCATATGCAAAGGCTAATCTATTTGACATGCATTAGCCCCGTTTTTCCCTGCGTTTTCCCTTGAAAGCAACCAATATGTACAGATTTCAATGATAAACACTAGGCTGGTCAATCACCTCTTACAAGCTGTTAAACACTATTACTCATATAAACATTCTGCAGTGTACCAGTGGTGAATTATAAACAGGCAAATGAGGTGGTTGTCTTTCCTAGCAGACGCTCTATATAGCATTTGTCGTCTGCTGCAACAAGGCAGTAGTTGTCTTTCCATACCGTACCTAAGGCTTCAAGCACATACGGATTTGCAAAATATGGTCTGTAACATTAGTGTGAGCTAAACGCTCACACTAAAAACGATACCATAACCCGAACAACTTTGCGTGGTTGAGAAATGAACTAGATGCAAGAGATGTACGCCACAATAATGACTTGTCAGCGCATCCGGAGAAAGGCTTGCAAAATTAAGCACGCGATCATGTAATCTCGATATTTATCTAGGCGGAGACATGGGACGAGATGACGATGCCAAAATTTTTGATATCGCGTTCTCGCGTCCTTGAATAATTATTTCGCGTTCTCGCATCGTGATATTGTACCCTCGCATCATGCTTTCGCCTCTGCCCATAAGACATTGAAAGGTAGAAATCTAGGATGCGAGATGCAAGAAACTATACAAAGGTTAGGTGAATACGATGCGAGATCGCGAGTTCAACATCGTATATTCGCATTATCGATCATTTTAAAGTAAAAAGTTATCTTTCGGTCGCTATCTGGTTACCTCATATCGTATTCTACGTTCACGCGCTTGTAATCAAGAAGTTGAAAAATTCGAAACAAAGAATGGCCATAACCAAGCATCGTATCACCTTCTTATTTCATTAATTTGTTCTAAATCTAAGACCACATTTAACTTCATAAAATCAAACAAGTATCCATTGAACTTTCAACTAGCCTGACTGTATTTTTATAGACGTGTTTTTAGACTGACCGAAACAGACGGACGTAAACAAGTACATAGATACAAACGTATTAACCATACATTTTATGCTTGCTTGTGAACTTTTTTTGTATTTTTATATAGATTTTTCCTATGAGATCTGTTTGACAAACTTTAAATATGGTCTGTGCTTTATTTTGGAAAAAATTCAACATGCGCAATCATTTTCCAGTCTCATATGTTTATATGAGTAAATAAGTTTATGAATATTAAAATGATGACCCATAGGACGTTCAAGCTAAAAGCTGTTATGGATGATGCAATGCTGACCAATTGCGCGCATGTAGTCACAAGCTATTGTGGTTAGTGAAATTGTCAAACGCTGTTGGGGATAATTCACTAATGGCAAATTGCACTTTCAAGCCACAGGCTGTGTGGATAAGGCAATGCTGACCGATTGCACACTTGTAGTCACAACCTGTTGTTGATAATCAAATGCTGACTGACTGCGCGTTTGTAGTCACAAGCTGTTGTGGATAATGCAATGCTCACCGGATTGCGCACTTGTAGTCACAAGCTGTTGTTGATAAACAAATGCCAACCGACTGCGCGTTTGCAGTCACAATCCCGACCAGTTGCGACTGCGCGTTTGTAGTCTCACGCTGTTGTGGATAATGAAATGCTGACCAATTGTGCACTTGTAGTCACAAGCTGTCGTTGATAATGCAATGCTGACCTATTGCTCACTTGAAGTCACAAGCTGTTGTGGATAATGCAATGGTGACCAATTGCTCACTTGAAGTCATAAGCTGTTGTGGATAATGCAATGGTGACCAATTGCACACTTGTAGGTACAAGCTGTTGTGGATAATGCAATGCTGACCTATTGCGAGCTTGTAGTCACAAGGTTTGTGGACAATTCAATGCTGACTAATTGTGCGCTTGTAGTCACAAGCTGTTGTGGATAAGGCAGTGCTGACCAATTGGGAGCTTTTGTTAAAACTGTTGTGGATAATTCAATGCTTACCAATTGCGCGCTTGTAGTCACAAGCTGTCGTGGATAATGCAATGCTGACCAATTGGGAGCTTGTAGTCACAGGATGTTGTGATAATTTAATGCGTACTAATTGCGCGCTTGTAGTCACAAGCTGTTGAGGATAATGCAATGCTGGTTAATTGTTCACCTGTAGTCACAAGCTTTTTGTGGATAATGAAATACTGACCAATTGCGAGCTTGTATTCACAAGCTGTTGTGGATAATGTAATGCTGACCAATTGCGAATGTGTTGTCACAAGCTGTTGTGGATAATGAAATTATGACCCATGTCATGTTTAAGTCACGAGCTTTGTGGATGATTCAATTAGAACTATTGCATTTTTACGTCACACGCTTTTGCGGATGATGCAATGACCAATTGCCGCCGGTTCTTGTTTATCGTCATTCTTTGGAAACTGGGAGATGTGTCTCATTCG